>NC_056570.1:17046824-17109211 GCF_013358625.1 Macadamia integrifolia
CCCCCCCCCCAAAAAAAATTAAAAAATAAAAAGATATTTTGATCTCAACTTAAAAACCACTACACAACTCTAGGGTGAGGGGATAATCAATTAAAGCCAATAGCTTACAAAAATGGACCACTTGATTTATCATCCTAAAAAGTGATAGGATGGAGCACTTGTTATATGGTTGAGGTGTTGCAATTCGAAGGAAAGCTTTTAATTGGTAACTAATTCAATGTCTTCATGGGCATATATTTGTAACTAATGGTGAGAGCATAGTTCTAAATTTCGATCAAAACTTGACGTTTCAACCGAAATTTCCTAATTTTACAAAGGGTCGAAATGAAACCATGGGTCCAATTCCAACGTAATTGGTTTCAACTAGTTTCATGGAAATTCCCCATGTTTCACAAGGTTCGACCAAACTGGTCCAACCCACGCTATATAAGTGACTTATTTCGATGTAAACACACACAGTTTCACATATTTTGATAAAAATGTACAAGTATCGTGGGTTTCAACCAACAAAATGGGAATTTAGCCACAAAACTTCAATTTTGGCTCAAGTTCTTGCTATTTTCTTCTATTATCTTACATTTTCAACCAAGATAAACCTAAAGAGGCATGTTTGGTGCTTCAAAGTAAATCCACTTTTTTCCCCCAACTTCTTTTTTTGTTCAACATAGTAGTAAACATAATAGAATTCTTTCAATTTTCTATATGTTAATCAGATTTCCCAATCTACGTCTTCACTGAGTCAATTTTCTTTTCTTTTTTTTTTCTTTTTTTTTCTTTTGAATAAATATTTTCCCACAACATATTTTTGAAAAAAAATTAGGGGTAATATATAATGGCGGTGTTAGACATCAATGATTAGGGAGCTAGGATGGGGATGGGGATGGGGATGGATATATCGAGCCTGTCTGGCACAATGGAAGCCATGAGTTTGGGGGAGAGTAACGGATCTAGGCATCGGTGTGCACCAGAATTCATAGACTCGAGCACTAGTTTAGCACATCTTGATGATAGTGGCTTCAAGAGTGTCATATCAGCAACATATGCTGGTGGACCATCCGGTTCATTTGGATATGGCGGTGGGCATGGTGGATCCTCGTCTTCATTTGGACATTGGGGTACTACAGTTGGTGGGTCATCTTATGTTGACAACATCTTCGGGTATACAAGCCAACCATGTTTACCACTTCCACATCCTTTCAGTCTCAGTGAGCCTGCTCTAGGTTGGTATACCTTCAAGTTGTTGATCATGGAGCTTATAAGTGATAGTGATAGGTTTTCAAAACAACTGGGCCCAAAGCATGTCATGGGACTCATATGTGTTATATTAAAAAACGTGGCTATGACATCTGTAGTGGTATGTAGCTCATTGATTGGAGCTGCCTAGAAACTTCACCGAGAATTGAGTGGTGAGAGTTGTATCCCTATCATCTTACATGATTGCTTGTTTTTCAATTCAAAACTAGTTTTGATTGTTTTAATAGCTTATTTACATTTCCAATATATAAGTTATATTAGATTTGGTGTTTATACTAAATTAACAAGGCTACTGTACAAACTACAAAATCATTTAGCGTACACTAACAAACTAGGGTCAACATCACAAGTACCATTTTGGCCATTTGGGTGCTATATTTGTGAAAATAGTTCATAGATTAGGTTTTAAAGGTCAAAGATAGGCTGCATATGAAAAATCAGACCCAAAAAAAAAAAATTCTGGGCCTCAAAACCAAGATTTTCCATAAGCCCAAAAAAAGCACCTTGTTCCAACCAGGTTTCAACCCATTTCGATTTCAACCAAGGTCAAACCCCAAAACCTTTAACCTTGGGCGCGCGCGTGCGTGCGTGTGTTTGTGTGTGTGTGTGTGTGTGTGTGTATGTGTGTGTGTGTGTGTGTGTGAGAGAGAGAGAGAGAGAGAGAGAGAGAGAAGAGCGACCGTATTTAAAGAAGTAAAAGAAAATGGAGAGAGCAAGGCAAGGAAAATATGTCTCAGTTGTCAAAGCGTCACCTAGGCAGGCTTTTTTTTTTTCTTTTAGAACATAGGCATTCCACCACCTTATTGTACTGAACGGGTTGGTACTTTTTTTATATTATCATATAAGATTAAATGCCTTTTCTTATATTTTCATTGGGTTTGTGTAGAATGTTTATATAGTGTGATGCATGGGTCATGCCTTTGTATTAAAAAAATAAATAACTAAATAAATAAAAAAGAAAGAAAGAGAGAGAAGAAGAAGAATTCATCATGGGATGAAGGAACCAAAGTTGGAAACCTTCTCTACTACTCGCTTCCTTGGTCAATTGGTTGTTTTACCTAAATTATTTGCCATTAATATAACAGTTAAAATTATAAACAAATGGATAAGGAAGGAAATGAGAAAATAGAGTACAGTTGGTGGGTGCTATTTATCCAATTGTGCACACGTGTCTTTTTCCAAACAGCAGTCTCAAGAATGTCTCTGTGTGTCATGTGACTCCTAGTCTCCTTCGTTCCAATACCCTTACAATTCATGTGTTTTAACAAAAAACAACAATATTATATATATATATATATATATATTATGTCTATATGCTCTTTCGGAGATCCATGTAGTTGACCCCATTTAGTTGAGAAAAGGCTTAGTTTGTTGTTGTTGTTTGTTGTATGTATGTACATACTCTGGGTGAAGTTGTCTATCATACAATACAGACTTAAATAACCAAAGAGGAGTTTAGGGTGGATAGTAGTGTCCATGAACCCTACCACATGGTTTATGTCCATTTGGGTTTGAGAAGTGAGAACTAAACTGTATCCATGATTAAAAGCATTCATGCACGCTTAGGTTGCCTAGGCGCCTCTTAGCAGCCGCCTTGTTGCCTGAGTGCTTAGGAAGGCCCTCCAATGTCCTGAGTCGCCTAGTGCTTCGTGATATAGGTAATTAGACGTCATTCCCACATTGAACAGGAATTAATAATCTTGATCAGCACCTCTTGATTTTTCTTAGAGCAGTTCGAGGGAGATTTCCCTCTAAATCCTATGAATCACACTTTCCATATAGAGAGCAAAAGATTGCATGGAGTGATAGAGCAGCATACCATTACATAGGGTATCCCATCAGAATAAAGTTTCATAGTTGTTATTGGGAATCCTATTCCATTTATGATTTACCTCTATTGCATGTTTAGAGGAGTTATGATTTCCTTCAAACTTTATTCCCCCTGCTAGAAAAGAGAAATAAATTCACTGTGTTTTAAAGAGGGAAGGTAATCCAAACGACGGAGACCAAAAAAGTAACTTCATTAGTGTGAATAAAGCCAGAGTTAGGTGGAGCTAATTTTACCAATTCACCTTGCCCCCTAAATTAAATTCTCCATCACTTGATTTGGTAGGAAGTTAATTGTGATTAGCATGTTAGAGGAAATATCACATCAATGGTACCGACAAACATTGGCATTCCCAACTAAACAAGCCAGTTTAACACTTATAGACTGAGTATGATTCCCCAACTATTCTTGGTCACGCAAATAAGGTCATCTAGTCATTAACGCATCAATTCCTTCTATAGCAATTCAAACCAAATCACATAAACCTGACAACCAGAGAGTTACTATGAACAGGCAAAAACTGGTATTAGTTTGAAGATGAATAATGTGAAAATGGGTTCCACCATTTCAAGTTGTATCCACTTCCCTATTTTAGTTATTCCAAGACCTAGAGAACCTAAATCACAACCACCTATCACATGCATCAGGTGCATAAGTCTAGCTTATGTATAATGATCCCACTGAAGGAACGATAAAAAGGAGAATTTATACCTGAGCTCCCCACATATACGGGTGTGGTTGGGGACTTGAAGCCACTGGAGAGTGAAAGAAACCAGGTGGAGGAATAGGGGAATACGCCTGTTATGCAGATAGTTGAGGAAGGTTGAATACAATATTAAACTAAAAAGAATCAAACTGAGGAGGAACTTTTCATCATAAGCACCTGAAATCCAGACCAGTCATAAACAGCTGCAGTACTCGTCGGAGGAGCCTGCTCCTGAGCAAAACAATGATAATAAACGATTAGCAGATGGGATCTTCAAACCTCACTTAAACAGTATAAGAGCTACAGTAAGATAAAACTAAACCTGAGTTGCTGGCGTTGAAGTTGAAGTCGAAGTCGAGGTCGAGGTCTTCGATGCCTTTGGCGGCGTATCCATCTCACTACTACCCATGACTCAAAGAGTCGAAAGCAACTCCTATCCAGAACAATCTCTCAAGCCATCCTGCGGTACAAACACTTGTTTAAGAGCAAAGCTTCTGATTCAGTTCCTCACTTGCTATGCACCGCCCGGATTTCTATTAAAATAACGTTTTTTTTTTTCTCTTTGATGCATAATAAAATAGGAGCTGATATATCGATCTCACCGGATGCAAACAATCTCAAGACTCATCAAGTGCGAGATGGATAAGAATTCAGAAAAGAAGATGAACCAGAATTTCAAATTTTACCCGCTAGTCGACATTAATCAATGAATACTCCAATTTAAGAGCTTTCTACTGCTACAAAACCAGTGAACTCGTTCAATCGGAATCAAACCAAGCGAAGAGACTGAAACTTACATCAGAAACAACAAAATTCCTCCTCAGGAACACAAAAACAGGTATTAATCAACCAGCTACGACGAATCAGCCAACAAATAAGGGTGAAAGAAAATCCGAAAACTGAATCGCTTTCTGTTCCTGCAAAAAGAAGACGTAGAAGAAGAAAAAAGAAACAGTGAAAGGAGAAGAGTCGATAAAGGTTTTCTTTTTATGGCGAAGATTCCATCGTCGTCATCGTCGTCATCGTCCCGTTCGTTGAGAGTATTTCACTTCCCACAGATGGAGAGAAACCCTTCCGTCTCTCCTCTTCGTTGTTTTACACTGCTCTCTCAACGTACTCATTCGTAGTCGTATATCGTATATCGTTTTCGGTATATCGTATATCGTATATCGTATATCATTATTTCACCAAAAGAAAATATATCAATACCATTATTTGACTGTATAAAATGATATAAGAATGACGCGTCAAAAGTATTTCCGAAAAAAAAAAAGACATAGGGGAACAACCCAAGCCAACCTATGGATAAAACAGAAAAATGATAAAAAAAAACCTAAAAGATAACGTGGCTCATGTGCCTAGATACAAAGTTGGGTGAAATGACTATTCTATCATTCATGAAAGGCAAAAATTTCATCATGGTTGATGCTTTCACATGTGCAACTATTAGATCCATGTTAAAGCAAGATCATGCTACCTTTTAAGGAACCTTCTCTTAAGAAATAACCATTTTTGTTTAATCAAAATAAATAAATATTGGTTCTCCTCCCAATACCAAGTCCGTTAAAATGGATTCTCTTGTTATCTTGGGAAAGGATAAAAAAAAATAGAGTCCCATCAAATGAGTTTTTTAATATTGATAAATGGATAATGATGTGGATGTATTGGAGCCAAATCACAACATCTTTCAAAAGATCATTGCCAGGTTGTGTGGCCGAACACATGCACAGGCAATGAGAGTGCACATGGCATCAACAGGGTTAGGATTTCTTTTATTTCATCATGGCAGTCATTTTACATGATTGTGTCTCGGCGCAAGGTACACATAGATGGGATATGTTTTCCATATATATATATATATATTTTATTTGTTAATGAAACACTGTTTGAGAGTGTCTTGATGATCAAAAAATAAATAACCAATAAAGGGAGTCAATTAGTTCAGTGTTGGTTTTTTTATTTGGTATCATTCGGTTCAAGATACAGCATGTGGAAATTGAAATCGAACCAAACCCTCTTTTTTGAATCAGTGTCGAACTAGCATGATTTGGTTTTGATTTAGTTTCAATTTGATTTTTATTTGATTCCATGTTTCATTTACTATCTGGTTTTGACCTAGCTGGTATTCGATTTGTGTCCTAATTTTTTCTGTTTGGGTATACTTTTTACATCTTCATCAATCCCAAAAAAAATAAAACACTTATTTGTTAAGGCCCTTATTCAGCAAACTTTTCCAGACATTAGAAAGGAATAGAACTTTTGGAAGTAGCCTTTCATATTCACCGCCTACTAGTCATGTGCCTCTGATTTTTTTAATGGTTAAGAAACTAGGACAGTTTATCCAAGAATGTCAAGAAAATATCTTAGTTTGCAATGTTAAAGGTATGGACTCCCTCAAGAGGTCATATCAATTGCACAAAGAGCGAATTCTTGCAGCAAATTCAAAGGCTCCTCATTATAGTTCATCGTCATTCACTTGGAGAAATCCCCCACCGATGGAGGGGTTTCTTAAAGTGAATTGTGACGCAGCCCTATTGCAAGCGCAATCAAAGGGTGGGGGGTTTTGTAGTCATAGATCAGAAAGATGCTCATGTTAGGCAATCTCCATTCATTAGTCTTTTAATTCAGTTATTCAAGGGGAGGCTCTATTAATTTGAAAAGCCCCACCTATTATGTGTCTGAGAGATTGACCATATTCCACTCATTGGCTTCTTAAATTATGTGAGTGAAGATCTTGGTTGTATGTATGCCTATTATCTGTAAACTACTCTTTTGCACAAAATAATAATAATAATAAATAAATAAATAAATAAAAATAAGAAAAAGAAATAGAATTTATCATGCATGTCGATTAAAACATTAAAGAAGAATTGAATTATTCAGTTGGAACCGATGGTCTCAGGCTTAAAATCGAAATCGGACCAATAAAAGATTCCATATTTCGAAACAAAAACCAAACAATTTGTTTATATTCAAATAGATTCGGGTTTAAACAGCTGGTTTTGATTTTTGTTTTCAATTTCGATCATAAATTGGCACACCCTTATAGCCATCTCCATGTATGAATTAATTATTTTATTAAGAAAAATATATTAGAAAAATGATAGACACATTGTCAGTATCATGTATCCTCTCATACTCTCCATTCTGACATATAGACCCCTTCTCTGTATACGAACTGTGTGGGTTTTCCTTTTTGTACTCCCATTGGCTTGTTGTGGGAGATTCTATCCCACACCGATAGTGTCTCGATCCCTACCCCAAAATATATAGTATCACACTTAAGTGCATGCTTTTTAATATGATATAACAAATGCAATTGTTATCTTATCATCTGTGAATTTTATAGCATTGATAAATGTTTCAAATAATTGATTATATGGCATAATTCATCTTTACACAATGATAATGCAGTCATTTGTACGATTAAATTTTTTTTTTATATATTTTAATGTTAAGAGGTTGTTGTCTGATAACATATCCACCGCACCAATTATGAGAACCAATAAGGAGACATGCACATGCATCATCAGAGAATGGATCTTCCATATTTCATAAGGGTGCTCTTTTCCCATAATTTAAATAGACCATGAATCACTTTACTACAGTTTCATTAAGTGTGAGTGTTTTCATTGATTTTCTATTATGTATGAAAAGTTTGTTTGAACCACCTCTTGATTTTGTCTGAAACTCCAAGAAACTCCTAAAAACTAGGTGAAGTTCCAACTCACATCCATAAGCTTACTAGCAATGGCAATGAATGACATAATATCTTTATGTGATAATGAAACGATCATGATCAATTTCGATTCAAATTGGGCAATTCAATGGATCTTGTTCAATTTTTGAAATTATATTGTCAATAGACAACATAACTATAGCATTGACAAATCCAAATGGTATATGTCTTTTGGATTTACATGGATCCTTACACTCATCCTTATTTAAAATCCCTATATAATCAACCTTATAAGTTGTGATGAGTTTTGAATATTGTTGACAGATCCAAATGGTCTTTAATGCTATTCTAGATAAAGCTTCTTATCTAGGCGCCTCATTTTTTTAGAGGGGAGGAATGGGTAGTTGGAAAATTCCTCCCTTTATCTCAAGCTGGGAGATTAGTCCCCATTACGTGTCCATTTTTTTGGATGTCTGTGTTGCTATGGGTAAGCCAAAATCGAGAGGGGAGGAAGAGAATAAAATGATTTGGGAGCGATTGATTTTAAGGTCCTTTCTATACATTATAAGGTTTTACTTCTTAAACCAGTGTGTGGCGAATTCTGACTCATCTTGATCTTCTGTGGGTAAGGATTCTTATAGCTAAATATTTCTCTGAGAATGATTTATTTCGTTTAACTATTATCGTAAGGAGTGGTTCTGTCATTTTGGAATAGTATTATTTGATACCTTAAAACAAATGGTTTGCAAGAGAGATGGTAATGATTCAAATGTTGCTATATGGTAGGACTCTTGGATACCTTTAATTCTTAATTTTGTCTCACACTCAATTTCTCCTCTATACACCCATGTTTATGTTTTCTTCTTTTTTTGGTAATACTATACACCCATATTAATCCGAATGGGACTTGAAACATTAATGTTGTAGAATCTATGTTTTCTACTTATGTTGATGTAACCATTTGTAAAATCTCACTTAGTTCCAATAAATAAATAAAGGGTTAAAAAACGCTACCTCCTAGCGTACTCTATGCTTATGCACATGGGAAGTGGAGTCAGGGATTAAGCGTCTTTTCACAGCTTGATTTCACTTGTCCATGTGTGTGGACATATGTTACACTAGGAGGTAACATTCTTTTTCTCATAAGTAGTTCTTAGTTTTCTTCATTCACTACAGTAGAATGGTTTAGTACTAAAATTGTTCTTTCTTTGTTGTGTCAGTTATGCATGGTAATAGTGATGGAGAGGATTATGCATGGTAAAAATTAATTTTTCCTTTTTGCATCTGGACCCTACTGTTGTTTTTTAGAGAGAGAGAGAGAGAGAGAGGGAATGAATGTGTGTATATGGGTGGCATTTATTTCTTTCTTGTGACTTCACTAAAAGAATTTTGGTTGCTGAACCATTAGGCTTAAGGATTGAGTCTTTTTCTGCAATCTATTTATGTTTTGGTTGAGTCCCTTATTGCTCGGACGGCAGATTCTAGGGTGGTCAAATAACTATGTTTCATCATATTTTACCTTCCAGAGAATTTTCCCATAATTTTACTTGAACGATTTGTAGATGTGTCAAAGAACATGGGAAAATCTCCTAAATATATATATATACAATTCCTTTAGTCTTCGACATATAGATACAACATCTCTTTACATAGTGACAAAAGAGGTGTCTATATTCATCATTAAAAGGAAGTCTTGGAATTAAAGATAGTAAACTGAAATTAAATTAGACTTTGTCTGCTTTTTTTTTTATGCTAAAAGTACCAAATTGTATTAAAGAAGAAAAATGAAAAATAAAAACATACATCAAGGAACCTGAAGAGCAAAAACCCCCACCTTTGACATTGCTGTCAGCAGGGGTGCTCAATAGCTAATTAAGAAAAATCGGTACCGAGGTCTAGAAATAGCATCCCTTACTACTTCCTCTTGAATATGATATGGAAGTCTTGGATTACTTTCTGAAATGCTTGTTTTTGCTGCTGACTATGCAAAGTATTCCACCACAATATTAGCTTCTCTAAAATAATGAGTTACCTTCCATTGGATGGATTGAACGTAATGATAAGTTTAGTACCATTCTTGCATGACAAACCAAGGGATGTTTTTTTTTTCTGAATTGCTGCCACTACCGCCTCTGAGTCTGTCTCAATCCACAGAGCCTTAACTTCTCTAATTTTTGCTCTCCAAATACCCTCCACGAGCCCTTTGAATTCTGCTATGTAATTTGATTGAATTCCTAGAAAGACTTTAAAAGCTTCAACTATTTTCCATTATGGTCACGTAGGATTTTTGCTGCTCCAGCCTGCCTTGAATTACCCAATGAGCACCCATCTACGTTCGTTCAACTTATACCATCCATACCTTGGGGCACACCAATGAACTTCGAGGACCAAAATTTTTCTCCTTAGAAGGCTCTGCAACCCCAGATTTCTGCAATACACTAGGTCATTGACACATCGAACAACTCCTACCAAATTCAAATTACTTTCCTTCACTTCTATGAGAATCCTGTGAAAAAGATACCTAGGAAAAGTTGCGCCATTGCCATGCCTTCTCTTATTCCTCTCCCTCCAAATATTGTCAGCCACAATAGTAAAACCAACCACACAAGGATCCTTTAGAGCTAGAGTGCGAGCCTTCCTCTTCCACCACATTACCAGATCAAGAATGGCACTCTGACATTTCTATACCACCCCAAAGCACTGAACAAACCTTTTCCATATTTCTATAGAATAGTTGCATGCAAGAAATAGATGATAGAACGATTCCCCAGTAATTCCACATAGGCTACACTTTGAGACCATTGGGACGCCCTTAGCACACACTCTATGATCAGTTGGGAGTTTCCTATGTACCAGCCTCCATCCGAACGTGGCTTGCCTAGGCTGGAATAGTTTTCCCCAAATAATTGATTTCCAAGGAACCTTTCCGTACCACCCCAAAGCACTGAACAATCCTTTTTCCATATTTCTATAGAATAGTTGCATGCAAGAAATAGATGATTGACGATTCCCCAGCAATTCCACATAGGCTGCACTTTGAGACCATTGGGACGCCCTTAGCACACACTCTATCATCAGTTGGGAGTTTCCCATGTACCATCCTCCATCCGAACGTGGCTTTCCTAGACTTTGTCTGCTTAGAAAAGTGCATAGTTAATATTAACAAGTAAATGAGATTGAACAGTTTAGACAAATATATCAGATGAATAGTTGTTTAGATGAGCCAAAATTTACTAGGTCACTAGAGGCATCAAAGTACTCTCTCAATCAGATAAAGCTGCCATCCAACATGTTTATCCAAAGTTGGCTTGGCTATAGCCAGAAATCACAAGGATATCTAATTGTAGGTTAGTGGGGGTGGTTATTAGACATCCTACCGAAAAAAAAAAAGTTAATTATAAGATTAAAGTGTTAGATATAGAGACTTTGTTAGAGGTGAGAATTTGATCCTAGGAATGATTGTTATGATTTTCTCTCACTTACCAACGAAGCAATCTACCAACTTTAGTCAATAGCTTGATATGACCTTGCGACACATTCTAAGTTAAAGCATTCTCATTCTACTATTTTCCCAGTGCACTTTCAAAAGTTCTTATTTCTTGTGGTGGAACTTGGAATTCACCTTTCCAAAAGTGATTATCGCTGAAATAAAAAAATACATTTGGAATTGTTGCCTTATCCCAGAAAGGAAAAGTCCAAGTATAATAGTCTCTGTCTCATATGGTGGCGGGGGTCGGTCCCACCTAGCTAAAAAACTATGGGGCACGCATTAGCGTATTTGGGCGGAGTAAAGTTGATCGTAGACCACCGTTGCTTGCTCGGCTTAGCTAAAAAGCTGGGGGCGCTCAAGCAAACGATGCAAACACAGAACGAAAAAAACGCCTACTTTTCTATAAAGAATCAACTCCATGAACCTAATTACGAGTCAGGCATGCACAACCTATAAGTACACTCCCACATCAAAGCATGCTAATACAACAAGAAAATTGAGCCACAACAGTTCTTGCCCAGCAGATGTGACGTCCATTCATTAAGCAAGCAAGAATTATCAAGGGAATTGTAGAATAATATCCACTCCCAAGGGAAGAAGAAGAATGGTAGTTCCTCCGTTCCTCGTCCTTAAAAAAAAAAAATCATTATTCTACTACAGTAACAAAATGGGCCCAAATTCTTAATGAAGATATCGACATGCATGGTTTGTTATTGTAGTGTTGTAGTCTTTTAGAGTTGTACATTAACTTGGGATTGGTTCTGGATTTGTCTCTAACTCTTTTCATAATTGATCTTGGCTTTGCCACTAAATTTTTTTTTAATAAATGTGTCAATTCTATTAATAAATAAGTATTTTTTTAAAGAAATAAATGTGTTATTATTATTATCTAAACCATATCAACAAAATGGGTGAGATCAATATGATAGAGGACTTCATACAAAGGTTTTAAATCCCTAATTTGGACTCCATCGATTTAGAATCAGCTTAGAATCGATCAAACCCTCTAAAATTAGAATTAGGAAGAAGAAGCAATCAATTTTATAAATAAGTGAATATTTTATTCAATTAAGGTAGAAGTAGGGAAAAGTCCGAGCATGCCACTGGGCTACCCATAGTGTCACTCTCTCTCCTCCACCGCATGGAAAAGACACCCATACCCATGTGTATCCCTCATTGCCATTGGTTGTAGTCGCTAGCCCTAGGAAAAACTAAAAAATGTGCCCAATCTCCATCCGTAAATTAATTGTAGAGCTTGCTACAAGAGATAAGTATTATTGATTTAATTCTACTATTTTACAAACTAGACAAAAAAATAAATAAAAAAAAGAGGGAAAAAACAAAAATTTGTAAGAATTAACATTAATTGGAATCGGGGCCAGCCAATTCCACCAATTCTAGTAGAATTTATGAGGAAATCACACAGGAAAAACAAGAACACGAATCTAATAAAATTATAGAGGTCTAATTGTACCTTTCACTAAGTATGTTGAAGAAGATTGATATTGGTCACCCACTTTTCGCTCTCTTGGCTTGGCTATGGATCTTCTACAACCACTTAAACTTCCTTGGTTCTTTCACTTTAGTGGTAAAGTGAGAAAGAGTGAATAATGGTTATAAGGACCCAAAACCTAGTATTTATAATACTGTCCTGCACTCAAAACCCTAAACCACAATGGGTTGAGCTAGCATATCCCTAAACTTGAGAGTGGACCGAATCGGTTCATGCAATTTGACTCTCACCCATTTAATCAACCCGAAAAATTAATTTAGCCCATAAATCCAACAATCTTCCACTTGGGCTACATTAATTATAAGAATGTCTGTTAAATTGGTGTGACCATAGAATCTTATTACTTTAACCACTCTTACTGTGATTCAATTGAAAAATCACTCACATCGAATAACAGCAGAAGATACACCTCAATATACGGCATACAATTTTCTATTATTACAAACATAAGTAAGTTTCTTAACACGAATCTATGTGGGATACCATCATAGAAACATTGACATATCCTCAAATTATACTGTTGTCATTCTATGTAGGTCATTAACTGTGATATTAACCTTCACTGTGGCAAATTGCCTTTAATCTGTGGTTAATATTTAACTGTGGCTTTCCGCCCATAAACTGTGACAAAATTGCCTATGAACTATGACAAATACTGTCTTAAAATGTGGCAAACATTACATTTTGAACTGTGGTAAAATATTGCCTATAACTAAGACAATTACTGCTTATAAAAACATTCTCAAATGAAATCATAAACCAAATATTTTAAGAAATAACTGTGCATAATGTAAATCCTAAAACTTAACCATAATTCATCAAACTATGCCCCAAAACATACGGGCTAAGGTTCAAAACATAAACAAATACTAAACAAAACCAGAGCTCCCACTAATCAAGCATGTCAAATAACTGTATATAAAGAAATCCTAACTACTTGATGGGATCAATTTTTACTTGCTTTCAATTGTTGGTGATCAGTCTACCTCACCCTTTCTTGGTATCATCATGCTTATCAGCCCCAGAATTCTTCCTCTTCTCTAACCATTTCTTGAAAATAAAGCAGTCCTTCTTCACATGTCCTTTCTTATGGCACCAGAAACACTCTACATTGTTGGTCTTTTCTTCATCCTGAGCCTTTTGAGATGTGTCAAGTTCTTGAGAGCTATTAGTCCTGTCATATGGCTTGACGCTTCCTCTGTTGGAAAAATTTTTGTTCCTTCTGCTTGGTCTACCAGAAGTTCCCTTGTGGAAAGTTGCATGTGCACTCTCAAACCTAGTTTGTTTCAATTTTTCTTCCTCTTGAGTGCAAATGGAAATGAGATCATTTAGGATCCAATCATCCTTCAGTGCAATATAGGTAGATTGGATAACCTTATACTGACTAGGGAGGGTATTCAGTGCAATGTGTACAATATATTCTTCATCGATCTGTATTGCAAGATCCTTAAGTTTACCAGCATTAGTAGCTACACCCAAAATGTATTCTCTAACACTCCCACATCCATCATACCTTATATTCATTATCCTGGTCATCAATGTGGTTTTCTCAGCTTTCTTATTGTGTTGAAATCTAGCTTTAATAGCATCCAGGAATTCTTTTGCAGTGTCTTTGATCTCTATGTTCCCATGTATAATTTCAGGAACTGTCTTTTTTAAAACCAGTATGCACTTTCTGTTTGCTTTAGTCCATTTCTTAAACTTGGTCCTTTCAGCACTTCTGCTCGAGTCTGTGAGAGGCTCAAGTTTAGGTTCCCTAAGGGCCAAGTCTAAGTCAAGAAGACTTAAATGCAATTCTAATTTCTCCACCCACTTTTGATAGTTGTTACCAGTGAACATTGAGATGGAAGATACATAACTTGAGGGAGTGACCATCCTACTACAGCAGTAACAACACAATACATGTTAAATATCAAAATATAAATCATAATATAAAAGCATGTAATACCATCAATATATTTTAAACAAGAGTTACAACTAAAAATGTATCCCTATCCTTTGGGACAGGAATTAGCTGATGCTCTTATATTCTTCTTTTAACTGTGAAAACAATACTAACTTCAGAATTCAATCACCTTTGGACAAAAGAACTCCAAATTCAATGTCCCTTTCTGAAATGTGGATAATTATCCTCAAACCTTGATGACATAACCTTTGGAAAAATATCACATTTACTGTTGGGGAAGATACAATCGAACTGAATGTACTACTTTGGTGGGTTTCACTCAGTTCTATCATATCTTTTCCATTGGAGATGTATATCTTTATGTTCAAAACATACATATAAATATGTCGCTAGGACAACAATAACCATACAAGAGTCACAACCGCAACTACATTCCTATCATTTGGGCTAAGAATGCACTGGTCCACTTGTAAATTCATATTTACTATGAAAAGAACAATAACTTTTGAAATCCCCTCACCTTTGGGCTTAGGAACCTCTAGGTTACTGTCATTTTCTTAACTTTGGTGACATCACCTTTGGGCAAATGTCACCTACATTGCTACCCTGTGGAAAATCATGGAATAATAAGATGTACCACTTTGGTGGATTCCACCTCATCCTTTCATGGTTTCCTAAAAAATTACTTTGCAACTAAGAATGAGCGGAAGCTTACACCCTTTTCCATATTAACATATCTCAATTTAAAATTTTTTTTCAATTTCATGGTAACCAATAACATATATATTTTTCAAAGCATTGATTTATGCCCTCTTGTTTTAATGATTAAAACTAAATACAACATAAAATTTCAAATAAACATGTCATATTAAAAATTAGATCATTAAATGTGGCCCGAAACAAGGAATCCAAAGCAAAAAACAGATTTCAATTTGGCCTTAAAACGAACCTTTAAATGAAATTTAAAGTAGTTTAAATAAAAACCCAAAAGGAACAAAAACCAAACAAGCCTTTAAGGTTTTTTTTTGTCAAAAGAAGTCAGCCACCGCCGACTTGCAACTTTTTTTTTTTGTCTCTCCTCCGCCTGCCTTTTTCGACGGTGCGTACGGAGGTTTCTGCTGACTTGCGACATACCGCCGCAATCGTCTTCTCGTGATCTACAACTTTCGTGAAGAAAGTTTTTCCATACAGAATCTTTAAGTGATGGTAAAATTACAATTTTCATGATTTATTTATTTTTTTTTTTTTATCAAATCAGGTTTTAAGTAACAATCAAAATCCTCATGTATAAGAAAAATTCAATCGATTCTTGTCCCATGTGGTCTGCTCTAATATCACTTATTAGAACTCCCTATGGGTTTGAGTTTGAAACCCTATTGAGGAAACCACACAGAAAAAATAAGAACATAAATCTAATAAAATTATAGAGGATCTAATTGTACCTTTCACCAAGTATGTTGAAGAAGATTGATATTGGTCACTCCCACTTTTCGCTCTCTTGGCTTGGCTATGGATTTTCTACAGCCACTTAAACCTCCTTGGTTCTCTCACTTTAGTGGTAAAGTGAGGAAGAGTGAATAATGGCTGTAGGGACCCAAAACCTAGTATTTATAATACTGTCATGCACCCAAAACCCTAAACTACAATGGGTTGAGCCAGCATATCCCTAAACTTGAGAGTGGACCGAATCGGTTCATGCAATTTGACTCTCACCCATTTAATCAACCCGAATAATTAATTTAGCCCATAAATCCAACAATAATGTCTCACACCAACCTCATTGGTCGGATTTTAATCCAAAATGAGTGTGTAAAGTAAGTTAAAAGTTAATTTGTTCAAAATAGGAAGGTCATTTCAAATGAGAAGGAGAGAGATAGAGAGAAAGAGAGCTACATACCCTCCCCTAGTGGGTTAGTGTTAATTGAATTGCATCTTGGTCCGGTTCGTTTATGGGTTGTTCACTTAGGATAATCATAGACCCACTAGGATTAGGAATCTTAGCTGGTCAAATCTCTATAAATAAGAGGTTTGGCCACAATAAGGTTAGGTTTTGAACCTAATCTCAAGAGTTCTCTCTCTATCTCCCTATTCTCTTCTGTCACTCCCAATTGGGAGTGCGTGTCTCTAAGGATCTACATTGCAATCATTGGATTTTGAATGTGAAAATTTTCTAACGAGATCGTTGCAATCTTTCATCCATTAGTGCTTGTGTGGATTGATGTGTGGTATAATATGACCCATTTCGCTGCATGAAATGCTACATTAAGGTAATCCCTGATCCTCTATTTGCTTTTTGTTTGACATTAGTATCAGAGCCATATTATATTAGTTGTACTTAGTGCTTCATTGCTCTTAATTGAAAAACCCTAAAATTACACATTGCCTCTCATTACGAGACCTATGGAATTTTTTTTAGCTTTTGTTTGTGCGCGCGCTAAAGATTAACGCTAGACTTTGCTGCAAGCCCCTGGAAACAAAAATCAAAAAGGAGATCTGGTGTTTTTTCTTTCTTTCAATTTTCAAATCATAATGCATTGATTACATAATAATTTGATCATTATTAAAAAAAAAAAATCAAAAGCAATAAAGTGACCCTTTATTTTTGTCTTTATTGTGAATGTCATGTTTCTCCAGAGATATTTTTATTCCATCCAAATTGAATTAGATTTAGATCAGCCTTGTAGATGCACCGTACAGTGCAATAAGGCTGAGGTAATGTCCATGCACCCATCTATGCTGCAATAATGTATAAGCTGCGACTTGTGGTTGTAGGCTGCCTACTATGTGTACTTCCAACAGAAAGTTTCTTTAGATTTTTTTTTTTTTAAATTAGGATTTTGGGAGATGGAGAATATGTGATTAGGTTTTGGGGTTTGTGCAACCCTAACTTAAAATTACACTTTTGACCTCAATGACTTAAGTCATGTTTGGTGGGCTTTATATGATATGTTTAATTATGATGGCATGTGTTATGTTATGGATGGCTATGATGATAATTATTTTCTATTGTAATAATGATTATCATATGAACCATGTTTATGATGTTGCTTAATAAAATATGTATCTTTAGTATGACTCAAACTATAAGCCTTTGACTTATATATATTATTGCTTTTAAATGTATTTTAGTATATGTGTGTGTATGTGTGTAGATTGGTAAATCATCATACCCTCCCATGGCGGTTATGATTTTTTACTTGATCCACTTGTTGGCATGCATGGTCGATCTCCACTCACTGACCTATGGTTGTATATTCTTGTTTTGGGTTAGAGATCAAAATTGGTATTTTATTTAAGTGGATATGCTCCTATGTATGTGTGTTAGAGGTAGTCATCGTGAATGATGTAAAATACGAAGTTCCCTACTCAGTAGATTGATATAGTAGGACTTTTAAACATTGTAATTATTTTTTGGAATAATGTGATTAGATTTTTTTATTAGTCCTGTAAAGGAAAGCACCTCGCATTGCATATTATATGCTTATACTATTTTGACATGTCATTTTAAGTACCAATCGGATTCTTATGTGGGACCCATGTGCATGACAAAATTTTATGGATTGGAGATATCTATTCTCCTTATATTTATTGAGAATTGATTAAAATTTTATGTCCTTAATCCACACATATGAGATTTGATTATGAGCTTGGCGAAATTTTTTGTCTCACTATGTGAAGTAAGGAAGCATTAATTTTAATTAGAGTTTCTAGAACAAATTATTGATGTGTACCTAATATTTACCTCGCACATCATTGTGTGTAGTGATATGCCCACTAATCATGTTGTTGCAGACCTCATAAATGGTAATAAACTGATTGAACCCAACTATGACATGTGACACCAAAAGATGTAATATCTACTCTATGAGCAAAATTACATTGAGTATTTGACCACTACTATGGATAAACCCACGGAAGGTACTACTACTGTTCAGCACTGTTGTGATATAGAAGCCTATAATAAGTGGTTGAAAAATGATCGTAATGCATGCTTTATTATATTAAGTGCTATGCATGATGATTATGAGAAATATCCACAGCTATGTTCATCCTACTTAGAATGACCCTAAATCATATCACTTTAGCAAGTACCAAAACACGTAGCTATAAGGAATATAGTGGCTTTAAGTAGCCTCTACATTAACTATGAAAAACAATACTTACTATGTTCAAGGGCATTTTGAACATTTAAAGAATTAGTATCAACATATGGTCTCTTCACAAGATTTGTAAGGTTTCGAGTTACAGAGCCAATGGAGTTGGAATCATCCCAATCAGAATTTGTATAACCAAGTTATGGTCATCTGAAGTCAACAAGTCAAAATCCACACAAAAAAACTTCAAAAGGGATTCTGGCAGAAAGCCAACAGTAGCAACCGGCTCCAGTAAGTCGATCAGACCAGGTATTGATTGATCAGTTAGTGACTAGCTTGCTTAAATTGCCTTCCACGGCTATTCCAACAACTATTTTCTTGTAATGGCTACATGTGGTGGTCAACCGACACCCATGCCGGTGGATTGGTACACCTAAAATATGACCGTTTGAGTGAGATTTTTTGCTTAATTTAGTTCTTAATCTCACCTATAAATACCTCTAATGCTTATAAGTAATAATCAATTATTCCTAAGCAATTAAGACAATTCTCTAAAGCATTTGAGGTGATCATCAATCCACTCTTTCCTTGAGCTATTGGAAATTTTTATATACAAGTAAAGCCCAAGCATTGTCTTGAAGAGCATAGACATTGAAGACCAAGTGAAAGGTGCATCATTCTATTCATTATTGCATGTCATTTATATTACACAGAGGTAACTCTATTTACATTCCACTACTTATTTTTCCAACAATTAGGTAACTCTAGGTGTGATGGTTGTAAGTACGCAATACTCTATATTGTAATTAGGTATTGTGTAGGATCTTCTTATCCTTAAAAGAGTAGTAAGGTCCCTCTCTACCTAGAAAGAGATTATAAGATCCCTCTCTACTTGTGAAAGAGATTATATGGATCTTTTTATCTTTAAAAGATTTTATAAAGCTTTTCCTCCCTACCTATTATACTGAAAGGGAAGAGCTAGTGGAATACTTTACCAGTGAAACTTGTAGGGAGTGGACTAAATTCGAATTGAGTCAAACCACTATAAACCTTGGTGCTGTGTGATTATGTTTAATTTTTTTATTCCGTATTTTTTATTTTGGTGGACCTGTTGACATGGATGAATTCTACATCAATTTCATCACACAACTTATGCACAAGGAACTGATAAGGTGTTAGGGAAATCTCCATCAATGTGAATGTCCCATTCGTCTATCTAACCACCAAAATTTTTCAGTAGGTGAGAGTTTTGACCAGTTGATCTTCTATTGCTCTACTGATTCCCCACTCTATCTTTGGGTCATCCGCGCACCGGTCGATGAATGAAACTACCTCAAACATCCGTGATCTTCTCAGGGTGGGAACAATGATGCTAGTGCATTGAGAAAGAAAGAAATGTTAAGGTAATCATATTTGGGAAAACTAAATCAGAGAATTTTTAAAATCCATGAGCATAACTTATTCACCCCTTTAGATTATTTCAATTGGTACCTGAGGGGAAATTTATCCTATGGGAGATTAATTGGTCACCTCTTGTATCATTTCAGTGTTGACTTTGAAAGAGAAATAGTTAAGCCTCTTCCTATCAACATTGACATCTTAACCATAAAAAAATATGGGTCTCATTCCGAAATCGACTACTCAATATTAACACGAGTGTCAAGTGAGGGAAGAAGAACTTCTGCAGTAGAGGGACAATGGAGAAGGAAGTCAACTTTCTAGGACCTATGTGACTATTAATGAACTGCAAGCTCATTTTGACCAATTCAAGATATCATTGTTTGCTCGATTGGACCTACTTAAAGGACGTTAAGCTGTAATTGAGAAGAAGTAGAACCACATCATCGAACTTCTCAAAGAATTTGATGAATAGATTGTCAATCTATCTTTTTGTGGTTAAAAGTAGCTAAGAATTATGTTTTGTTAAGCAATAAGCACTTGTATTCTTATTTATGACTTATGTTATGGTTTGTGACTCTGTGTGCGAATGATCATTTGAACAGTACTATAATTTTTGTTGAACTTTCCTTTATCCCTAGCATATATGTAGGGGGAGCTTGCTCTCTGCTGGCTTTACTCATTTATTATGTTGATAAATTGGAAAAAAAAGTTTTCATTTATATATGTCACACCCCACCTTCACTCACTTGAAGGTTGGTGACATGGACACTTGCACTTGTCCACCATCCCTCCAGGATCTACAATACAGTACTTTAAGTGCATAAAATTATGAAATGATTCTATGATCACAATATAATGATAATAATAATATACACAACTGGTGAGATCAAATCATATTTACCAAAATATTTTCCCAATAGAATATTAATTATAGTTATGCCCCTGGGGCTACATCTGATATGTAAACAAAAAGATCAAAAATAGAAGATGATACTATCATCCTCAATGCTCTCCGAAGGCACAATCGCCACATACGCAACCATCCTTGTGCATAGCTAACTCCTTATCCCAGAGGTCACCTCCGAAGAGATCCGACTCCTCAGCCATATACTCCGGAGGGTTCCCTAAATCAACATCTAAAAAGGAGCAACAATGGGTGTGAGCTTCCACGAAGCTCAGTGAGAAGGGTACATAGAAACATTCACAAACAATTATAGATACAAGAATACAGATTAACAAGATTAAACGAATACAATTGTAATGTAACATAAAGGAACAACAAAGATTAAAGGAGTGCAATTATGATCCGATTTATTATCACACAAGTCTATCCATTAAACTAATTAAAATTAGGGTTTGAGTGATACTGCAACATGGGAGATATCCCTAGTTTTGGAAAACCCATCGGTCACCTAGCAATATACACTAGTTGCGAGTCAGGAGCCTGTAGGTCTCAGAAAATCCATCGGTCAGCCTGTAATACCCTAATGAATAATCCCACCTTACAACCATGGTCCCAAAAAACCCATCTGTCAGCCGAGCTATAGGACAATCATAGTCTCAGAAAACCCATTGGTCACCCATGTTGTGGGATAGTCAGTACCTCACCCCTACTGACAAAGGGTGTAGCACCTGATTTTATTTCCTAGTCAATAGATTCTAAGTCCATATTGGGTTTTAGTGCTACTGCAACATAGGAGATATCCATGATCATGAATGTACATTATCGATCTCTAATGATACAATCTAGTTGTGAGTCAGGAGCATAGCAGTCCCTACATGGCTACTTCGGTACCTGATAAACCCCTATTAATAATCCCCCATAATATCACTATATCGAATCCAACATCACATGTAGAGCATACCCAACACCGAATCCAACATCGCATGAGGGTTTTTCACGACGTTGGCATCCCCACCACCTCAGTCATCAGAAATCGTCCCCAGCCTCAGACCATCGAAAGATAGGATTAGCTAATATGTAAACCCCTATTGGCAAGGGTTGTAGCACCAGGGTGGTTATCCTAGCC
Source organism: Macadamia integrifolia (assembly GCF_013358625.1). Lineage (NCBI taxonomy): Eukaryota > Viridiplantae > Streptophyta > Magnoliopsida > Proteales > Proteaceae > Macadamia > Macadamia integrifolia. The sequence goes on from NC_056570.1 coordinate 17,068,726, forward strand.
CAATGTATTCTATCATGGTATGAGTCACATCACAAATAAACTCACACATCCCATAGGCGTACAATGTTGGAACCCAACCTTCGGCTACAGTGTACCCCACACTCACACACCATGGGCATGTAGTGCCGAAACCAACCATTGGCCACCCTACACCTCAATCTCCACAACACACTCCCACACTCTCACCCTAGCATGCAGTGGTAAAACCCAACCTTCGGCTACCCTGCATCCCAGTCACACACACACACACACATACACATATCACAACTCACATCATTATGCAACATGCACATTCACTTAAAGAACAGATTTATAGTATGCAAATGACATAGTCATCCACATATGGGTCATGACATAAATATTCCATAAAAATCACACAAATCCCCACCTCGAATCCTAGATGATGGCAGATAGTCAACGGTGTCATGTCGCATGCTCCCATCTCTTCTTAGTTCTTCTCCACTGATACATATGGTTTTTTAAGCAATTTAGTCATCCATGGAAAAATAGGACTTAGGGTACACGTTCTAGTTCATTTCCTATTTTCCTATTTTCCTTTTTCCTTGAATCATTTTCAAATTGGGGTTTTATGGTTATAAGGTGGGTTTGAATGTAAGGGTTGTTCACCCACATCAATTAACTTAGATTTAGTATGCTTAGTGGGTTAGTTAAGCTAGGGATACATAATGTACCTAAGATCCCCAAAGTTCATGTCTAGGTTACTAAAACTTAGGAAATTTTTTTGAGGGTTCATGTGGTAACTACCAATGGCTTATGTGGTCACCCGAATCCATTATACATATATTTAATTTCATTTTTCCTAACCCAATTTTGGCTTTGAATGGTGGGGTGTAGAGGATTTGGGCAAAATCCACCATTTCTAGGGTTTAGTTACCCAAACTTGAGGTTTAAGGTGGGGATTTCCTAAAGGAAGGTTCATAGAATAAAACTGATCCATCAACCTTGCTAGGGTAAGTCCCCTACACGAAATCCCTATCACAATTTATTGATTTAGTGAGTGGGGAGGTGGGATTTGGTTGGGGTGGTCTCCATTTCTAGGTTTTGTGTTGCCGAATTTGGAGGTTTTTGATGGGGCTTTCTATGAAGAAGGGCCATACACTCAATGTGAGTGACTAACCTTGTTGACTAGGTACCCCACACCAAATCCCCCAATCGATTTGTACCTTAGGAAAGTGGGTAGGTCGATTTCTATTGGGGTTCTCCATTGGGTTTAATGGAGAGCAGATATATATAGGGGATAGAGAGGGAGGCGTGTGTGTGTGGAGAGGGATAAAGAAGATAGGGCTTACCTCAGACCCTTGCTTCCCTTTCTCTCCTCCTCCTCCTCTTCTTCTTCTTCTTCTCCTTTTCTTCCTCTTGCTCTAATTTGTTGGGTAGAAGAAATGAATGGCAAAGCTTCTACTTATTGCCAAGTAAGTTAACTAAGGGTTGTTTGGCCAAATAATGAGTTTTCACTCATTACCGGATTAATTTGTCATTTGAAAATAATGGGCCCACCTTGGGGTGTCCCGATACATTAATCAACTTCTTTCCATCCTTGAGGATGAATTTGGGGCGCACGAGTGCGAGTTCCCGGGCCCCACGGCTAAATAACCCGGTTTTGACCTATATATTCACCGTTTAAGACTGAATTGGCCTCCCTTGTGTGGAATTGGATACCTTAAATTGAATGGGGCCTTTTCAAGGGGTTTCAGTGTGTAGGCCTCACCTATTAGTACATTTCACTATTAAGGTTCGGGAAAATTTTCTTCAATGGCAGAGTACTTACCCTAACTCCTTCAGTGGTTTGTAACCCTTCCATGTAATGAGCTGGAAAAATCCACAAGTTCCTAATGGTTGTCACCTGGGTTGCATTACCTATGTCCAAAAGTTGAAATTAGCCCGGGTTTTAGGCACAAGTGTAACAATATATGTTCTATTGCTTGTCATTAATTATCTTGTTGCTTATCTTCGTTATCTGACCACATGTTGCTTGACATCTTATTATTATTGCTATCATATATATAATTTTCTCACCATGCTTGACATTTGTTTGTTATCATCAAAAAATGGGGAGATTGTTGGGGAATATGCCCACATCCTAATCTACCTAAAGTGATTTTGATGATAATAAGCAAATGGAGTATATTTAACAAGTTACTTTTAAGTAATGTTTAGCATGTTTAAAGTCAAGTTAGAAAGATCAACTGAAGAAGTCAAAGTCAAGCTCTTTAAACTACGCATGAAGAAGCAAAGCTCAAGACTTCAAGTCAAGATGAAGAAATGAAGTCGGTAAAAGCTTGGGAGTCACCATAAAGAAGAATGAAGACCAAATACAATATGTCTTGTGTCGTAGTTGTATGTACTTGTAATAAGAAGAATGAACACCAAATACAGTATGTCTTGAGTCGTAGTTGTATTGACTTGTAATTGTTAATACGCACTCATCATGTACTATATAGGCATTCATCCTCCTTATAATTACCCTAAGTCATGTAACTTTAGTGAGGATCAAGACATGTAGCTATAAGGAACATAGTGGCTTTAAGAAGCTTCTACATTAACTGTGAAAACAATACTTATTATGTTCAAGGTAATTTTGGGCATTTAAAAAATAAGTATCAACAAATGGTCTATTCATGAGATTTGTAGAGTTTCGAGTTACGAAGCTAACAGACTTAGAATCAACCTAATGAGAGTTTGTATGACCAAATTATGGTCACCCGAAGTCTGCCCAGTCAAGACCCACCCAAAAAGGCTATAAAAGAGATTCTGGTCGAAAGCTGGAGGTAGCAACTAGCTCCAGCTAATTGATTGAACTAGTTGCCGATCGATGCAACCAGTCGACCAGTTTGCTTGAATCGCCTTCCAACGACTATTTTCTTGTAATGGCTATATGTGGCGGTCGACCAGTACACCTAAAATATGGCTGTTTGAGTGAGATTTTCTATTTAATTTAGTCACTAATCTCACCTATAAATACCTCTACTGCTTATAATTAACAATCAATTGTTCCTAAGCAATTACGACTGAGTTCTAAAGCATTTGAGGTGATAATCAATCCACCCTCTCCTTGAGCTATTGGTAAACTTTTTTTCTACACAAGTAAAGCCCAAGGATTGTCTTGAAGGTCTTCATCATCATCAATACTTTTGCATAGACATTGAAGACCAAGTGAAAAGTGCATCATTCTATTCATTATCGCATATTATTTGCTTTATACAGAGGTAACTCTATTTATATTCCACTACTTTTTCCAAGAGTTAGGCAACTCTAGGTTGGACGGTTGTAAGTACGTAATACTTTAAACTGTAGTTAGATATTGTGTAGGATCTTCTTATCTTTAAAAGGTCCCTCTCTACCTAGAAAGAGATTATAGAAGGTCCCTCTCTACACGCGAAAGAGATTGTATGGATCCTCTTATTGATAAAAGATTTTGTAAATATTTTCCTCCCTACATACTATATTGAAAGGGATGAGCTAGTGGAATACTTTATAAATGGAACTTGTATGGAGTGGACTAGAGTTGGATTGAGTCGAATCATTATAAACCTTGGTTTTGTGTGATTATGTTTAATTTTTCTATTCTGCATTTTCAATTTAAAATCACATTTAGGAACACTAAATTGGAGAATTTTTAAAATCTACTATCATAAGCTATTCACCCCCTCTAGGTTATTTCATTCTTTCTAAGTTTTAAGGTGTACCCTCTTCTATATAAGAAGAGTTATTGTAATCAATTGAAAATTAATGAAAGGATGAAACTTCAGTCACTACTATCATTACTTCTTAAGATAGGATATTCAACAGTTGAGATAGCTATGAGTGAGAGGCCCATGACTGGGATAGTCCATCCCACCCACATCTATCCTGTCTCCATCCTTTGTTTCTTTTTGTTCCAGCTTTGTGAGAGTGATTGAGAATTTTATAAGATTGTTTGAAGACTTGATGACCATTCACCAGATCAGCTTGAAACATAGACAAGAGCAATGATTAATTTCAGTCATTGTTAGGGTTTTGAAGCTCCATCAATTTTAAAGACCATTAGAGGGTCCTTCCAGCAAAAACCAGGCCATCTGAGGCATGGTTTTGTGGCTGCAGGTTTTCTCCTTCCTGTCCAGGAGAACCCTACTTTCTCTGAGTCTTTTTATTGCGTTGCTGTACTTCTACAAGACTTCTTAATTTGGCCCATATTTGGAGGACATCTTGGACTGATACTAAGCCATACTCGGGCAGGTGTGTTGGTCTATTGGACCCGTCTTTGTTTACTAATTCATCCATCGGTTTAGCCTTATTTCCAAAATTTGTGAGTATTCTTTGGATTTCTAATATGTGATTCAAATCTGGTTTTTGGTTTGGAGTTGGTTAACATCTGAGGTTGTTTACTTTTGTGAATCACCTTACATCATCCTATCCAAGTCAACAGAAATAATAGAAGTTTCCTCTGTGATGGTTGTTTTCTCTCCATTAGTTCAGGAAGATCCATAATGCAATGCCCAAGGCAGGGTGAGATTTTGAATTTTCTGATTTCTTTGCTTACCTTCTTCTTCTTTTTTTTATTTTATTTTATTTTTTATTTTTTTATTTTTTTATTTTTTATTTTTTATTTTTTTTAATTCTTTGTTGCTAGGAGGTTAGTTTCTCCTGTTGATGGCAATGCTGAAGGTGGGAGTGGCTAGCTCTACTAAGTTTGTTAGAGTGTCTTGAAATGTCCAGTCATCTTTTGTACATTTCATCTTTTTTATTTTTATTTTTATTTATTTTTAATTATAAATGATCTTCTAGTGAAAAAAAACTTGAACCGGAACCACAAGAGTCTGCTTAAGATGCATATTTGCTTACTTAGGATTATATAATAATTACTACTTATAATAAATATAAGGGTTATGTTATAATTGCAAGAAAATTATTAGGATTATGTGTCAAATAAACATTTATATTTTGAGCGTTTGAGCTTTTGAGGGCCCAGAACCGTCAAGGACTTGGAATCGATTGTGTCGTAATTATAAATGAGAAAAAAAAAAAAAAAAAACCTTGTATTCGAGTGTTTGGTATTGCATCATAGACCCTTAATGAACCTGAATTGAAACATCTCTTTTCAAACTGGCTAGATCCTAGTTTTGGGACTGTTTAATATTAAGGCCGGTTTGGGATTGGCCTTTTTGGGCCCAAAACCAATAAGTAACTATCCCAAATACCCAACGCCATCTCCTTGGACACCCTTAGTTATTCCCCCTACCCTATTATATGAATTCTGAAATGCTTTTGACACTATTCCAAGAGTCCCATTTAACCATTAAATACTATGCATTAAGAGATACTCTTTTCACCATGGACGTAGGAAAACTCGGTCTTATTTGGAGAAAGTTTTCCTTTACCAAAGATGAACTCTTAAATATAAATATATAGTAATAATTATCTACTCCGGTATTTGAAGTCCAAAATACCCCTTCACCATTCCTATAATCACATCCAAGTGCAATGATGGCCACTGGCTAAAGAGATTCTTCTTCACCACAGGTGACAGAAAATTTGATATTTTATATTTTTTCAATAGAATAAATAATAAGGATCGAGTTTTCCTTAAGCCATGATGAATATGAATCTATTCACCTTCTCCCTTTGTTTTTTAATTAGTCATTATTTTTCATTTCTCAAACCTCTCATTCCGATACTATTATCTCCCAAATGTCAACTTATATAAATAAATATATATATATATATATTTGCTACAAACCCAGGAGTGGAATTGTGATAAGGGTGAGAGAACTTTGCCGGTCTAATACAAAACGGTAAATGCACAGGTCAATGAAAACATAGGCGGGGAGTATGCATTGCATCTTTAACGCATATAGGTAGCGGTCATTTTGAAGCGGTCTATGTCTGGACGTTTCGTACACCAGAACGACAAATGACGGGATTCTTTCTTCCTTGTAATAATTAGAAAGAGTCTACCCACCAGAGTGGGATGCTCCTATCTACTCGTCCAACCATGAGTCCATGACATTGAACATAGTATAAGTACGTATATCTCCTCCCTGACTCCTTTCATTAGTAAGCCAGCCTAAAGGGGCATCATTGGACATTCCAAAGAATCATGGTGGCAATTTTGGAACACAAACGTGAATTTGGGCCATGCACGTTGGGGACTTGTTGAATTCAAAGAAACACAAAAAGAGATGAAAGAGAGAGAGAGAGAGAGAGGAGGTTGGTAGGTGAGCGTGTTAATGAGTGAGGGGGGTTGAGAAGAGAAGGGGAAGACATGGGTCTCTTGAAGGTGAGATGGGCGTGCAACCTTCCACACCTCATCTTCTGAGCTACCTCTCCAGATCCAAAATTGCACCGAACCCCTGACTTCCTCTTTGTATTTATTACAACCCTTCTCTCTCTCCTCTTCTCTCACCCCTTCCTCTGTCAGTTGCCCTTCTCAGTCTCTATCCCACCATTTTTCAGTCTTAACTCCTTAATTCAATCTCATTCTTCACTCTCTAGAACTGAACTACAACAGATAAAGATCTCTGGTAAGCTCTAATTCAATCTCATAGTTTTAGTTTCTGTTCTAAAATATATTCTTTCAAGAAATCACTCCAGTTCTAAGTTTTGCTCTTTCACTCTGTTTTCCTCTTCTATTTCTCTCATTGGAAGGAGATCTAAAGTATAGAGGAAAACAGAGAACCATGATTTCAATCGCTTCTCCTGAAACCCAACAGTCACAAATCTCTTCCCAGACCTCAACACAGGCAGAGACCCCAACTCAACACCCAGAGACTTTCATATTTCGATCCAAACTCCCAGACATTCCCATCTCAAATCACCTCCCACTTCACACATACTGCTTCGAAAACGTCTCAGAATTCTCAGAACGACCCTGTTTGATCTCTGGCTCCAATGGAAAAATCTACACTTTTGCAGAGACTCACCTCCTTTGCCGAAAAACCGCAGTTGGGTTATCAAACCTGGGTATCAAACAAGGAGACGTCATCATGATTCTCCTGCAAAACAACCCTGAATTCGTCTTCTCCTTCATGGGAGCTTCCATGATTGGAGCTATAACAACAACAGCAAACCCCTTCTACACCCAAGCAGAGATCTTCAAGCAATTCGAAGCCTCTGGTGCAAAAGTGATCATTACCCAATCTCAATACGTCGACAAGCTTCGGGATTCCTCCGAAAAATTCCCAAAAATGGGAGAAGATTTCAAGGTTATTACCATCGATGATCCACCAGAGAATTGCCTCCATTTCTCTGTAATCTCAGAATCAGACGAGAAGGATTTGCCAATTATTTCTATTGATCCGAGTGACCCAGTTGCTCTTCCATTCTCTTCGGGGACAACTGGGTTACCCAAAGGTGTGATCTTGACACATAAGAGCTTGATTTCAAGTGTAGCCCAGCAAGTCGATGGAGAGAATCCAAATCTGTATTTGAAATCAGACGACATTGTTCTCTGTGTTCTTCCCCTGTTCCACATCTTCTCTTTGAATTCAGTTCTGCTCTGTTCGCTTAGAGCTGGTGCAGGGATTCTGTTGATGCAGAAGTTTGAGATTGGAGCATTGCTAGACTTTATCCAGAGATACAAAGTTTCTGTGGCCCCGGTTGTTCCACCTTTGGTTTTGGCGATGGCCAAGAATCAGATAGTCGAGAATTTCGATCTTAGCTCGATCCGGATCGTGCTGTCAGGAGCAGCCCCACTCGGCAAGGAGCTCGAGGATGCGCTACATCAGAGAGTACCTCAAGCGGTGTTTGGTCAGGTAACCGTTTCTTGGACCCTTGGGGCACGTCTGCATATTTTTCGTAAAATTGGAAAATGTTTTTCTAAACCTAGGGGGACGACGGTTCATCCACTATTCCATCCTTCACATACACTTATAGGGTTTTAGTATCTTTGGATACCCTCCAATACACATCTCAAGACCCGCAGTGAATGGAAATCGGTAAATGGAAAGTGGGTGTAGGAAAACTTTGTCCAACATGGTTTTTTAAATCTAGAATCAGAAAGGTTTATGTTAGAATTTTGGTACAACTACTTGACAAGGGTATTTTGATCATTTTACAATTCTTTGAACAATCTCAAAGAAAAGAGTGTGACCAATATACACTTGTCAATTCATGCCATCAATTGCATGCTGTTGGCATTCCGTAGAAAATCACTTTTTAGAACCTAGCCTTTTAAAGTGATAGTGTGCAAGTCCTTATACATTCTCACCGGAAAAAAATTGACTGCTAACAAACTTAGGTTGTAGCCGTAACTTTTGCTAACAACCAAAGAAATGGAATAATTCACCTTACTTGTTGATTTCACAAATACGTTTTGAGATTTTATTTCTTTGGCTGACAGCAAGGGTTGTGGCAACTTAGCTGCAACCTAGGCAACCGTTAACTTTTGCTCTAATCATCGGGTTACCCACATCAAATACGGGATCGATGCTTTTGAATGAAACCCCAATACATACTTGACAAATATGATTGCACATCAAACTCTTATATGTTGGATGGGAACCACTTCATGGTACTAGCATTTTCCTAAACTGAATTAATTATAATTCCTTTATCATTTCAAAGGTTATATTAAAGTCCATCGATCAAAGAACTAGAAAGTCCTCATAATAGATCTTTATGCAAGATCCTTTATAGATGCTTCCTTAATATATTATTTTAAACCACATGATTTTTGGATGATTTGTTTTTAGGGTATTAAAAAAAAGAAATAAAAAAAAAAGAAAAAAGAAATACTATTTTCAAGAACGAACATTGATAATCATAATGTTGGCAATACATGCTCTCTCACAATTTTCTTTCATGATCACGTGGACTCTCTGCATACAAATCCTGATTAGGTATTATTCCTCTCATGCGTTTATTAGCTTTGACTTGTGCAATGTCAATTCATATGAGCAGCCTATAAGTTCTTCCATTTTAGTCATAATAGATAGGTGGACATAGAAGGTTCAAAAAAACATCAAGTTCTTCAACTGAATACCAAAAGGCAAGGGACACTATAAAAAAAGTGGTCAATGGCGGCACTTGAGTGAAGGCCTTTGGCGGCGTTTCCTACAAATGCCGTTAAATATAAACATTCAACGGCGTTTTTCAGCAAAAGCCGTCTTTTATAACACAATAGGCGGCATTTTGTATAGACCGCCGCTATATATTATATATGATGGCATTTAGTACTACATGCCGCCATATATATGAGTATTTGGAGGCGTTTACTGAAAGATGCCGCAGTATATAACCCCATTGGCGGCGTTTATTTCATAACGCCGTGGTATATAAGAATTATTTGAGGCGTTTAGTAATAAATGCCGTAGTATATATGAGCATTTGGAGGCATTTATTGAAAAATGCTGCAATATATAATCCTATTGGCGGCGTTATGAAATAATGCCGTAGTATATTGGAATATTCGAGGCGTCTAGTAATAAATACCGCCATATATATGAATATTTAGGAGCGTTTATTGAAAAATACTGTAATATATAATCCTATTGGCGGCATTAATTTCATAATGCCATGATACATAAGAATATTTGAAGCATTTAGTAATAAATGCCGCCATTGACCACTTTTCTTGTAGTGGGAGACCCACCAAAGCTATCTTCTCAATTACATACTCTTTTTTTTGATAAAAATCTTATGAGTTGTATAGGATGTGGCTACCAACTTCTTCACGGTAGTTGTTATCGTCATTCATTAGATCCTCATGAACTTATGCCCTAATTACCATGCCATAATTAGTGTATCTACCACGCGACAAGTCTGATGAAGCTAAACTTGACTAGTAGTTAGGACTAAGTTCTAACCTTCAATGCTAATTGTCAAGTTTGAGTCTAACAAATTCTTAAAATAATAATAATAAAGTCCAACAATGAAATTTTATTCTTCCAAAGCAACAACCAAACAGATAAATCTATAAACATGTCCTTTCGCGCCATACTAATGATCGCGTGAATAATATTATTCACATGGGGGTCATATGGTAAGGAGATGAGAAACAAAATAGTAATAATAAGTTTCCCTTTCTTATTTTGACAAGGTTTCTGTACCTATGGTGGGGTAGTGAGCGTAGTAAAACCTCATATAATTTTTAAAATTCGGTGGAGGCATATGGAATTACATAGATGATCATCTCTCTCTCCCCCCGCCCCCCTTTTTTTTTTCTTAAAAACATATGATGATCATCATCAATATGTTTCTCTCATAACTAATTTTTGCCACCAAATTAATGGCAATAAGCAACCCCTAATGTGCGCAATGAAATCGTCGAAAATATAGTTGAACAAAGCAATCAACTACTAGTGGTCTGGGCACAATATTTTGTGACATTTTTTAAAGCGTCAACCCCTATTCGCTTTATAGATTTGAGTTTTCCTAACGTCCGAATAAGTATAAAATTTGCTCACATTTCCAGTTAAAACATGTCATATAAGATCTTTTGGTTAGTAACCGTGTAAAATAAGTAGGCGAGTAAGTAAAAATTATTTTCCTAACAATTGATTAGAGGTTAATATTTTTGTTTATGCTCCCTTTCTTGTTCCATCATACATGAGGTAAGAAAATGTATAGAAGTGAAATAATGAAAGATACAAATTCCATCCTTAGCCACAATGGGTTGGACCATCTGGTTGAACCAAAATTGTGACCTTAACTGTCTAATTCGATCTGTATGGAACCGCATTGGGTCGAAATGGATGGAGTTATTGTTAAACGACATGGCCTGTGAGCTATGGTATTTCCTATTGATTAGGTATTGTTTGGATATGGAAATGAGATGATCATGTTAATTATTATGAGGGTTAATTATTTATGTTGACATTAATGGTTTATGCAGGGTTATGGCATGACAGAGGCTGGACCGGTTCTATCAATGTGCCCAGGATTCGCAAAGCAGCCCATCCTGACCAAGTCCGGTTCGTGCGGTACCGTGGTAAGGAACGCAGAGCTCAAGGTCATTGACCCTGAGAGTGGTTTGTCACTTCCGCACAACCAACCCGGAGAGATATGCATCCGTGGACCGCAGATCATGAAAGGTACGTAGACCCCTTTCCCTCAACTAAGCCGGACATGCTTAGTCGTTGGTTTGGTTTGGTTTGGTTTGGTTTGGTTTGTATAGCTAACTTAACATTAATCCACTGTGGTTGTACTGTTGTAGGGTACCTAAATGATCCTGATGCCACCACATCAACCATTGACGTTGAGGGTTGGCTCCACACAGGTGACATAGGGTATGTAGATGATGATGAAGAGATCTTCATTGTTGATAGAGTGAAGGAACTCATCAAGTTCAAAGGCTTCCAGGTATATTTTTCTTCCCCTTAAAACTATTTTAATTAAATATTCTCATATGCAATACAAACAGGCTTAGCTTATTTTGATTCATGTCATATATACAATACCACTTTTTGCACTTATAGGTGCCGCCGGCGGAACTCGAGGCCTTACTTGTGAGCCACCCATCCATTGCGGACGCTGCTGTTGTCCCGTAAGTGAACAACAATGTTGCGTTATATATGAATCCATTTTCCATTATGAAGATTACTCTCAATTGAGTTTCATTTAATTAAACTTGTCAACCAACACTCATCTACTAATCCGAACCCATACAATAACTAATGCATAATCCAATTGATGATAAATTATTGTTTTCGCCAGACAAAAAGATGAAGTCGCCGGAGAATTTCCTGTTGCATTCGTTGTCAGGTCAAATGGGTTTGAGCTCACTGAAGAGGCTGTGAAGGAATTCATTGCCAAACAAGTAAGTCACTATAGTTCAAGCTTAATGGGTCTAACCTAACCGTAAGGGTAGTCCCTTAAATAGTTAGTTTCATGGCAATTTATCAATCTATTTTTTTTATTTCTTTGGTTTTTGTTAACAGGTGGTGTTTTATAAGAAACTGCATAAGGTCTACTTCATCCATGCTATTCCCAAGTCCCCTTCTGGTAAGATTTTGAGAAAGGATCTTAGAGCCAAACTTGCCTCATCAGCAGCCTAGATAGGAAAACGAAGGCTTTTTTATTTTTATTTTTTGGTGCAAGTTTTAGATTGAACTAGTGGCCTTGGTGATGGGTTGGTGTGGTTATAACCCATAAACAAATCCAAAAGGGGTGGGATTCAAGGAGACATAAGAGGCAGTTTGGAAATGCTACAAGGAGAGGGAATTGGACCTCCCAATTGTATTAGTAAGAAGTGTTCTTTTATCCTTTTTTATTTCTATGTACTTTAACTCAAAATTTCTTATAATAAGAGAACACTTTAGTTTTCTTGAAATTGAATGCCATTGTTGTCAAAAATTAACTCTTAATAGAAATACTCAACCCAAATTTAAAGTGGTTTATGCATTAAGTTGGAAGAAACATTTATTTATTTATTTTTGATAGACTGGCTTACTTTTACATGCTCCATTGGTTTCTCGCAAAAATAAAAGTCATATTAGCATCATTTTAGAGGATTTGAATTTGAACTCCATAATTATCAAGTGATCATGGTTAAACTCTTATTTTAGATTAAACAAAAGGAATTATATAGGTAAATCAGTAGCACTATGGTCATATATTTGTTTTGAAAGAAATGGAGAAAAAAAATAAAGGTAGAGAAATAGGCACACTGACAATATGTAGTAAAGTAGCTGGTGATACTAATTTGGGCACGGGATGGAATATTATACAAGAGGTGCAAGGGGATTCTTCCTCCCATACTAGTGAAAGAAAACTTTAATAATTTATTTTAATATTTTTTAAACTTTTATTATTACTTTTCGTTTATTCAATGCTGGGGGAGGAAGTAATCGGACAATTCTTATTGATTAAAATCAAAATTAAAAGATATATTCAACAATGGTCTCAACTGGTTAGATTTATGTTTATATATGATTACAAAAGATTTGATACATTAAGGGATGTCAATAAGAAAATCTTATAGATATGATAAACCTGTTACACCCAACCCCAATAAAATGAGCTTCTATTCATGATTTGGCTTTATATAAAATTAGGGGAGGGTTCCCTCCCCTAAGGGGGTAATTACTGAGAACCCGTAATATAGGGAGTATTTCGGACAATTTAAAGAGGGTTTGCTACAATTGGTGTCATGGCAAACTTAAACCCTAAAAATTAAAACTCCATTAATGCTGAAGCTGAAAGCAAAAGTGGCAATTTTACTTCATGTGATCCCATCTGTCCGTACAACATCTTATGCAGGCTATAGCTCAGTTAATCCAAATTACATTATTATTTGCATTAAAGTTCAACATAAATGGCAGGGGTGCCAAAGATACGTGCCTGACTGACTCTCTCTCCCACTCTTCGTAAAAGTGAACCATTCCTTCTTTATCTGGGTTATGGATCATGGCTCTAAAAAATGGAATGGAATGATCAGTATCAGCCCGATTGAAATGGTGTTGGCCATGATTGATTCTTGATTCTGACATTTTTGATCCCATTCCACATATATAATTCAATGGTAAAATAGAAATTTTCTTTATCAGGGATACATCTGTCCGATATAATCCAATCCAAATCATTCCAAAATGGTATCGAAATGATTTTAACATTGACCGATTTCATGACCATTCCTGTGTTTTAGAACCTTGTTATGGATAGATTTTCTTCATTCAGTTTTAACATGATTTTTAGCCCATAAAGAAAAATGAGAGAGATATCATATCTCCAACCCTAATATTATTATTTCAAAGCCATAATAAGAAATTCAAAGAGAATAATATATTGGCAATGGATCTATCTAAATTAACTATGACTTCTAACCACATCAACACCCCCCCCCCAAAAAAAAAAAGAAAAAGAAAAAAAAACTACAAAAACTTATTATTACTTAACACCACCATAGACTTAAACCAATAAAAATATTCCATATCTCCAAAAAAAATTAAGTATTCCTTAACATCTATCTACTCTTTGATCATCAAACTCAGTTGCTGTACCATCCAGAAAATGCCCATCACCTGCAATTTTAACAAACAAAAGAAGAAACAATATAAAGAATCAAAACCCCAAACAAAGTAATAATGATAACACACAATATATAATATCTAGTAATTAGCTTCTAATTAACACTCTAATTAGTTACCTCTTCAAAGATAGCTTACTCTAATTTTTTTTCTTTTTGACGACATTCAAAAGCTTCTGATGGTGATCCCACTCTATCACTACTTGATCTCCCATTTTCAACTTCTTTTTTTCAAACAAAGCTTTCATTGTCAAAATATATCTATGGGGATAATACTGTCTCTGCAAACATTCTTTGTAATCTTTGTTATCATAACGTACTCTGATGCTAAGCTTAATCTTCTCTCCATCAATTCTATTAACACTATAAGTGTCATTAATAGAAGTATAGATGTGTTGAACAACAAGATCATCTTCTAGTATGAAACTTCCATTGTTCTCTTCTACAATAGTGATATTGATTTCCTGTCGTGGGACACTCCTTGGAAGATTATTTGAATTTATGTCTATAAATTCACGACGACCACCTTCGTTTGATCTTGAACTGAAGAAGTTGCAAAAGGCTGTTGTTTTCCCCATTTTTGCTAAGTTTATAAGACATAAAACCAAGAGTAAATAGGGAGGGATACACGATGAAGACTATATCTAAACCCTAAACCGTAACCCTTGAACCTTAAACCTTAAATCAGAAACTTCCATCTAAGTTTAAGAAGTTCCTTTTTATGGTCATATATGGCTTGAGATTTTTTTTTTTTTTTTTGACTGATAAGATGTGTGTGTAGATACTCATTTGCTTCTTTCTTTTATTAAGGGTTTAATTGGGATTTTCTTACCAAAAAAAAAAGATTAAGATTTTGAATACGAAAAAAAGCAATTGCTTAACATTATTAGTTGGTTCTACCGAAAAAAAATTGTGATTAATATCTACTTGCCTTGATCTCAGAGGAACAATATGAAAATCTTCTTTTCCTTTATTTACCTTTTAAAAAAAAAAAAGTTTAAAAAAACTTAGGGGTAGAGGTTCCAGGCACGGCCATATACACAGTCGTCAAATGGAGAAGAGGGGTACACCAAAGACTCTCATCCCTCATCTGATGATTGTGTACATGATAGTTTATCACAATACCCTTTGCCAAAAAATAATGGGTAATGGTATATATTAATTCTAAACTGAATCATTTCAGAACTGACCTGGATTTAATTAGACTTGGTCGGAAAAAATCGGTTTTTTTCAGACTCGGCCTAACTTAGTCTGAATCGGGATTAATCAATATTCCAAGCTGAATTGACTAATTCTGATCTGATTCTTAACGCCCTATTTAAGAGGAATCGTAGATGTTGTTGATTTTTTGTCCATTGTGTTGAGGGTTCATGTCATGTATTCTGTTAATTGGGTTGTAGGTTATCTTTGAAGGCAGGGATGCCAATCGATACGATTTTCGGTATTTGGTTTGATATCAAAACTTAATACTAGATATCGATATCGTATCATACCGTTAACATTTTCAAGTTTGCAATACTGATACCGAATCAACTCGGTATGGTTTTGGTCCAGCTCAGTTTTGGTATACAAACGGTTTTAATTTAACTCACTTTAAATGGGTTCTATCCCCCCAAAAAAAAACTTTGGGTTTCTCCGTTTCTAAATTCTGGTTTGAGCCTTTTGGCTTCTACAAAAAAAAAAAATGTTTTGATATTTTGACAGTTTCTCAAGAAGTGTCGGTATTTGGTTTGGTTCGGTTTGGTATACTGAATGGTCAATATCGATACCAAATCGAACCAAAAAAGATTCTGTTTTCCCATACCAAATCCATGCCAAACCAAAAAAAATTCTATTTTCCTATACCAAAATCATACCGAAATTCCTTCGGTTTGATTTGATACGGTTTTACAAGGTTGGTTTTGATTTCGTTTTTTGGTATCGATATCAAATTGACACCCTTATTTAAAGGGTCATTGAAAACACTTAGGCCATAAAAAAAATTGAGAAAAAGAAGCCTAACAAGAAGCATAGCTCAGAATCTCAGATCCACTAGGAGCTACCACTACTGATTCTCGGAAGATTTATAGGGCGGTTTGGGAAGAAGCATTTTTTGTTGTTTTACATGGGGCCGCCTTCATTGGAATTTCTTCTTACAACAGAAAGAGATTAGAGGGAGGACGGCGAGGATGGGGTAGGGGTAGGGAGAGGAGAAGCCTAAGCCGTAGCCTGAGAGGAAGGGAGGGATTTGATTCACTACTCGTTCCAAGGTGAATTTTCAAGTAACAAGACCCTTCTTGTAACCCAACAAACATTATTTGAGGGTAAAATAGTCATAGTGAAGTGAATTCCTTCACTGCATATAGTGACTAAAGATTGCTCTAAGACTGTTTGTTAGTCAAGAAAAAAGATAAGAAAGAAGTTCAAAAATTGTACCTTTTCATGTGGTTTAAGAGACCACATGTAAAACAACATGTTTTACAAGATATGCTTAGCATGCCTTGAATAAAGAGAAGATTCTGTTTTTGAATTTCAAAATTCCTCTTTAGAATGGTGAAATTTTTTCTTTCTTTTTTACAAAAAAAAAATCTTGCTAAAATACAAGAAAACATAAGAAAATACAAAAAATTTTCTTTTATTTTCTTCTCTCTAATGGTAGCCAAGCACATACTTTTTTCTATTTTCTTACTTTTTCTTTTCTTTTCATTTCATTTCTTTTCTTCTATTTTTTAGATTCTTTTTTATTTTTATTTTTCTCTGGGCTACCAAACATAGCCTAAAAATAAACACTTTCATCTTGTCTCTATAGCGATTGAAATTTTCTTGCCTATATGATTTTTTCTCTTCTTTCTGTTGAAACTTTTTTTTTGACCGTGTGAGAAAAAAGCAATAACTTGAGATAATTTCAAATTTGTCATCAGGATCTTCTATCTGTGGAAAAAACATTCCAAATGCTTGAAAAATTGATAATATAAAGAAAATCGTACCTCTGGATGGAGGATTCTTACCTCTGGATCCTCCTTTCGGGTTCAAATTCTGAGAGCTAAGTACTTCACTAATAACTCTCCTCTTGACCAAAGATTAAAGTATCGGTATCGATCATCGTATCGATCAGTCAAAATTAAGATATGTATCGAAGGATCGTATTGTATCGGAGATATGTTAAGATACGTTAAAGATATGCACATAACTGAATAGGAAATAATTTTTGAATCATTTTTGCATAAAAAATTTATTAAAAAAAGTTATTGATAGCATGTATTATGTGTAAACATTAAATTGAGGGTATCGCACTAAGAATTCAAAATTGTAGTTGTCCTACAAATGTAAAATCCTTGTTTCCAATATTGATTTCCACTTTAGTTAAAGAGAAATATGGCTGGCAGCAATTTTGGAACAAAAACCCTCAAAAAATCATGTTTTTTTTTTTTTTTTTTTTTTTTTTTTTTCTGAAAAATGATCCATCTTGGCCATTATATGACCGTAGCGCACTGTATCGGTACGTATCGTACCTGTTTCGATATGTACCGATCAATATATACTGATACTCACCAATACGTACCGATACTCTATGGAAAATATAAAATAGAGGATTTAAAAAATTCCATGATGCAAAGAATGTCTCAATGTAATTGGTGTGTATCGGTGGTGTATCAGTGTATATTGGTATGTATCGTAGGACATATATCGATATGAAAGGATTTTAAAAATTCCATGTATCGTATCGATGTGTATAATATTGATCGGTTAAATTTAAGATACGTATCGATGTATATCATATCGATATCGGAGATACTTTGAACCCTACTCTTGACGCTATAGTTTGGAAAAAAAGAAGGCTCTATGACTTGGAAGCTTATCATCTATTTTCCCCCATGGGAAAAAAGTGGTCATTTGCAAGATTAGTAATGGTAAGAACGCTTTCTTCTGAACTGATCTTTGGATCCCTTCTTTGCCTAATGCCCATCTTTCTGATAATGTTTTGTCTCTCGTTCATCTCTCTCTATGGTTAATAATTTTTTGATAAATGACTAATGGAATATTGTGTTAGGATGTTTATGTGGGCTTAACTGATACCGATTGATCCATTGGGCCCAAGCAATTATAGACCCACTCTGATTAGGAAACTCCTAGCTCTTTCCATTGTGAGAGTGGAATAGAGTTTTAGGGATTCTATTATAAATAGAATACTGACGGTCCCTGCAACCATTACTTTACTTAATGCCTTATTGGTTTTGGGAGCACGGCTTTCTCACAAGAGCAAGTGCACAGAAAGAAAGGAAACCCTAGAGTAAGAGGCTGCAGAAGATCTCAGTAGAAGGACTCTACTTGCGTAGTTCGTCATTGTCATCTTCATGGGAGTAATGTTTAACTACATGGGACAGAGGTTCATGATCTATGTTCATGGAACACAGGTACTTCTTTATTCCCATTTATGGTTCATGTCATGGTTGTCCCATTGATTATTATAGATATGGTAAATCTATATGGTTATGTATTTTAAGATGGGATACTTTATTGTTCTTGGTTTAGGGACTACACCTATGATTAATCTTTTATGATTGGTTGATGATTCTTGTATTCTAAACACTATAGGGTTATTCATATGTTTAATATGGTAAAGAATCCCCAACAATTGGTATCACAGCCAACCCTTACAGTGTTAGAATCAAGGAAAATTGATTTTGTATAGGGTTTGTGTCCCAAATCATGAAAATCATAATTTTACTATTAATTAAAGATCTCATATGGGAAAACTTTCTTCACGAAAGTTGTAGAGCATGAGAAGACGATCGCGGCGGTATGCCGCATGTCACCGAAAACCTCTGGACGCGCCGGCACGCGCCGCCGGAAACCGGCTGCCAGAGGAGAGAGAAATTTTTTTTTTTAATTCAAAAAAAAAACGGCGGCGAGTCATCGCCGGGTCACCTCGGAAACCCTACCGAGTTAACCCGGGGTGTAGTGGGTCAACTCATGACCAACTCTGTTTGACTCGGTCAAAGGTTGACCGGACCTGGATTTTGACTCGGAATCAATATGCCTGAACCGGATTAGACCGGTTGGTTTGGGAAAGTAGATTGATTTTGATCTATTTTTAGTTCTGCAACTTCAAATGGCTCGTACAGGCAAACGGTGAAGAATTTTTCACCCTGGTTTTTTGCGTTGAGTCCAATTTTTCGTACTCTTTGTTTTGATATATTATAAGCCTAGTTTTGATCAACTTTTATGATTTGTTTTGTATAAGTTACAAGTATGGGTGGTTAATGATTCTTTATGATTTTCCTATTAATTGGAAGAAATAAAAGAAAATCAACTCATACATTACTTGCATATTAGAATATGAACTTGGTTATTCTTGGTAATGTAGTTCATGCTTTTGTTTATGAATATTTTTATTCATGCTTAAACAATCCCATTTTTAGCTACCGGAATGAATTTGTAGACTATTACAATAAGATTGGGTGGAATCCACCAAAGTGGTAAAGTTCAACTTTATTGTAATAGAATACAAATCAAAGTCTTCTTTGTTTGAAAAGACAGAGAATAATGATTGGTAGCAAAGTTGCTAATGTTCACTTAAATGTGACATTATCAAAGAAAAGTTAAAGTTAAAGTAAGTGAAAAACAGAATAGGGATTTCTCAACCTAGAAGATGCTGTCCATCCAAAGATGACGGTACTTTTCAAAAGTTAGAAGAAGTCTCGCAGTAATTGCAGAAACTTGAGTGGATTAGTATGAAGTTCCGTTTGACACTCTTGAAGTAATTGATAATTGAGCATTGTAATGTTTATTTTGTTAACAATTACATGCTTGTTCTTTTACATGTAAATTGATATTTAGTTCATGTTTAAATAACCCACAAATTTAAGCTGCCAGGTGTAGTTGTAAGCTATTGCAGTGGAATTGATGGAACCCACCAAAGTGGTAAAATCTAAGATTACTGTAATAGATTTACAACTCAAAGATTTTGTCTTATATTCAAAGACATAGAAAATTGTTAACAGGAATTAAGTAATGTTTGCCCAAAGGCGACATTGTAATGTTTGCCCAAAGGCGACATTATCAAAGACAAGCATAAATGCAAGTGTACTTTAGGCAGACCTTAACCTAGAAGTTGTTATGCATCCAAAAGTGATAGTAATTTTCGAAGTTGAAGAGCTCCCACTGTCATTGTAGTTTTTGAGTGGACTAGTGCATTCCAGACCTAAAGGTTGAGATTGTAGTTCAGTTGACACTTTGATTATGTTTAATGGTTAGTGATGTAATGTTGGTTTTTATTGATGTTACATGCATTAATTAAATATCGAATGGATTATTCTTCCTTGAGTTGAACCATTAAGCTAATGTCTTTAAAAGTGGCTTGAGAATATAGAGGCCTACATATGTCTCAAATACCTAGTTTTCTATACTAGGAGAATCAAATCAATAGTTTGGTATTATGCTTTTAAAGCAAAGTTTTTTTTTTTTTGCCCTAAAAAGGTATTGGACAGTTGATCAATGGCAATAGGATGGATGAGGGTTTCATCACTATAACCATAAGTTATAGGTTTATTTAATGTGTTATGTTTTGCATTCCGATTGGATCAATTCGGATTGGTTGGGTTGGATTAGTGTCGATTTTGATCAATCCAATACCAAGTTCTTAAACACTGCCATTGTTCTCTGAAAACCTATTTATGAACATTAATTGATAAATGTTTGGTTTCTTTTGTTTTTGGGCATATGTGAACAAGTTTATATGTATGTCACGTTTAACGAATTGTGTTCTCCAATAAATGGATTAATTTATGACTGGTCGAACCAAGTGGGAGAATAAAAGTATGGATCTTAAGCTATTTTATGTGGCTCGACCAGTGGGAGAATAAATTCGGTATACTAGGTTGCTAGTGGGAGGATGTTACTAGTAGAAGGTCAGTATACTAGGTTGCTAGTGGGAGAATAAATTCAGTGTTCTATATTGTTTTTCATGCAAAAGAATTATTTGGAGTTTTGCATTGATTTATTATTATCATGATATTGAATAATGATTTATGGGTTCAAATATATAAGTAAATTCATATTCATGTCATTTTGTACTTGAATGTTTTGTTTGAAACACCCTATGATGGATAAATATATTAGAATTAAACTGGGTGTGAGATTCCGCACATTTTATGCTGCACAGTATATTTCTAGGAAGCTATGAAAGGATTTGATGGAATCCACCAAAGTGGCACATCCTATTATTTCATAGTTTTTCCAAGCGCAGAAAAGTTGGTGACATTTGCCCAAAGGTGATGTCACCCAAGTTAAAGAAAATACATGTATGAAAATGACTACAACTTAGAGGTTTCTAAACCCACATGTGATAAAAGTAATTGTATTTTCACAGTAAATTTGGATTTACAAGAGGACCAGTACATTCTTAGCCCAAAGGATAGGAATGTAGTTACGGTTGTGACTCTTGTGTGTTTTATCTGCTAGATGTACATTTATTGTGTAGTTTATCTACTAGGTGTACATATTAAATTTTCTAGCCCGGTTATTTGGTGTGTATGATTCATACCTGAGATTCTTAGGGTTACTTGATCTGTTATTAGCTCTCAGGGAACCCAAACAGGTGTTGTTGCTGAACAAAGCACAACTGAAGGGAAATAGGAACAATTTTATTGCCCTATTAAGTTTATAATGACTTCGGAGTAATTTTGAATTGATTTTATCTTAAATTATGTTCTCTGAATTATTTGTGTACATTTATGCTTCATTTGTTTGTGTTGTCTCTGATTGTGTAAGAAACACATTAAAGCATACACTTCTGTACATATATTCTTCTCTAATGTGAAAAACATGATAGGAATGAGTGAAACCCACCAAAGTGGTACATTCAGTTCAATTGTGTGTTTCCAAAGGTAAATGTGACATTTGCCCAAAGGTGATGTCATCCAAGTTTATCGACAAAGTACTCAAGAGCCATATTTTCTAACATTGGTGTTATTGAGGTTTTTGACATGCTTGGTTAGTGGGAGTTTTATGATCTCATTTAACCAAAGATATCATGGTGATAAAAGCCAAAGTTTAAAGGCTGTGCTTGTTAAGATTTATTAGCAGTGCTTTGCCAAGGTAATTGACGATATTTTGTCAGAATTTGTGATGTATGGTGGTATTTAGCCTATGTCCAAAGAAGTGGTGGTTTACCACAGGCGGTTTGCCAAAGTTTGTGATTTATGGTGGTATTTAACCTAAATCCATGGAAGTGGCAGTTAGCCATAGGCGGTATGCCAAAGTAAGATATTAATTCAAGAAAAGGGCAGTTTGCCAAGTGTTGATTAATATCAAAGTTTTCTACCTGTGAGGTTTTCAAGGTAGGCTGATCTTTAGATCAAGAAAGGACCTATAAGGAGATGTATATTTCATGTGATCACAGGTATGATATCAACTCCTTATATATATGTTTCCAGACGATTTGGATTGATAATTTTCTATTGTCTGTAACATTAGATAGTTATATGCCGTATATTGAGGTGTATTTTCTACTATTGTTCAACAGTAGAGATTATTGATTGGATCAAAGTTTGTTTGAGTGGTGTTCAGTCTTGGGATTATTTGGCCAGGAGTCAATGGAAAGACATCAGTATCAGTGTAGCCCAAGTGGAAGATTGTTAGGATTTTTATGTGGGCTTAACTGATACCGATTGATCCATTGGGCCCAAGCAATTATAGATCCACTCTGATTAGGAAACTCCTAGCTCTTTCCATTGTGAGAGTGGAATAGGGTTTTAGGGATTCTATTATAAATAGAATACTGACGGTCCCTGCAGCCATTACTTTACTTAATGCCTTATTGGTTTTGGGAGCACGGCTTTCTCACAAGAGCAAGGGCACAGAAAGAAAGGAAACCCTAAAGTAAGAAGGACTCCACTTGCGTAGTTTGTCATTGTCATCTTCATGGGAGTAATGTTTAACCACATGGGACAGAGGTTCATGATCTATGTTCATGGGACACAGGTACTTCTTTATTCCCATTTATGGTTCATGTCATGGTTGTCCCATTGATTATTATAGATATGGTAAATCTATATGGTTATGTATTTTAAGATGTGATACTTTATTGTTCTTGGTTTAGGGACTACACCTATGATTAATCTTTTATGATTGGTTGATGATTCTTGTATTCTAAACACTATAGGGTTATTCATATGTTTAATATGGTAAAGAATCCCCAACAGATTGACCCAGTAAAAAATGGATCATGTATCGTACCGAGTTAGCATCCAACATTTATCTTCTTTTTTTCCCCCCAAATATACATATTTTTATTCTTATAATGATAGAAGGAAGGACATGTGTTGGATGCTGACTTGTATGACCTAATGATTGTACGAGCAACAAATCCTATCTCGACCTTGTATGCATGTGAGCTACGTACATCTGACTGGTCTCTTCAGCCCAAAGAATTAACACACACACCAAGTTTAGAAAGTGAGTCTTTTCATCATGAGAATTTTGGAAGAGCAACAACAATAAAGAGTTTTCTCATCAAAACAAAGAAGAGTTTCCATAGGCTCTCTTGTGTTGGAAGCGAGAGAACGTTGTGGTAAGTTTTGCAGCCTCAAAATGTGTTAGTCTCTGCACACTTGTCTCACTATGAAGAATTAATACGAGTGAGTAATTGATTATGTAGATATTGAGCTTCCCAAAATGGCATTCTAGTAACTACAATATAAGAAGCTAATATTGGTGAATGGTGATGACACCATGAGATAGGGTGAGCATAAGCATGCACCAAATAATAGTGGACCAGTGGTGGGAATAATCCCACTTTCGAAAACTTTGGGACTTTGGGTGTCTTTATTTATTTATTTATGTACAAGTCACCCCTTGTGGGAGGAATTTTATATATCTTCAAGAAAGAATAAATGAGATATAATACACAAGAGATCGTAAGGGAACAACTCCTCTTAGAGAACCCATTATATTTCCAAGAACAATCATGTAGAAATGTAACCTTAAAACCGATGCAAAAGATAATGGAAAAACAAAAGCAAACAATGCATGCAGGTTTATGAGGTTTGGCAAGAGTGCCTACATCCTCAATGAGATAAGATTCTTCTACAATATCAATGGAGAATAGGGTTACAACGCTCATCCTCACAATTCTGATAATCGCTTATAGAGAAAGTAAACTTCGCAACAAATATATAGTGAAAAACCATAATACCGGGACCGCCGTTCTGTCTGTATTCCCTGGGTTAAACTGCAACGGAATTCCCTGGATTAAACTGCGACGGAATATAAGACATTGTACACCAACACAATCTCCATAAACAATCCAATATGCAAAAACTAGGGGTACAAGTTTTTCCATGTAGGCATTGGCTCGCCCTTACACACCCTAAGCCTGAACAGAGCTTGGGTTGAGATACTCTAGCCTGAGAACAAGTTAGGATTGACAATTTCTTGCCTTGAATCAAGACCAGGCCGGGGCAAAGTTGAGGCCTCGAGCCGGGCTGGGCCCAGCCCCAACATCTCCCATACAAAAATTGACAAACCATTGAGGAGATCAAGAGGCTGGTGTCATATGTGCTACATAGAACTGTAAGAGAATCTCCATCCGGGGCTTCTGAACTGTTCACCATATGCTAAATTCAAATTCATGCAATTGAGGACAAATCCCATGCTGTTGACAGCATTCCATCTGCTTTGGTGCCGATAACAATGGGAAGAAGATAGTTCAATTTGAAGAGAACCGAATGGTAGAAGATAAAATGCTAATCAGACACTTATTAGAGACCAATGCAAGAATACCCCTATCTTCTTCTTATTCGACGGGTATCCAGACCCGCCTGCCTGACTAATCCCACAGGTCCATACTAATCCCACAATCATGTATAGACCGAGTCATACTATGGTTGATTAAGAACTATTGAACTTACACCGAATACACGAAAGCAGTAAAGAACAGTAAACATCCCCATGTGAAGGAAATTAGATGAATCAAATTAAGAACCCCACGCTTCCTAGGGCCAACATCCCTTGCCAACCCTGCTACCCCTTTGGAATCCCAATCACCTTCTTTTAAATGTTTCAAAAGTTTGATAAAACATGGTGGTAGAAGAACCCTCAGCACAACAGTATTCCTCTCCTCTTAGAGAAATGCCAACCTAATGGTCAGGTCCAATCAAGATCAGCCCAACCAACCCTAAATGGGGGGTCAGGGTTGGCCCCTGACATAGGCCTAAGTAAGGGGACTTAGGGCTGGGATGGGGTTTTCAAAATCTACCCAATCTGACCCTGTTCCAGCCCTAGCAAAGCACTGTTAGCACAATTTACATGATAGAAAGCACAAAAATCGGAACTTTGCTGCACTTGCATAATATCATGGAAAACTGTTGAGATCTCAGATGGTGTATTAAGTCGTGATGGTGCTCAAACCATCATGAAGACAGAAGGTAAGAGAATCATATCTGTTTTAACTTCAAATCCGGACAACTGAATTCTACTTAGAGGGGGGTTACCGGTTAACTGTTACATATAGACATAATAGGTGCTAACATACTTAATATTGACAGCATACCCAACCTTTTCCCATATAATATATATCTTTCTCACACCAGAAAACAAAAGTTCGCACGCCCAGGTATATGGTGGGCAATAAGGCCCAAAATACCTACATTTCCCTTCCACAAATTTAATTTCGAACAAGACGGGTGGGGGTGGGGTTTGCTTCTATAGAGAGAGAGAGAGAGAGAGAGAGAGAGCCCACAGAATAAAAACATACATCGGTGACCCAGTCCTCACATGTTCTTGGAGTGAAGAGAACGTACAGCAAAATACCAACCACTAATTACAAAGGGCTTCTGATATATGAATTAGGAAAGAATTTAAATTAAAAAAAAAAAATAATAATTGGGGGAGGGGAAAATAAAGAAATAAATCTGAGGACATCAAGTAGGATTCTACACAAGCAATCCGAGATACAGTAATCAGAGGTTGCTGAGATAAGGAAGCTGGTTACGCAGCCTCTGCTGGAACATGGTCCAAGATGCCAAAGTTATTGGCCTGTTTGGGCCTCCACTTGGTCCTTCCCCTCAAAACCTCAGGACCGTTCTCAAGACGCAGCAAGTGGTCACATTCCATGCCACCAACATCTCGCGATTCACCATCACAGACTGCAGTAAGGGATTGAATCGCATCGTCCCTTCCGCATTCCCTTCTGTACTCCATAGTTAGGCTATAAAGCTCATTTGTCTCCAAAATTGAGACTGGAGCACTCTGCAACACCAATTTTATACCATGTTTCAGTGGGATGCTAAACACAACTTAAAATGATACTTCAGTGGAAGCAAGAAGAAATTGCATGACAGCCAAGCGAACACAACAAGAATGCTTTAACGGTCAGAGAAAAGAAATGTCACCCCCCACCCCAACAAAAAAAAAAAAAAAAAATGACCATGGAGTGAGGTCTGTCTCAAGGAGGAGTTTCCACTCACTCAATGCATTCAGAAAGGATCATGTCTGAACTCATGAAATGTTTGCAGGGATTCAGTTCATATATATATATATATATATATATAAAATGATTACACCCAACCACCTCTCAAACATATTATGTGGATCTCGTTTTCAAATAATAAATTTTTTTTTTTTTGGGGGCCGTTGTTGGGGGGGGGGGGGGGATGATCCCCCATGACACCAGCACCAAAAACCGAAACTGCATTTCCCCATCCAGGGCTAACTGTCGCACCCCCCCCCCCCGCTCCAGGAAATGTCCTAAATACCCCCCAGTGAGTTTCTCGTAATTACACCCCCGTCTCCAAAAACCTGAAACAGCACAAGGACATCGGAGGAAACCCACAACCCATGATAATAATGGGGAGAGAACAAATTTTACCAAGGGAAATGCAGCTGTTAGTGTTGCAGAACAAAGAAATATTGAATCTGCACTCCTTCAAATAGTACACTATACGTTTCTAAAACCAAGGGGAAATTTTCATCCAAGTCAGTTTCCAAAAAATGGAAGCCCAGATCCAAGATCACAGGTATCAAACCAGACCCTCATCTATACCCAGTTCATAAGTTTTTGAGCAAAAAGTACAAATGACCAGAATATAATGGTCTCAATTCATCATGGCGGACCAAAATAAATAACAAAAGCATAATAGTTAATTGTACTCAAAACCAAAAAAGAAAATGGTACCAATTTGCAAAAAGGATCTACCTCAAGAATCCACCCAATGTACCTCACATTGTTCACATGCTGATTGACATCCAAATCATTCCACCGAGGCTGCAATTTTGGGGATTTAATCCATTATCAGCATAAATTTACATTCGACAATGAAAATGCTAGAAGAGAAAATGCAATTTCAATTTAACCATAGACTTACAGTTAAACCAGTTCGGACATAGTCTGCTGTGCAGTCATCAAGCTTTGGCAGCTTTCTGCTATCATCGTCGACAATAGGAGCAGAATCAATGAAATAAGGTTCTATTTCCCCTCTAACCTCCACTGGTATTTTAGATAATCTCCTGGTGTGTTTATTCATCATCACCCACACACTATCCAAAAGATAAAAAGAACCAACACCAGAAAATTTCCAGTCAGCTACATGGAAGATGCTAATATAAAGCCCATAGATCATAAATGAGAAATGACCACCAAGAACCAAGCATGATTAGTCATTAAGTTTCGTGCCATCACTTTCTGACCTGGTAGCTCGTGTGAGAGTTTCACCAGTCTTAGAGTCACGAATAAGCCAATCACGGCGCATGCCATTCTTCCCAGATGCACCAACCCAAGTATCCACTTGAACAAGATCACCCCTGCAGTTAAAAAAACAGAATCAGCCTTACATCTCGTCATCAACAAAAATCCTCTGAATCCCTACAACTAGGATCTCATCAAAATGCCAGAAAGCAATCAAAGGAAAGCCCATAATTAGCATATAAATATCGCTACCTCTAATTAAGGTTTCATAGATGTGTAAGTTATCCATAAAGAAAGAAACAGAATGTCAGATTATTAACACAATTTGGATGTTTAAATCTAAAATTATGTGATAGAATAAACTTTAACATCTTTGATCTTTCCAGTGGTAATGCTTGTATAATTGCTCCAAAAGCATAAAGTCACATAAGCAAAATATGAAATCCAAACTTCAATCCACGGGAACATAAACTAGAATCCAGCACGGTTTCTCATTCAGCTTGCCCAACCAACCACTGCTTATGCTTTTAATTCTTATATAGAAAGAAATTGCAACACAAAAAACTTGGAAATGTAAAAGGGGAAGATGAAGATGACAAACATAAAAGCGCTTATGTCGACAAATTCCAAAGGTAAATCAAAGAATAATTTAAGCAGAAATTAAAGGATCTACAATTTCAGTTGCCAAAACATGGTCTCATATTCTAATATGGATATACATGTATGACAAACTCAGTAGGATAAAATATATCAGGTCTGAAAACCATTTCCCATTCCCTATCCGCACCTTGACAATCAGGGGTGGCGCATACATGGTGGAGAGAATAAGATTTACTAGCTTAGGCTTACTTGATGCAAGATTTTTGCTTGTAACGATTCAAAGTAAGGTTAACACCAGACATGGGTAACCACACCTTCCTCGAGCTCATACTAAAATACACCAAGTCATCTTTATGATCTCAAGTTATATTCAGCAAAATTTTACAATACTGGGAAAAAAGAAAAACCTATAATTCTTGCATAGAGTGACATCTCCAATTATGCTAGTTGTTACAAAGAAAATCCAGTAACAAATACAAAACATGAAGCTGTAAAAGCAGAAGTGGAAAGCTAAACCTCAAGAACAGATAAAAACAGTCTTCATTAGTGGGCGTTCCTCTTAAAAAATAAATTTACGAAAAAAAAAAGTATTGAGTGGATAGGAAGGTTGCTTACCAGGTAGGGTAGCGATTGACCAGAACCTGCATCTTAGTGACCACCCATATCAGGTTCCTACTACTCATTTCCGGTGTTGAACCAAAACCATCACCTAAAAGCCCCGCATTTCTAACATGGTTAAGTGCCGTTTCCTGTGCAAACCAAAGCCCATGAGACATTAATCGCAAATCATTTTTGTAATGGAAAAATAACCTCTTTTTTCTCACAGAACCATCGCTTATGAGAGTAAACAAAGAATAATAAGGAACAGTCTCCTACCTGTAAATGATTCATCATCGTCTCTATAGAAGCTGTCTGGTCAGCACCTATCTCATATGATCTAATTGAGAAATTCTGACTGAAAACGAGTCCATCCTCCACAATCCTCCCGAGACCAAATGGGTCAACAAGCATGTCAGGGCGCCTAGGCTTCCAATCAATAAGCGTCCACTGCTTCTCAGCAGCCAAGAAGATTGTTGTGATGGCAGCAAGAAGCACACTCCAATCAGGCAATTGGTTGATAAAAGTCCTTGGGGGAGGTGACGATGTCGCATCTTCCTTCTTCAGAACTTCTGTCGCCAGACCTACCGAGGTACCGTTAATCTTAGGAGGAGCTTGGGCATTTGTCTTAACGTGCAAACCACCAGAAGAAGAAGCAAATTTCGACTTAATTCCTCGACTATCCAAATTGTCTGATCCTCCTCCAAGCACCATTGATTTCTTCCCCGATGAAGCCTGGGCAATGGGGAAGAATGCTGAGCTGGCCGCTGCGGCAACCATGATGGAAAGAATGGTAGCGTCCAAAGTGATAAATGTTTCGCGCAGATTAGATCACTTGCACTAATGATTCTCCACTCAGGCGCCCAAAATTTGAGGGAAAGTCGCAAATATCAGAACATCCACCATAACCCAACAGTCTCTGAAATTTTTATCTGCAAACAATGTAGAAATTTTCAAGCAGACGCTCGAAAGAAGCACACAAAGCTCTCTGTTTATGCTCCTTCCAACAGAAACCAGAAACAAAAAACAACAACGCAAACTGGTTACATTTTCTATAGTTGATTCCGTGGAAGGAAAACAGGTAGGGAGAGGGGAAAATATATTTTTTTTATTGAAAAAAATAATAACCCCTAATAATAATAAAAGAAAAGTCGAACGATGTTCCAGGAATCCTTGAAAATACAATATTAAGAAAAGAAGTAGAGACAGAAAGGGAAAAGATGAAATTTTTAACGTCCAATATAGTTGAATATTTTGAACAGAGAGAGACCGCGAGCAAAGCCGAATGCGGCGGATCTCAAAGAACAGAAACAGTTCTGAAAAAATACCAGGAAAATTCAAAAGAATGGAAGTCTCAAAATATGAAACAATTACAGCATTGAAGCATCGGATCTACAATCTAAGAACAGAAAACAAAATGAAGAAGTGAATGAAAACCTAATTCAAAACCGATCTACAATAAAAAAACCCCAAACAATCCCGATCTTTCTCTCCATTCGCTACCATTAAACACGAATTACCGGAGGTGGAGGTGAGGATGGGGGTGGGGGTGGGGGTGGGGGGAGAGTAAAATATATATATATAAATAATCAAACGCGAAACTCTAAGAACCGCTGAGAATCAAAGTTAAATAATTACAGAAAGCTAAAATCTCGTACCTTTTGATCAGAAAAGGAATGAGCCCCTCATTAACATGAACTTCGTGCCTTCTTTTTGCGGTTGCAACAGCTTTCGTTAACCTTTTTAGGGTTTTCGATCTTTTCCGTTCTTCCCTTTTCACTTCTCTCTGGTTCTCTCAGGATCTTCGATTACTCTTGTGTCACAGACTCACAGCAAAATTGAAAATGAAATACGAAACTACTTTTCTCTAGAGACAAGAGAGAGAAAGTAGGGAATAGAAAGAGATGTTGGGCCAGCGGCTTTTTGGATGGATGGCGAAGACTGGCCGTCCAACACCTCCATTTTATACTATTCTAGCCACCTGGCCCTGGGCCTCCCGCGTCCCGGATTCAAGTCCCGGGGTTCTACGTATGGTGATATTACCGAAATACCCTCCTCATATTTACTATTTATTTATTCCCCTCTCCTCGACCTCTTGCTGGAATCTGGATAATGGTGTGTTTTTGTTAATTAAGCATAAACTAATGCAATAATGATTACAACATTAAATAAATTACATTATCAGAAAATTCAATGTGGTTTACCAATGCAGTCAAAATAAATTGTTTGATCACCAACTGGATATCAAGATAGCATTAAAAATAGAAAAAAAAATATTTCTCTCAAAGAAAATTAGATTGTTTTTTATAAAGTCAAAGTTTTTTTTTCAAGTCAAAGGTTTTTTTGTAAGTCAAAGTTTAGAGAGGTGTTTTATGCTACTTAATGAAGAATGATAAGTAAACAAACAACTGTTATTTTAAATTGTGAATTTGTCCTGGTTGGTTTCCTTCACCCACTTAACTATGTATGCTCTCAGTATACAATAAGCTACAATAACGGGATTCATCTGTGGGTTGTTCAGATGGTTAAGGCGAATTGGTGATTATGTGGATAGATGTACGGTTCTATGTTTGATTCTCTATTTATATATCTACGATTTAAGTGGAGACCGTGGTGATGGATTGTTGTGCTAGTCTCCCTGAAGATTAGTCAAGGTGCACATAAGCTGGCCTAGACACTTTGGTTAACAGAAAAAAAAACTCCACTAATGGGGGTGTCAGACGATGTATCATACATGAGGGGTGGGGGGTCATTTCAAAAGGGGAAGAGAAATATTGACAAAGTGGGTGCTAGCTAACAGTATATCAACAGCATACCTAACATTTTCCCCGTATTGGTGTTAGCAAAATTTTATTTAGAACCCCATTTATGTAAGAACCCCATGTTTTAAGGAACATGCAATTTCCTACATCAACAAAATTTATGTTGCAAGATCAACATTGCATGTTAAACTGATAAGAGTTCTTACCAAAAGACCACTAACAAGAATGAGAAAAATGAATATTTTGAAATAGGGGAAAAACAAATCCCTAGTTGTGTGACCCTTGCGCCCAAACACAAAGAGCAACAAAATGATGACCCTATTTGTATAAAACCCAAAAAAAAAATCCACCCTCTATTCATGCTATGTGCACCACTTTATTGGCCTCGTATTGACACAGGGTCGCAAGACCAAAGAGCATTCTTTTGCCCTTTGAAATAAAACTATTTAATGCAAATATATTTCATCTTTTGATTATTTTATAAATAAAAAGGTTGAGCATGCTTCTAAAATAGCCACACTTTCTCACTCTCTCTCTCCCTCTCCTTTGATAATGACTCTCATGCCCCTCTTCATCTTACCCACCTATTGGTTGAGTTGCTAGCTCTAGAAAAAATAGTGGCATGCACAACCTCTTCCTTTTATAAACATTGGCATCTTCTTCTATTCTCCTTTTTTTTTTTTTTTTTTTTGCCTTTCTTTAACCATAGTTGTTGAATGCAAAATTTTATTCTTCGATACATTCGATGTACATGAATTCATTCATTAAGAACTTTTTTTTTACAAAAATAAAAAAAAAATTGTTACCTTGTCCTTTTGTAGTTGAAAGCTCACCTTATTTCTTTTGTAGAAGTTTAATCTTCATATAATATGCTTTTAATTAAAAAATCATAAAAGGAACTGGATTATTTGTCCGCAAATGTATTAAAAAATAATATCTTATGAAACTATATCTTTCCTTACCATATCTCCTAATGTTATTTTAGGTTTACCCCTAGTTCTTTTCATTCTTTCAATCTGAATTAAATTACTCTTCTATACTAGAGCATCTAAAGGCTT
Source organism: Macadamia integrifolia (assembly GCF_013358625.1). NCBI lineage: Eukaryota > Viridiplantae > Streptophyta > Magnoliopsida > Proteales > Proteaceae > Macadamia > Macadamia integrifolia. The sequence continues at coordinate 17,101,372 of NC_056570.1, forward strand.
CTGTTTAATATATGGGCATGCCATCTAAAATGACTCTCACCTAGCTTATCATGTATCAAAATTGTTCCCAAATGAGTTTAAATATGGGAGTATAGCTCAATTTGAATCAAATCACTTCCTCGCATTGGATCATTTTTTACTTTATTTTTCTTAGTTTTACCATTCATTCATCTCAACATCTTTATCTCTGTTACACTAAGTTTATCTACTTGATGTTTGTTAACCGTTCAACATTTTTGCACTATACAACATAGCCATTCATATGACTGTTCAATAAAAATTTCCCTTAAATTTCAAAGGAGTACATTGATCACACAACATTCTAGACATACATATCTCAATCATCTATCCTATTTTAATTCTTTATGAAATATCATCCTATTGTTGCCTTATTTATTTATGATTGAGCCCATATACCTAAAATAACCACTTAGCAGAGTCTCCCTCTCCTCAATTTTCGTTACATCAATATTCGTTATCGTGTAACTAAAGTTATACACCATTTACTCTGCATTCATTGTACTTATCTTTAATCATTTTGATCATAAGGTTTGTTTTCATAACTTCAACTTGGTGTTTATCACTCCTTTTGTCTAATTCACTAAAACAATACCATCAGAAAAAAGCATTCACCAAGGAACTTAATCTTAAATGTCTCTGATTAATTTATCAATGATAAATGCAAACAAATAGGGATTTAAAGCCCATCCATGACATAACCCAATTGTAATTGGGAATTTACTACATTGATCCCCATAGTTCTTATGCTAGTTTTCACACCATCATGCATATCTTTAATTATGTAACATATTTTTATTTCAAAATATTTTTTTCTCTAGAACTTGCTTGATTAACTCTCTAAGGTTTTGTCATAAATTTTTTCTAGGTTAATAGAACAATAAAGGGATCATTCTTACAATCTCTAAATCTTTTCATAAGTATCCTAAGTAAGTTAATAGCTTCTGTCATGGATCTTTCTAGTATAAAACCAAATTGGTTCTGTAATAGTAATTTCTTTTCTCAACTAGGTTTCAACAACTCTCTCCCATAATTTTTATAGTATCACTCATTAGCTTCATACTTCTATAGTTATTGCAGCTCTGAATAGAACATTTGCTTTTGTAAATCAAAATCACAATGCTTCTCCTCCATTCATCTAATATTTTTATTGTGCTTGTAATCTTATTAAATAGTTTGATTAATTAAAATAAATCACAGATTCTTAAGTTTTTTCACACTTCTATTGGAACCTCATTTGGGCCTTGTGTCTTATTGCCTACTTTCATTCACCTTAAAGCTTTTTTATTTCATACACTCTAATTTTTTGTATATATCTACGATATGGAGTATCTTAATGGCTTTCCATCTTTTCTATTAGTGTTGTTCCCAAGAATGATGTTTGTGTTTGGGGTCTTTCTAGTGATGGTTCTTTTTCTGTCCTTACGATTAATTACATAGCTTTAGATTTTCATTTGATGGGATTAAATATTGGAGGATCTAGCTCTGTGAACTACCCCTTGTGGAACACTATTTGCAATCTGAAAATTTTTCCTAAACTTAAACACTTTCTTTGGAGATGTTGTTCTGAATCCATTACTATCAAGCATTTTTTATTTGTCAGGAAAATATCTTCCAATCTTATGTCTCCTTTGTGCTCTGAGGTAGAGGAAACTATGGTACATGCCATGTTCCATTGTGAATTTGCTTCAGTACATACATGCCATGCCTGAAGATGATTGAGATTGCATAAATATACCTCGAAGTGTCTTCCTTCAGTAGGTTGCATAAATAAACTTTCCATCTCTCTTTAAAATCCTCATCCCTTAATAGTACGTTACCATCTTCAATTTTAATACATCTAATATAATTGAAATCTTTACTCTTTCTTTTCCCTCATTATAACTATCTAATAGATAATGTTTTTCCCTTCCATTATGCTTATATTGTTATAAAATATTTTTATATTTCTTTGTTCTTTTTTTTCACACAATTTTCTTAGCTTCATTTAAGACTGAGTTATACCTTTGTAGATCTTCTACATCATGGTCATTGGCTTGTCTTAAAACTAATTTTCCTGACCAAATTAATTATGTTTAACAATAATCAAGTACCTAGATGCTTATAAATTAGGTTGTGAAGAAATTACAAAAAAGCAATATATGCATATAAACGGATCATATGTAATGGAAATCAAGTGTCTCTTAGGATATGATTTATATTTCCATTTTTGATTGATTTTCATGAAATAATCAACAAATAGATTTTGTTCAAGAAAATGAAATTGTTTGGTTGCATCAATATGAAATATATAAAGAATAAGAAATCCATTTGGTAATTCAAATTCTAAGAATAATATATTATCTTTATTTCTTTGGGAGAGGGTGGGGGCTAGGAAGGGCGGTGGAGATGAGACCATTGTTAGAATTTAAAGTGTAACCGCAAGCGTATGGATCAATGTAACTACTGGTCGAACACAGGAAGAGCAGCCTCTTTATTTTTTTGCTTCTTTTAATAATGTGAAAGTGAACCGATTAATAATGGTTGTGATCTAATTCCAACTACTGTCTTAAACATATGTATCTAAAATAACGTCCTAACCATTCGTCATCTAAGAATTTAAATACGCAAACCATGTAATTAAAATTAAATAAATAAATAACTGAAAATAAACACCCCACGTAATTAAAAAAAAAATAATGAAGGAAAAAATGCTGAAATAAAAATAAAGTAAAAGAAAAGGAATAAAACTAGAGAGAGGCTCACAAATAGGTTTCTCTACTTAGCCCGAGGGATGCATCATAATATGAGCTTCCCTACTTGACTAGAGAGTCACTCTTACAAGAGTTACTCTACTTGGCTTTAGGGAAAGGAAAAAAATTAAAATAAAAATAATAAAATGATGGTTCTATGATTAGAAAGGGCAAAGCCATCACATACACTAGCCATGAATCTTGGGGAAAGGAAAATCAATAATGTAATGACTGAAATTAAGAAAGAAATGATAGTTAAAAAAGGAAATGAGAGGGGGGAGAGAAGACTATTGAAGAAGCCTACCTACCTGAATCAATGCTTGAACTGGAAAGTTTGGGTGATTTGAGATACTGTCAACTCTAAAAATCAGATTTGGAATGAATTAAATTTGAAATTTCTAGGTCTAGAGAAAACAAATCTTGAAAAAAAAAACTGAACTTGAAAAAAAGAGATGCTCCACGACTCGTGATCTTGTCACATATATCTAAGCCTAGAACTATAACTTTAAAAATTATAACTCAATTGCATAAATCATAAACATAAAAGGCTAGATAAAAATAAAAAAGTGCTTGCATTAATTGAAATAAAAAACTATTACAAAAGTGATTAAAGAAAAAAATAAAGAATAACTAAAACTAAAGAGAGAGAGAGAGGGAGAGAGAGAGGAACTAAAAAAAAAACCTTAAAAGAAGAATGAAGTGTGTTCCTTTCTTTTACATGAGTTGTATTTATAGGGAAATGGTGAGGTAGAGTAACAAATTTCTCTTTCCCAAAAGAGGAAAAACCACAATTGGTAGGTGAGATATTTTTAGACCAAATTGTTAAGGGGGAGGAGAGAGAAGAGAGAAATATACTTGGAGAAATTTTTTATAATTTTTTGTTTTTTTTTTTTTTTTCTCTTCTTTTTCTCTCTCTTTGCAAATCTTGTGCACAACTCTTGTTGGTCGATTTTTTTTCTTTCCCTTGGACGATTTTCCTTCTTGCTTTGTGTGATTTAGACAATCTTCTGGTGATGATGTGGGGGAGAGAGAAGATTTTGACAAGATTTATTTCTCCTTTTTTTTTTCCCCTCCCACGACAATCATGAGATTCAAACTTGAGACTTTCTGGTGAGCAAGGGTATTTTGCACACCATACTTCACCAATTACACTAAGTAGTTGTTGTTGGAGAGATATGATGTCCGATAATATTTAAAGCCTTTAAAATACAAAACCTACAAAAAGAGGTTTTTAGGTAGCTCCATTCTAAATATGTAAAATGCATATTTTACTACCTTAGATTTCACACATAAATGTATCAACCATCATGAAATTACTGTTTTACCCATCAAATTAACCTTTTTCTCATTAAAGAACAAGCGTGAGTGCATTTCAAATTTGAAATTGAAAGGCTTCTCACCTATTTCAGAATTTTATGAAATTTGATTTCTATTTTACTATAGTAAAATGCAAAAATAAAACCAAACAACTTCAGAAATAAAAATCACCCCATGGAATTGAAATAGATATCAAACCAAATCAAGCCTTATCTTGTTGCCTTGCCTTGTTGTAAAATACATTCTTTACCAAGAATTTTTAAAATAAAGTAGCACAAAATGGAAGATCAAACACTTGAAATATATACATGGAAATTGATGTAAGTCTCCACATTCTTTAAGATTGAGGTATTCAGACATGTTCTGACTTTTTTTAGCCACACACGGTTTAAAGTATCATTGTCACTTATCATATCAATATCCATCGATACTGATACAATATGGCTAATAAGATGCAATACAGACCGATATTGATACAATTTAGCTTATACGATGCAGTACAGGCTGATACTTAAAACCTATCATATAATAATCTTTTTAACAATACTAATACATTACATGATACGATATGTATCAATACCCACCGATACCGATACAATATGGACCTATACTTATAATCCTAGAGCCACATGAGATGCATCTTTGATAAAATTGACACTTGGATGAGAAGGTCCCCTTGTGTTAGCTGTATGTCAAAGTTTTGGATTTCATCATTCTATTTGACTTAAGATCTATCTTTATATTTTTTACTTTCTATTTGACTTAAGATCTATCTTTATATTTTTTACTTTCTATTTGACTTAAGATCTATCTTTATATTTTTTACTGTTCAAACAAAGTTACTTGAAAGTTGTTAAAACTTTTCCTTCTAGGACTATATGGTTTTTTTTTTTTTTTTTGGTCTCAACCAAGTATTCGAGTAAGTTACGTGCGCTACTAATCACTAACCCTAATAATATAAATAATAATTAAAACATTTTATTTGCATAAAAAAAAAAAAAGGAAAAAACTATTTCAAGAAAATGACGAAAGAAGATGAAAGTTTTCCGTCACCCAAATCTATTATCATTATTTGTTTCCCATGACTTATTGTTTACCTATAATTGTGCAAGTATGATGATGACCACCGGTGAAAGAATTCCTCTTTCACCATGACTTATTGAAATCTCAATCCAATTAAAAACTCGGTTACTCAATTAGATTTAGGGTTCTAAAACTTGAGATCAGAATTGGCCGAAGCCAATCCATACCCCATTTGTAAGGCTATGATAGAATCTAAATTCTAACAGATTCAAGTTGAAATCAAATCAAAATTGACCAAGACTAATCTAAATTTTAATTATGTTCCATCCAGCTCCATATTCTTTTCTTTTTCTATAAAATTAATATTATTGTTGTTGTTGAAAGGTCAGCTCCAACTTCATGTCATTAAAACTCCCCATCTCTTTCTGAAGCGTTACAGGTTATTTAACAACTCCTTAATTAGTGTGTTACCACTTACCAGTATTTGATTTGATTTTGGATTTGGATGTCGTGTGGTTCTCAAGTACCTAGCAACCAGTATTTATTTTATACGTTTTCAAGTTGGAAGGTAGTTGGTGGATCAACTGTTTTTTCGCCCATCTTCTGGCCACTGCTTGACTTTGTAGTTCCCCAAGAAATAAGAATAGAAATAAAAGCCTTTGTTGCTTCAGTCCTTGACTAAAAACCATTAGGTCAAAAAAAAAAAAAAAAAAAAAAAAAAAAATTCTGGATAGTACTATATATTATAAGAAGCAATATTCCAATTCTAGAGGTTGGGCGAGGGTTGCCCATGACATTGTGTGTATTAAGACAACAATAATATTCAAAACCCTATCCTAACTTAATGGGGTCGAGATTCTAAGTAAGGACAAACGCAAGGATCTATGCAAAAAAATTGGCGGATCATGACTAATTATAATAAGTGTCGACTGTCAACTTGGCACACTACTACAAATCAATTACAGGCTTATAATGGCAGATTATAATAAGATATCGGATGTTTACCTGACGTATTGTATAGATTGATCAAGCCAAAGCATCCTACATGCATTACATCTTAACAGCCCCTCTAAACACAACTTTACATCAAAAACTAGATAAGCAACACACAACTCGTGCCAAAGGCTTAATACAAGTTCCATGCACTAAGACACTTTAAAAAAATAGGCGGAGAGTATAAAAAAAAAAATATATATATATATATATATATAGGGATAAAGTTTTATGTCCATAAGAGTCCTTGCGCCCAGAGACACAAAGGTGTACAATGATCATCGTACCCTTGTGCCCCTTTGTGGATGCAGAGGCCTCTCGTAGACAAAAAATAAAAAAAAAAACCCAACAAAATAATAGGCGGAGGACAATTCTACAAATCTGATTTTTTTTTTTTTTTAAAAGTTTGACGTTTTGAGCTTTTTTTTTTTTTTTTTGGAAACACGAACACCCCTACACTTAAACGCAATGACCATAGTGCATCTCCGGTTAATCAATGCCTATGTGAGTCTTCTTATTGGTCAGGGTGGTAGCGCAAAGCCACACTCGTGAACAGAGATCATTTTCTCTCATCATTAATAGCACATTAAGACCAGGGATTTAACTGAAAATAATGGCACTATTGTTGTCAATTATTTTTGCCGTTTGGAGTTGGCAATCAACAATATCATACAATTAAAAGAATGGATGGGAATCACTACCTAATCACATGGTCATTATGATAGTCAAGGATCAATGACGGGAGACACAAAGGCATCCAATCAAGAGAATAGGGTGATCTTTTTGCCACGTTAGCTTCTAGACATAGATAGGGATGCTTGATCTGATAACGATCTCTAAGAAATAAGAGAAGGGTCTCTATCAGGCTTGTGGTCCATACACAAGGACGGCCACAAGCACTTTGGCCAATGAGAGCGTGCGCACTGGCATAAAGTCTGGTGAGAAGTTTCATTTAGGAGGGGGGTTGGTCATTTCATGCTCTCATTGTTTGGGCATAGGCTATATGCAACTTGGCATGGAAAGTTTCTCAGCTCTAGAGCGCAGCCTATACTAACCTTTCATGTGTCTTATCTCTTTCTTCCCCAAAACAAGAGGTACATATAAGGAGGCTAGAGAGGCACACATGGGAGTTGCATCAGCAAGGGATCAATGGAAGTATCAATAATGATAGAACTTCATTTTTTCATGGGGGAGATGCGATCATTTCGCTCCTTCCTATGTCTGGATGTAGAGACCACATGGTCTCCTAGGTCTCTTTTTGACATATAAAAGGGCTTGTGAGAAATAAACTTCGATTTTTATTTTCTGTTCTTGTTGTTAATTATATTTTCATAGAATGGCCTAATAGATGATATTCATCTTCCATGTCTCTTTAAAGCATATAGGTCATCTACCATAAAAAAAAAAAACATATAAGTCACTGTTTGCAAATCGGATCAGAATTGGCTGAGTCAGCCGATTCTTTCATGTGTAATTAGTCTGACCAAGTTTACACAGTCAAGGGAGACCGATTTCAATTGAGTCAAACCGAGTCACAGCTGATTCTAGGACAATTCATATCGGTACTGAATTAGAATCAATGAAAACCTATTTTTTATGTTGTTCAAAGCTAATATTACGGATATTGGAGATCTTATCAAAAGTCTTTATTTTTAAATATTTATAAGGATCGTCTTAATGACATATTTATAGGTATATTTAAAACGTTTAATCCTCTTTAGATTGTCTTTCGTCTTATTTTCAAAATTCTTATATTA
>NC_056570.1:17109231-17112977 GCF_013358625.1 Macadamia integrifolia
AAAAAAAAAAAAAACAAAAACAAAAAAACAAACAAAACAAAACAAAAGGACTGAATTTCTCCGAGATAATGGTGAATGAGTATTTTTGTCCACAACATGACCTTAGGGTGGAAAAAGAGAGGTGCACATGGGTCTCATCCCTTCGATTTACATGGTGAAGAAAGACTTCTTTCAAAACAGAATATAGAGGAAATTTCACTTCCTTCCCCTGAATGTTTTATATATTACACTTAGACCATTTGTGAAGTTTATAATTACAAATGTACCTTGTGATGTTAACATGTTAGAATCAAATGTTAAATGTCCTTTTTACCCCCTTCCCCTTTATACCATTTTTTGACATCATCTGTTTCGCAACACCTTAGCTCTCATGGGACTACAACTTTGCTGCAAGGATATGAAGAAGCTCCGGGTTCTGCATTAACTCTTGAATCATTTCTTTTTTCTTAATGACATATTTATAGGTATATTTAAAACATGTAATCCTCTTTAGATTGTCTCTCGTTTTATTCTCAAAATTCTTACATAAAAGAAAAAAAGAAAAAAGAAAAAGAAAAAAAAAGGACTGAATTTCTCCGAGATCATGGTGAATGAGTATTTTTGTCCATAACATAACCTTAGGGTGGAAAAAGAGAGGTGCACATGGGTCTCGTCCCTTCGATCTATGCGGTGAAGAAAGACTTCTTTCAAAACAAAATATAATTTTTTTTAAAAAGAATAATTTAAAAGTAACATATGATTATGTTACTTTCAAGTGCTATCATTGTCTTGTATATACGTATGCACATAAGAAATAACACCACCAAATTAAAAAATAATTATATTATAAAAAAAAGTAAGATTAAAAAGTGTTTTAACACCTTTGTACATACTATATCTTACATCAGCGATGATATAATCATATACTACTTTTACCTCTTAAAATATTAAAAATGGTCTAGAACTTCAAATGACGGATAAGGCAAGCAAACCTGATGGCTATTAAGTGCACAACCCGGCAAAGCTTATCTATATTCCAAGTGTTGAAAGTAAGAACCTAGATGAAATGCTGTTGAGTTGCCCACCAATATTCACCACTCTCATGTGTGAATGCTACATATTAAATGGAAAATCATTCCATATATTTTCTGTCAATGCTTAGTTGAGGGGATGTCAATCCATTGTATTAGATGATTTTAACTAAAAATCAATATTTATATTGTATATAGAGAAATGCACCAATTGGGTGCAATAGAATGATTTAATATATTTAATTGAAGTTTATAATAATTTTTAGGAAAGGGTTATTTGAGCAAGTGACATAGAGAAATGTGCCAATTGGGTGCAATAGGATGATTGCGTACATGAAGGGCAGCAGGGTCATTTCATGTGACAAAAAGAGGGATAGAGAGAGAAAGGGTGGCACACCCTCCCCTGGTAGTTCATAGAATCTTTTATTTTTATTTAGGAAAGGCTTATCTAAACCACCAGCATAGCTTATGCCCCCATATTACATTTTTATTTGTTTTTTAAGGCTTAAAAAAAAAATTTACAAGAAAATTCATGTAATGCAATGTAGACTATGTAGGCATGCTGGTGCTTTAGTGACACTTTTTTTTTAAATTAATAACCGATAAGAGATCGATAATCAAAACCAATAAAAGATCAATCCAATTGAAGTGAAAATATGATATCCTTAATGCTGTGACATTTGAAATCATTGGATATCTAAAGAAATCGTCTAGATTGACCATATTGTCCAATTTCATACTCAAACTCAATCACACTCCTTTTTAGTATAGTCCAAAATTTGTCTCGTCCAACTTATCATGGTACAAATTAGGTAGCTATATTTTTAAAGTTCACTCCTTTCATAAATTACAAGAATGTCATATTTTTAATTGTATGTTCGCTATTTTACACCACAAAGGGATTACTTTCCAAGAGGGGAGAGACTGAAGAAGAGGGAGCCTTCTCTCAAAAGGGAAGACGGGGAAAATCAATCGTTTTCCTTTTGGGAAGTAGTTCTAATTACTACCAACCAACTGTTCTAGTATTATTCTTCCAAAATTACCATTTTGTGATGATAGAATCTAAAGACACTTCATATAATTTTTTCATTTTCAACTCATTTTTTAAGGTAATTCTCTAATTTGTTTGAGGCTGATAGTTTATATTTTGGATATAATTTGGGGTTAATATTTGACCATTGAAGTGGTTTTGGTGCTATATAATATAGACGCACACTAGTTTGCCACATGGCAAATCATAAGAAGTTCTATGGGCACGCTTATCCTCGGATATTTATGGACAACCCTTCTATTTGTACTACATAGCAAATCCAATGGGGGTTGAAATTTAGTTTGAGAGGTAGACCCAAAAGATGCCCTACCCACATGTCAAGTTCTAATTAAATTGGAATTAGTCATGTGACGAAAAAAAAAAATTCAAAAATCCAAAACTATCAAAAGTGTATTTGACAATGCTTAAATTACAAAGGTAGATGGCAATAAATGGAATAATATATGATCAAATTAGGTATGAGATTTGATAAGTGGCCAATCCAGATCACTTTAGATAAAGGCAATGGTCAAAGTTTTCACATCTACAATCCATACGGCACAATCATATGGATCACCCATAGATACTCAATAGATGGACATGTCCATAAAACCTCTTACCCATAGATATATATGTATTCCAAGATTATATTTCTCACATTGCATGTTCGATGTTTTCCTCTAAGACATTATATTTTGTGGTTTATGAAAGAACAACTCTTTCGCACATTACATGCTCGATATATTTCCTTTAAAGCATTATGCTTTAACCAAGCCCTAAAAGATGACAGCTCTTGTTCCGACCTTTTTGTCATACGTCGAATTAGTACTTGTAAATTTTTTAGCGATGTTTTACCATCCATATGTTATCTCTTGAACCTAAACATTAGAAAATTTTCACACGTAAAATTTTACTCACTGAATCAAGTGGAGCTATAGAACAAACACTTTTTCAAAAATCTTGTAACAAAAAAATGAATAAAATTTTCCAAACTCATTCTTGAGTTTTCCACCGTGTAGGTACATTGGCATTAGTTTATTACACAACCATGTTGTATGTGTTCTCCCGTGAAGAGTGTGCAGAATTAAATAGTTAAAGAGTTTGGTGAACCACCAGGCATTGATCACAAACCTTGACACTTTGGCTCCATTACTCTCTAATTATAGTGTCGGTTACCCTTGAGGATTGAGGATTGAAGATTGAAAGGAAGTGTGCATTAATCACTTTGATTCCACTTATAATTGGGTATTGGTCAGTTTCAAAACTGATATCTGTATCAATCATGGATTTAGATCCACGAGTAACGGTCGGTTTTGCCCTTCGTTTTGTTAAAACTATATCTTTTTACTGTTTTATCCCTGAAATGATATGGGAAATCGATGTAAATTGATCAAGGATCGGCGATCAGTCTTAATCAATACTGATATGATATGGTCGATATGATACTGATACTTGAAACCATGGTATCAATCGTATATTATGGTTTTGCCCTAACAAAAATATCGATGTTAAAATAGATTTTGATCATTTTACCCTCTGTTCGTATTATATCATTGATCTGGTATCAAAATCAATGTTGGTCAGTATTGATACAGATTGGCCGTATCAATTCCTAAAAGAATTTTTTTGGACCCAATCTGTAGGAATCAATAGAAAATGCAAGTCCCTTATGACACATCAATCTGGCTCGGTTATTGATAGAGTGA
>NC_056570.1:17113098-17177521 GCF_013358625.1 Macadamia integrifolia
TCTTATTGGAACTGTCCATATCTGGTTCATCCCTCAGAATCATATCACAATCCCGATCTGATGAAATAGGATGAATTGAGATGATATTTTGTATATACCTTGAACTGAATACGTGGAGACAATAATTCACCAAGTAAGAGTTCCTCACTTTTCTTTTCCAACAAGAAATAGCTTCTTTTCCAATAAGAAAAAGAGCTCTTTAATAGATAAGAAAACTCCTTCCAAATCATAGACGAGAAAGGGAAATCCAGAAAAAATATGATTTGTCTTTAAAGGGAAAATCCTCTTCTTCAGAAAGGATGAATAGGGAGTCGATACAAAATATCCACATCAAATGCATATGATTCCATTCGCAATCGTGAGATCAAGTTCACATCTAAATTGTGGACCAGATAAGTGTTTGGTACCCTGGGTTAAACAGGTATTTTTTTCATTAAAATAATAAATATTATTATCTAAACATACATATCATGATGAAATTTATGGGAATAATCTACAAGATAAGATATAGATACTTAAATAAAAGAAATGACGACTTATATAATGTGCATGTGCTATAAAAACAAAGGTTAGTAATCTCTGGAAAATGCAGTGATCTTTTCTTTCGCGGGACAAGGTAAGCTCCTCTTCTTTTTGGTTGAGTAAGATTTTGGAGATTTTAGGGGTTTTAGTTTTATCAAAGTAAGAAGGGGTGTAATAGTAATTTTAAGTTGGGTATACATGATTGGGGGCAATTAGGTTTTTTTATTTTCAAAATTAAAATCAATCTAATAGTATTAGGATTTCTGGGTTTAAATGTAATAAACAAAATTCTAGGGGGGAGGACATAATATAGGCAAACGCGAGGGGAGGTTGATGTAAGAAATGATGACTTAACTATCGTGCATGTGCTATAAAAACAAAGGTTAGTATAAAGGACAAAGTTTTCCTTCACCGCTCGGTGATGGAAGAGAGGGTTCTGAAGTGACCCCTCCCCCTCTCTCTCCCTATATATCTCCCCCTATTGTCTCATAGGATATGGTGAACCGATGTCTATTCACCCTAGCCTCAAGCAAACTTGGTCCTAGTATAAATATTTTCTCCTATTCATATATCAATTGCCCTGGCCGTATGCATTGATTCGAGTTCATAACTTTTTTATTTTTTAAGGGTGTGAGGGCCCTCCCCAAAATGGAGAAGACAATATATTAAACAAAGAAGACAATAGAAATTTTACAATACTTCATAAATCCTCAAGAAATATGGAAATCCAAACACCCACATAGAGGTAGCCAACTGCCCACATAGAAATCATGTGGGCCACAACATTTTCCGTTTTAAATATATGACGGAAATAACAAGAAGCAAACTTTTTTTTTTTTTTTGGTGAATAAATAATTCATAACCAAGAAGAACAAAGAAAAGCATACAACCCTCTGAGAGGGGGAAGGAAAAGAAAGAGGCCCAACTTAAGGGGACACATTCCTGATGATGGAACTAGGCAGCTCCCAGGAGTTTACAATATGACAGTTCCTAGGAGTAGGATTACAAATAGAGGAGAGCCTTGAGATCTTTGCTTTAACATCGAAGGAGATGGAACCCCAAATCCTATTTAGAGAGTGAGAGTTGGAGGTCTATTTCCTGTGATTTAACATAGAAGGCATGCTTTCCAACCAGGTCACATGTAGAGTTACCCTGAAAGGTCATGTCCATCCATATCCATTCTCTTTGAAGAGGGGGGATTCTTCTAGAGGTGGGCTAGCATTTAGCAAGAACCATACTCTAGGTGGAGTTGGAGGTAGAGCATGCAAAAACTAGGTGATCCACAGATTTCGGCTCGTTCCCACAGAGGGTGCACATAGGATCAACTGGGATGCTTCATTGAATGAGGAACAATGCGTAGGCAGGGAGTTAGAGAAAGCTCTCCAGACTGTGAAGTTATGCCGCGGAATTGATGAGGGAACCAGATGAGTCTATGCCAAAGAGTGGGCGGGCCATGAATTGTTATAAACTCCCAAGCAGCCTTGGTGGAGTAGGTCTTGGAAGGGGAGGCCATCCAAAGAGTGGAGTCATGTCTTAATCTTTGGGAGGCCGAGATGGGAGGCAAGGTTCTCCAAATGTCCTGAAGCTAGGCAGAGGAGGTGTCTGGAGGAGACCAATAGCCCAAAGAAATAATATCAGCGACGAGGGCAAGCTTGGGCAAGCCAGAGTTGTATATTTCTCTAGCACTAAGGGCATGGAAGAGAACTCATTTGGGATGCCAGGGATCGAGCCAAAGAAAAGTAGAGAGACCATCACCAATATGGACCTAAATGGCCGAGGAGAGCCGAGGGTGGGTGGCTAAGATCTTGCTCCAAGCCCATGAGGCATCAGCTCAGGTCTTCACTGTCCAGAAGGAGTTAGACTTTCACTGATTCGAGTACACCCACTTGACCCATATACTGTCTTTTTTTGGAAATGATCTTCCAGGCCAGCTTGATGATTCCGGTGAAGCAAACTTAAATAAGAGAATTTTAATATTCTCAACTACCATAAGAATTGGGTTCAGAACTTCAGAGTATAAAATTTGAAACTTATACGATCCTACCATCCCCAATATGGCCCATGTGACCTCTTACCCAAAAAAAAATATTGTAGCCAATGTGACCCCAAAAAAATGTGTTGATTTTTTGTAAGAAATACAAAATGTATTGATTATGCTTTTATGAACCTAAGAGAAATGAGACATTACAAAGTCATAAAATTACAGGAATGCAAATCTTGAGATTCTCAAAACTCCCTATTTCTAGAAGCATCTTGTTTCCAATCCATAACATGTTGAATGACTCCAAAACCCGGGGTCCCATAAAACTGCCCCTCGTTAGACTGACCACCACTATGACATGGCTGCATCGACCCACTTGGTTGGACAGGAAGGCCATAAGAAACAGGGGGAGGAGCCCACCATGAACCCTGCTGCCAAGCAGGGCCTCCTGTTTGTTGGCCTTGCCCTTGAGTCATATTCACTGGGGTTTGAAGTGGCTGAAATAGCATTGGATGTTCGGGTGCTAGGGACCCTTTCGGGTGAGATGGGTACTGAGGTAGCCACTGAGATGATACTGAAGCCAAATGCTGTTGACTTACAATGTGCGTATTCGGCTGCTGAAAGCCATGCACCGGCAGTGCTGAAGGGTCAAGTGGTTGCTGTGAAGGGAGTTGTGGCTGCCACTCAGGTATATCATCATCATCATTCCAAGGCTGAACCTCAACCCTAACACCTCTACTTGGTTGCCAATTCACTCTCATTTGCCCAACTGGACGAAATGGAGGCGGTTGAGCCAGTGCATGTATAGGGGTTATGACTGGCCACACTTGGGAGGGATTTGAAGGTCTAACAAAGTCAAATTCAGGCAAGTCATCATCGTCCCCAGCAGCTGCTGGCCCAAAGCCAGGCGGAACATCAGCTATGGGTTCATCATCCAGTGGAGGGGCAGGATTGGTGGGAGGACAAGGAGTGAGTGGTGGCTTAAAGGTAGCATTGACAATAGTATCCTCGTGGTGTCTCCCTAAAGAGTGTCGCACTTTTAAGTTGTGTTTATGGTGCAAGGATGAGTTGGGTGAAATTGTGGATGTTAGAAGAGCCTTTCTCCATACAACAATGCCAATGAGGCCATTTTCTGCAGAATTAAGTGTTCCTGTATGGTCCTTTGATAGGTGCTTTACAAGCATTTCAACTGTTCTTGAGTTAAGTGGGCAGAAATAGAGTTCTACACCAGGAACAGGCTCAGCAAACCCTACTCTCTCACCCACAACATATGAATCCGCCACCTGAAGGAGAAAGACACTTCAGGTCAAAAAAAGGAATGAAAAAAGATACGAGGGGCTTTAAAATAGATTAAACATGTCACAGGCACACCTCGTAAAGGATCTTGTGCCTACTGTCACGGGACCCCTCCTTGCAACAAAATTGAACCACCTGCAGAGGATGGAAGTTTATGAATTTCATAACCTCAGGGATAGATTTAGAATTAGATGACATCAAAAACACATGATGGATCCTAAACATGATGGACGTAGATAAATAAATCAAATCCACCAGCCAACCAATGGAAAACAAGTCAAATTCCATCTCCTAAGCAATTAGACCAGATTCCGCCTGCATCATATTATAAATTGCTCTTTCATACATTCAGATCCCTTCACGTCAGGAGCCCAGATTAACTAATAGGTAAGGTTAGTCAAAGGAGACTACATTAATCTACTATGACTGGATTAGCAGCTCATCAGAAGGTGCTGGGTTGTTTCATATTGGCAAGAGGCTGAGATGTTGGTTTCCCCTTCTTATTCAGTGGGAAGAGGATATTTTATTCTATAAAACAAACTGAAACTCAATTAGGAATCCAAGATCAGCCAATTCTCTTCAAGATTTGGGCTCTTTTAGGGTGAGGGAAATTGTATAGCATGGTCTATATTCCTATAGGAGAGGCCATGGAGAAATTTGCTGGAAATGGACCTTCCTAAAATGATATTTTCTACATTAAAAAATCCAAAAGTTGCACATAAAAAATAGGAGTTAAGAGCAAATGTGTAATCCTAATCAGCAAAACCACATCACATGATAGTGTACCACAACTGTTTGAGCATTTTATCAGTTCTTTCCACTATCCAAATGAAAAGCTTGACCCAAACAAATTTATGCAAGATCCTTCAAGAAAATTGAACCAATTCTACTCTCAAAACAGGCCCTCAAATAATTCCCCCTCCCTCTAAACTTAAAACAGATTCAAAACACTATTGAGTTAAAAGCAGAACTGTCTTCAAGTTGTAAGGCAGATGTTGCAATAGAAAAGATGACGACCCATATTGCAACACCCCCCCCCCTTTTCTTTTTTTAAATAAAGACGAGTAAAAGTAAGAGAGATAAAAATGCTACCATAATTGCACGACTTCGGGACATAGGAAGCTGTTGGAGGAACTTCTCAAATGCATCAAGTCTGACTCTTCCTTTAATCTCAACAAGGCTAGGCCACTCTTCCATAGATGTTTTTTCACCACTGTAAGAAAGAAATCACATCAGCAATCTGAAAGAAGAAAAAAAGGTTCGGCTTCTACTTGTTACCAATCCATGATACACATGAATTCAAAAATATTAAGGCCACCTTTATTTAAATAGAAGGAAACCATAGACTGCTACTAAGGGATTAAGCATAACTAGGAATCATTAAGAAAACTAAAGGTCACAATACTTCTCCCTTGATCATTGTATTAGTTCGATGTAGTTAACAGGCATTACTTTTCCCTAAGTAGCACTTATATCAGGAGAATATGAATTGCAAAACCAATAAAAATGCAAAATGATATGCATGAAATTAGAAGGCAATCAAAGTTCAGACTTCAGACATATGAACATGAAAGAAGACAATAGAAACACCCTACCCCAAAACAAAATAAATATATAACATTATTATCCCAAAGCAGTTCGAGAAAAGTAAATGCAGTCAGTGGACATATCAGCATTCGCGAGTGGAAATATGCTTCCTAGTAACTGCCACTTGATTGTTATAAACAATGAACCATCCACCAAGGGTTATTAGTTATTAATTAGTTCTTACATCATAAGTTTTCTTTTTTCTTTTTTTAACACTCCTGTAAAAATAAATCCATCTACATTTTTTGGGGTTTTTCTCAATTACGAAAATTTTATAAATCCTATCAAGTTAGAACATTGCTAAATCCAAAAGTCCGGTAAAATAATTTTTTGTTTTGATATTCATAAAATTATTTCCATTAAGGAGATTTTAACAGCATTCACGCACTTTAAAATAAATTAACTTTGTCATTACAACTCAAATTTAAGTAATCTTAAACTTGTTGGAAAAACTGGCTTTATGTTATACCTAATACAAAAAGTCCCATGTAAAAATAAAATCATTTGACCAATCAAACTTATTATAGAACAAGAGCATTTCTCTAAATATTGATTTTTTATGATTTAATGTGACTTAGTATTGATATTTTTTATGATTTGATGTGACTAGATGTTGATTTTAATGACTTGATGTGGCTTAATGTTGATTTTTTACAAGGCATATGTAGCTTACCAAATAATGTTAGTAAATAAGGTAAATAAAAAATAACACTCGATGTTAGTAAATAAGGTAAATAAAAAATAACACTCGATCGCCTTGTTCGCCTTAAGGCGGGTGCATTCTCGTCTAAGTGCTTAGACAGCCCTCCAACTCTTCGGTTTGCCCTGGCGCCGTGACAACTATGCTAAGCTCTGAGGCTTTATGGTGATTCAGTGCTAGTACAATCAGCATTATATGATAAATTACTTGGGAAACAAATAGATTCAACTTGAAAAACAAATTACAAAGTAGAAAGTAGATATACACGCTGGTTGCAGATGGATGCTCTATCTGCAACCAGCATGTCTCAATACTTAAGTTATCATTTGACTTAGTTTGCATGCTGGTTGCAGATAGATGTTCTATCCGCTGACGCAAAGGACAAAGACTGTACAAACTACAAAATAAGCCAAATTATAACTTAGACAGACATATATACATAATAAGCATTCAGAGAACTCCCAATTTTGAAATCAGAGCATCAATCTCCTAACGGTTTTGGGTTGGCACTATGGCAGAATGTGATCTAAATAACAAACAGAAAATGGAAATGATTTCAGCCAGACAATCAGCAACAAAAATGTCCCATGTAATGAAAACTGAAATTTCTGAGTTAATCAACTGTAAGAAAATCTGAGTATTGAGAATGTTGAGATTGAAAAATGCACACCTTTTAAAAATGCCAGTGACCGTGATGGTTGAAATATTCAGCTGAAGTAGACCTTCCCAGACATACTCACCCTTAAATGTGTCACCACCAAGAGAAGTCTCCGAGTCAACATGAATGTTATTGGATTTTATACTAATACCCTCGGTCCTTGAGTACTTGGCCTCACTTTCATTGTGATTTGATTTTATGTTACTGCCGGTCCTAGTGTATTTGGCCTCACTTTTATCAAGTTTATATGCAGAAGTATCTACCAAATCTACTGAACCAATATCTGAGGAATCCAGCTTGGAGTCAACACTAGAGGCATTCTTCTCATCTGAGGCAAGTGTAGCCCGGGCAGCATCCCCAGGTGAGTTTTCAAAGGGTGGCTTTGAGGGAAGGGATTCCATGAACTCATCTAAAGAGACTACTTGAGGAAGAAATTCTGCATCTTTAAATTCTTCCATCATCAGCCCTTGCATTGGATCAGTCCCATCATGTGGAAGTGTTGTTAGGTCACTTCGGAGATTATGGTCTTCTGAGTTATTCTGGTATTGTTCATCAAATGCTTCAGATGTTTCAGTTTCAATACCTTTTGACAGAAGTTGAGCAACTTTCTCACTGGTTTTGGACTGAACTTGAGTAAGTGAACTTGCCCCCATGGCAACCTCCACTGAAACACTATCATCATGTTCAAATTCAACTTGAAACTCCCCTTTGTGTGTTTTCCTAACCAAGCGTCTGATATCAACTTCTGAATCTGGCAAAACTACCATCTGTGCAAGCTCCTCTGCTTTGGCTAATCTCCACTGTGAGAGCTCCTTTGAAGCAAGTTCCTCGGCAGTCATAGAACAGAAACGTTCATGGGAAATTTCTCCAGCCATAACTCTTTCTCTTAGTTCTGGGTTATTCTGATCTTTCAAATTAAATAGAAGCGACCTTCCCTTCTCTTTATACTTCTTATTGACACCTCCAAATAATTTGAAGAGGTCAGCTTCAATTTTAAATGCCAAAGTTTCTGGAGAAAATGGTTTTGATTCACCACTATGTACACATATTTCTCCATTTACCAATTTAGGTCTTTTGGCTGAATTACCTTCCATTGGTTTAGCAGACCCGGCATCAAGATCTGATGCCCAGCAGAGTCCATTTCCCTGCAAAAGCTCATCTTTCACTACATTTGCAGAGGCAGGTCCAGCCGGTTGAGGGACTTCATGGGGATGCTTAGGAGCACTTGCAGCCTCACTTGGAGAATTTTTTCCCACGGTTTCTAGTTGCCTTTGTTTCTGAGAAACCAAAGCCAATGAAGCAGCTAATGATTCTCTCAGCTTAGACCTGACTGATTCAAAAGACTCTAATTGGCCTTTAGGAGATGGTTCCATTTGTGCAGTTCGCTTCTTTGACATTGCTAATTGCTGTGACACTGGCTTATTAAATGAAGATTCCACCTGTACACTTCGTTTTTTTGGTAGTGATAATTGCTGCGATCCCAATTTACAGGACATAGATTCTATCTGTACAGTTCGCTTTCTTGGCGCTGAAAAATGCTGCACCTTTGGATTATGGGAGACCATTCCCTTGTTAAATAGTAACAGCCGCTGTGAGCCATTAAAAATGGGTTCCATTGGCCCCATTAGTTTGCCAGGTATTGGCAATGGCTGTGAACCCAAACTGGACAAGGGTTCAAACTGTCCCATCAGCTTGTTTGGCATTGACAACTGCTGTAACCCTGGACTGTTGGACATGGTGAAAACAACCACGAACAACAAAAAATATGCAAATATAAATGCTACACTAATGAGCAACCAATTCAGCACTTAGCATGTTTCCCACAAAAAACAGTGCTTAGTGTTTCCAGCTCTTGACTTCAACAGAACTTCGCAGACCTGTAAGCAGAAGATCCCTTAGTATCCTTTAACACATCATGCCAAATATTTCAGGGAGACAAACTAGCAAAACATATTAGGCTATCTGAGATACTGAGTGCGCTAAAAGATCCAACTGCACCTTATGCAACTAACCTATTATTATTCACTACACATCAGACATGCAGAGATCTGTGTTGAATAAAAAGGCAGTTTCTTAAAATTCCATAACTCTCTTTCATAAAGAACAATGAAATATATTTGATTTATAACTTCTATATCAACTTGCCTAATTACATTAATCCATATGGTCACTTACATGAACAAAATTAACTTATAAGCATAAATCACAGAAGTAACCTATGAGTTATGTTTATAACTCCAAAACACACCAGAAAAAAGAATTCACAGATCAAAACAACTGACACAAGATGATGTGATAGCTAGCAAACAGAGATGAGACTAGGACGTAGAAAACTTCCCTAAATGCATCTCTCAACTTAGAAATTGCATTGAGTATCTCCTATCTAGATAAAACACTAATCTATGTAAGGTTTGTATTCTGCTGATCCAGAATATACCAGAATGTTGGGGTTGGGGTTGGGGTTGGGGTGGGGGTTGGGGGGAGAGATGTTAAACTGTTACACAGTTTTCTCAAATGCATCCAAGTCTTGAAATGAAATTTCCTCTAGTTTCTCTAGGAGATAACAAACACACCATTCGGTGCTAACATGGAAGTTTCCGGACAGATGGCTACGAAGCCTTAAAATTTGCCACAACATAAGAAAGCAGAATCCACATTTCTAAATGAAATCCATGAAATGGATTCAACTGTGACTCTTGAACCCTTTGAAAAGAAAACTCCACGAAAGAGTTTACACTTAGGTTAGAAGTTTTTGATTCGTTACATTTGCCTCCCCCCCCCCCCCAAGGCAGAAAGGAAATTGTCAACAACAACAACAACAACATTCAAAACATTATCCCAACTTAATGGGGTCGGCAACATGAAGATTCCAAGCAAGGACGAACGCGAGGATCAATGCAAAAAGATTAACATGTTATGGCTAAATATAATAAATGTCAGCTGTCAACCTGACGCACAACTACAAATCAACCACAAGCTTATAACAACAAACTATAATAAGGTACCGCTTGTCGACCTGACGTACCATATAGATCAGTCATAGAAAGAAAATTGTCAGTAAAAAAAATATAAAAATACATGACATAGTGAACACTTATAAAAGTACAGGGTTTTTAATCATCTATTAGGAGTGAATCAGCAAGATAAGGATTTTACATGGCAAAAGTACTGATTCAGGTAGAAATACTGACTCTGATGTCTTGATCCAATTTCCCATTGTTTTTGTTCTTCATTATATTGGAAGTTAACCCATCCATTGTTACAATTATCAGGTTACCAATAAGTCCGTAGGCATTAAGACAATGTTACCTGGACATTTCAGATTATGAGCTGTAACTGTGTCCGATTGCATGTAAGCCGATGAGAAAACAAGAAATAGAAAAGCTACTCAGACTATTGCCTTTGCCTTGTCCAGAGAACATCAAACTATTGTAAACCACATGACATACTATATTCACATTCAATTACTTTGTAAACATATTCTTTAGGAGTTGTATGCCCTAATATGTTGGCTAGCTTTAAACAATGGGTTTATTATTGTCATTGAAAATTGAATGACCGAAACATAGATAAAAGCCATGAATCCCAATAGACATAGAAGGGACGAAACAGTTAGAGAGAGACGGAGAAAGTTGAGTCAGTTAACTCGGAAATGAAGATTAATAAAATTTCCTCTCCAATATAAACACCATTCAAAACTTAACTGCTCCAATTTGTTTTTATATATACTACAAAGTAGATCCAAAGTGTTGAGTCACCTTTCCAATTCCAACCTGCTCAAATATAGAATAATAAAACATCTAACTAAATCCCAATAAGTTTTCAGTCTCCCACTTTCATTCATGTTAATCAAGTTTTATAGGAAATCACTCTGCAAACAATAGTTTAATGGAAATTGCCTCAATCAACAATGGATGTTAAGCATTTCCTCAAGAATATCTCTAATAAGTCTTCAAGGGTTACTCTATTGTAGCTGTCACGTTGACAAGGCACCCGAAGGTGGTGGCCAGGTGCCAAGGGGACCTAGGCACATGGTTCAAAATTTCGGTCAAGTGGACCAAAATCACAGAACTATTTCAGTTTCATAAGAAATCAAAACGAAAGGAATAGAGATATTGACTGTTTACCACATTTCAGCAAAATGCGAAATGGTGCAATGAAGGTATATAAACCTTCATTTAGACATGATTTCTCCCAGTTTTCCCCATTTCAACCAAAATCTACCGAAGTCTTAGAAAGCCCCAACTTTTTGCCAAAAACCTACCAATCTCTGCTGAATCAAGGTTTGGAGGTAGATCCTGGAGCACCCTCTTCAAAATTTGGGTAGAAACAAAATATATAAAGGTAATGGAAGAAAGAAAAGAAGGCTATAAAGAAGGATGCTAGTTGAATCAATGGAAATGTATATAACAGCCACGATTCATTTGTAAGAAAAGATGGACACTTTCTGGAGGAACAAACTCAGTTGATTCACAAAGAGAAGTAATCATGAGATTCAAATAAAGACGGGAAGTAGAGGAGGGAAGAGAGGGTGCAGATCCACTTCGTACTTCATTTCACGCAAGTCCATTACTTTCTTCCACTTAACAAACAAAACAATCAGTCGATCAATCGTCCCAAACACCTCTAGAAAGATAAAACCCTACGAGTGGAAAACCATCACAAAACCCTACATTCAACAATCATGAAAAAGGAAAAGAGATGGATTTGTAGTAAAATCAATTCTTCGGTGTAAACATCCTCATCTCTTCAATTTTCCTAATCTACAAGTTCATGGCAATCAAACTAACACGCAAACACGATTACTCAGAAGCAGAAAAGCAACGAGCGACTTAGAATAAACAGATAGATGCACCAAAATTTCATAGAACGGCCAGGATTTTAAGAGAAAAAATTCGAAACTTAGGGCAACAGATAACAAAAAGAACAGAAAACAATACAGGTAAACTAACGGATAAGACACTGTAAAGGAAAATTTACCTCTACAGCGATGGCGATAAGAGAACGTAGAAGAAACACACTGTATGGAGTTGCAGAGGCTAGGGAGAGAATCAGATTTCAAAGCCACCACACCGCAGCGAAGAGCTAAGAGTCTCAAAACTAACTACTTTGTGTTCATGTCTTGTGTGAGAAACGTCTAATTTTGCTGAAAAGGGAGGGCAGACAGAAGTCGGGCAAGGATCTAATTAGTTAATGGCTTAATGCCCCTCATAAACACAAAATTATTGAACTGCCCTTTCTTCGGACTGTGACCAACTCGGTTACTCGAGGTCTGGGTGAGTGGTGTGTGGCTAATGAGTTCGATGGTGTATTTGACACATCAGCAGTCGCATAAAGATATTTTAATGGGAAAATTACATGGTTACCTATTTTTGGGTTTCTTTACAAAATTACCCACAAAAAGTTTTGGTTAACAAAAATACTCAAAATTAAGTTTGAGTTTACAAAACTACCCACCCAAAGTTTTAATTAACAAAAATACCTAAAATCATGTTTGGGTTTACAAAACTACCCAAAATAGTGATTCTTCATCTTCCACATATAATCATGTATTTTTTTATGACTAAAACTTTGAGTGGGTAGTTTTGTAACCCCAAACTCAATTTTAAGTATTTTTGTTAATTTAAACTTTAAGTGGGTAATTTCGTAAAGGGAAACCTAATTTTGGATATTTTTGTTAATTGAAATTTTTGATGGATAATTTTGTTAAAAGAAACCCAAAAGTGAGTAATCATGTAATTTTCTCTATTTTAGTCTATAAAAAAAGAGCAATCTAGTGCACGAGGTTGCCATTACTATAGGGTCTAAGAGGGGTTAGTGTACGCAACCTTACCCCTTGCTTCGCTTCGTAGAAGAAGTTGTTTCCAAAAAGAGCAACCTAGTGCACGAAGTTCCTGCTACTGTAAGGTCTGGGAAGGGCTAGTGTACACAACCTTATCTACTGTTTCGTAGAATGTGAAAATATCCTTTGCCGCGGATGCGGCGATGCGATGAACATCTGATGTCGTCTCAGTCATCCAATGTTCATCACACTACTGTACTCGCAGCAAACAATCAATAGTCTAGAAGAGGTTGTTTCCAAGTTTGAACATGTTAATGCCTTATATATTTACATATTAACCTTGTCAATTACACTTACCTATAATGGAGCGGGATTTGCGGAATCACCACCAATTAAGATTCTAAAACTTGAGATCCGTCTTGGGATTGTCAACATCGGTATGTTCAATACTGCTTCGGATCAGTCTGGATCAAATCATTTGGATAGATTAATCTCTATTTTTTTTTTTTTAATAAAAATCATTTTTTATTACGTTTTCACTCTTGAAATATACCTGTTTAATGGGATGGGGAAGATTAAGATCGAAGATCCATCAAGACTGATACCGATCCATTCCAACCGATACTAATCGATCCAACTCGATCCGTTTTTAGAACAATGCTACACAGTGCAAGTTTACTGTAAAATGATTTATGATTAGGCCACCTAATGGATTGAGAGATTGACTGAGTTAACTCAGGATCAATCTAAATACTACCCATCTTCATACTTATAAATCGGCAAATGTCCGTGGCTTTAAATGGCCGAGTTAACTCAGATCCGAAATTTTGATCTTTGATCTTGCCACCAATCCAATGTTCCCTATATGTCTAGGCTTATTGGGGATCATTTTCATAAAGGGAGGATGGAATTTCCATCCTCCCATCGATTTTGGTATTTTATTATTATTATTATTATTTTGGATCGGGGCGTGGGGTTTGGGGGGAGAGGGGGTAACAAGGATTGTATGGAGGGGTTATATGGCATTGATTTCATGACAAAATAAGAAACCATGTTGCATAAATGACATTTACCAAAATATATATATATATATATATATTGTGTGAATGAGATACAACGCCTCTCTTCTTTCATGCATGAGTATGGGGCCCATTCATCAAATTTGGTTTGGTATATGAAAGAGAGAAACAGAGACGGGGTCAAATTATTCATGATGGGTCGCCCTAATAAGCTTTGAAATTTTATGGGTAGATTCTAAGGTTCCCTATGGCCCTACCAACATATAAAGTTTTAGTTCAAATGAAGTTTGCCAAAGTGACAAAGTAAAGTTTCAAATTTTCAAGTAGTACAAGATGGTGAATGGACACATATGGACCTTTTTCTTTTTTTTTTTTTAGGTAGAAACATATACGGACTGGAAGAAGAATATAAGGATGCATGAACAAACATGGTTGAGTATTTTCCAATGAACATAACTTTGAAATTTGACAAGAAGCTAGCCATAAGGTGCACAACTTATCCAATGATCAGTTTATCAAAACAAGCTACAAACGAGGCTAAGGTGGTGGACCATCTTGCTAAGACAAGGATGATGAATTTTTTTTTTACCTTTTTTTATTTTTTTTGTTAACCAAGGTGTCCCACTGCTATGGTCTCCACTTAAATCGGAGATGCATAGATGGAGAATCAAACATGGGATTGTGCGCCTATCCACACAACCCCCAATTTGTCATAATCATCTAGGCAACCCATAGATGTTTTTTACCATAAAACATCCATGAAGCATATTAGTTTGCAAACAAATTTTCTTGATTGTCAACATTATATGTCCAATAAATGAGTGGCTTGATAATCATTTATTTCACCAACGGGGTTGATAGCCTAGTGGAAGGAAGCTCTTGTCCCATCACCGCTCGAGTTGGCTAGTTCTAGGTTTGAGTAGGCACACCCCATATCGTTCTTGGTCTAAGCACTGTTTGTTGTATGGAGACTTCGGGCTAGAGGCTATGATCACTATCACATAGCACCCTTTTTTCTACCAAAAAATAAAATAAATAATAATCATTTTTTAAGATAAAAGAAAATCTTATCTAAAGTCACTGTCATGAAATCCCTTTTATCTCTATAAAACTCCAATATATCCAAACATTCCAAATCTCTTGCAAAAGTTCTCGCATATCTTTGTTTTCCACACAAACATTTGACAAGCGAAGGTCCAATAGAGAAGCGTCACTTGTTCTATTATGGAATCAGAAAAATATACATTAACTAATTAAAAAGTTTAGTATATAATTAGTGACAGGGCAGAGGGCAACATATTTACATGCAATAGATATTGCATCTACAAACTTTCATTAAACTAGAAATTTCAGAAAGCAAAATATAGTTTTCCAAAGGTCATCTTCTACTAATCCTTAGTATCATTGTTAGATTAGTCGACTATCTCTTGTGAATCCATCTATACATCCACCTATATTTATCCTTGTACATGCGCTCCCTACCATTTTTTTTACTAATAGGTATCTAGGCCTTCGGCTTAACTAGTCCCGCTGGTCTATACTGACCCCACAACCACATGGATCGGGTCATACTGAGGTTGAATGGAAACCATTCAACTTTCACTGAAAGCAGTGAAAAGCACTAAACACCCCGTGTGAGTTGCCTAAGATGTACCTAGTGGGAGTCGAACTTAGAACGTCCAAGTTTACATGGGCTCCCTACAATCCCCCTAGTTGTGACTCTTGTACATTATCTATACATAATCATAAAACAAGATGAATTATAATAAAATGATTTTGTAAAAATAATATTGATGTCCAACCTGCAAACCCTGCCGCGGTAAATAGCTTTCACTGCATATAATCAAGAATGATTCCCCTACAAACATCTTTTGGTACTCAACATAAGATAGTACTTGGCATTCAATTCCCTCAAGAGATACTTATCCTTATAATGTAAAAGCTTAAAATTACGAACCCATTTTTTCAACATCCTTAACCATGCCTAAAAGGCTGGGACTAGTATTTTTTAAAATCAACGAGTTTCTACAAAACAAGTACAACAACTTAACAAATCAAGCCTTATCATAACTTAATGAGATCGACTATATGGATCCAGATAAAAGAGTTCCTACAAAGTCATGGAAAATAATTTTTTTGTGAAAGAACATTTTGAACTTTGGATTCAACTGGAGATGCCATACAAAATTCCACACTTTTCTTGTTTCTTAAACAATCCCTATCAGATTGATTCCAAACTGACCATTTAAGATCTATTTGAGTTGTCAGTATACCTGAATTACTAAAATGACAATATCACTCATCACACAACCTATTAGTATTTAAAGCGATTCAAGGACAGTACTAACATCACTCATCACACAACCTATTAGTATTTAAAGGGATTCAAGGATAGTACTAACATAAGAAGTCAACAGAGATCGCATAAGAGGAATATTTCATTCTCTATTAACAATTAAATCTTTTGCATTATTAAACCCATCTCTTCCACTTCAATTATCTGGAGGAACTATAAACTTTTTCATAGAAAGTAAATCATGGGTCCTCCTTAATGGAAATGCTCTCGCATGTTTCCACTCTTCAACATAAACATCTTCCCTTATAATGGGAACAATCTTACAAATAGTCTTCCAAATAACATATTCTTTCCGCAATTAATATGCGTCTTTTTTGGAAAAAGATCACCTTCAATTATTGAGCCGCCCAATTATTTATCTAACGGCTAAGTAGTTCTGGGAATGCAAGGCCATGTGTTGGGACACGTGTTCAAATCCTCCCAATTGTTGGATGGCTAATTGGAGAGGAACCGATCCTAGATTTTTTTTTTTTCTTACCATCCTTGTAGCAATTTGAGTGGTGCTCACCAAAAGTGGAAGGGCCACTATAGAAGCTAGAAGTAGCTTGTACTATAATAGAGTAGTTGGCCTAATCAAAGCATCACGACATAATCCAATTACCAGTTTTTTTGAATCTTAAGTAGGGGACTTAGCCCGCCCACCTACCAATCAAAGAGGCTGAGAGCAAGCGTAAGCTCACCCATAAGCTCGAAGAGCTTTCTCCGGCAAAGAGAACGGAGAAGGGGAGAAGCAACTCATCGTGGAAGCGGTAGCTCTCGGGACGGCCTAAAAGATCGACAGTTTTTCTAGGCTTACTATCCATATCACCCTGGATCATGTGTGAGTTTCAATCCCAATGACACAACCCCATGCGGACAATTAACTCAAATTTTGTTAAGGTGCAAACATTGAGAAACCATTTATTACATGGGAAAATATTCTTGATAGTTTATTCTAATAAGCTCCACTTGGTTGCCAACCTAGTTGAGGATGAATCAACTGCACGTATATTCACCCGAACTTATATCTCAGGTGTCAACACCTATCCTTTTTTGCTTCTATATGTTCCTCTTTTCATCCTTTAAATTAATGACAAGGAGTGAGACAGGTGTTGGCATCTAAGATGTACGTTCAGGTGTATGTGCAAAGGATCCATTCTCAACCTAGTTTTACCACATGTGATATTTCATACCCAAATTAAATACGTCTTTCCAAATACAAGCATACGAACCCTTAAGTATAGCAATTCCCTGTAACTTCTTGGTAGTCATAGAATTTTCGATGTTTTATTTTGCCATTTAGCTTACTTCAATTAATTAAAACTTGACATGTGGGAATGGGACCTTAGGATATCGTTTCTAAATTTGAACCCCATCCAACATGCCACATAAGAAAAAAAATTGGGCCATCCAAATAAGCTTCTCTTTATGGGCCAGCCATACATTGTAGATAATTTGATTGAGTTTGCTATGAAGTTTGACATTTGACAATCTACCTTTCCGTTTGGTTAAAAGGAGAATTAAAAGGAAATGAAGTGAAATTTTCATACTTAAAACAGAAATATTTGCACCATATGACATCATAAACTTCAAATTCTTCCGCATTTGGTTATTAAATTTCACTTTACTTTGTATTTGTATTCAAAACCCTTTGCTATAATATGTAAAATAAAAAGTACATATAAAATGTGTCATTACTAAATATGGTTAAAAAATGAAGTCACATGAGATCTCAAGGAATAATGATTATAAAAACTTCTTTTTTCTTAAGTATGAAAATTTCAATTCCCTTCCCTTATTTATCCCTTATTTATCCCTTACAACCAAACATAATCTACATGATCCTCTATAAATTTGACAACTAGCCAAACTTTCTATCCATGTAATGGTTAAATTAAACCATATTAACCCCCCAAAGAAAACTTGAGGACAAAAAAAATACTATGGGTAGAAATCCACTATATGTTGGTCGATGCATTGAAGATAATTGGTAATGAAATCTGACAAAGTAAGACAAAGTAAAAACTCCAATGTATGCTCCATTTATCCGGCCGTTAGATTCATCATATTAAGCCCTTTTCCATATGGAAAAAAAAAAAGAAGCCAAAGTATACTTATCTAAAATTGTTCCCATTAAAAATTTCATTAAACACTAATGCATCGTTATAGGGCAAAACGTCATTTTATTGTTAGTTTTAAAGGGTTACATCTAGACGAGGTCCTCTGGTGTATGATCTTCATAGATGACATCATTTTAGTGGATAAAAATAAAGCAGTGATTAATGTTAAGTTGGAGCTATAAAGACCAGTCTTAGTAACGAGAGGTTTTAAGATTGGAAGATTAAAGACGGAGTATGTGATGTGTAACTTTTTCCACTTTATGACAGATAATGAAACAATAAATATTGAGGAGAGAGAGAGATTCTATAAAGTGACTATTTTAGATATCTGGGGTCAACCGTTAATAAAAAGGATGATATTTTATAGTGAGTTAAATTGGGATAGATTAAGTGGAGAGGTGCGTCAAGAGTGTTGTGTGACCTGCATCCCTTTAAAGCTCAAGAGAAAATTTTATAAGACTGTTGTACATCCAACTATGATGCATAGGGCGGAAGGTCATATAGAGTAGCTATATATAGCTGAGATGAGGATATTAAGATCGATATGTGGGAAGACAAGGAAGGATAAAGTAAGGAATGAATAGATTAGAGTTGATTTAAGAGTTGTCCCGATCAATAACAAACTCTGTGAAAGTCGTTTAAGGTGGTATGACCATGTTCAAAGGAGGCCTGAAGACCCCTCGGTAAAGAAGAGTGATCTGATTCAAATTGAAGGAACCAAAAAAGCTATGAGTAGGCATAAAATGGGCATAGGAGAAGTGGTGAGAAATGACATGTATAGTCATAGTTTTTTATGCTGTAAAGATTGACCAACCGATCTTCCTTGCAGCTCATGATACTCTAATTGATCTACACAAAAGAGAAGACAGGGTAGAGCTAGGGCTAGCTCAATGGGGGACTCTCCGATGCCTAAGTCAAATCTTTCCACAACAGTTTGCTCCAGAAAGATTTAGTAATAGAAAATGTTCAATCCCTTGTGATGGAGGCTTACCTTAATATTTAGAGGTTGCTGATGGAGAGAGAAGGAGAGACGTTTGTGGAGAGTCCTGTTTAGACGTAGAGTCCTTGAGGGAAGTGGTTATGTGATTCTGGGTTTCAGGGTATGTTCTGAGAATATTTCCCTCTTATCCTGAAGGCACAAGCCGTGAGAAGGGTGGACACTTCTGGGATGTGAGTGGATTGAGTCCTGCCCCTATAATCAAGGGTCACGTCCCTTGAATGTAGGAGTGGACGTGTGCATGTTTCTGGGTGCCTTACTTGATTGTGCTAGACCGAGGTGGCAGGTCGGCTTGTGGAGAGGCCAAGGTAGCAGGTCGGCCTATGGAGAGGCCGAGGCGGTAGGTCAGCATGAGGAGAGACTGAGATGGCAGGTCAGCCTGAGGAGAGACTGAGGTAGTAGGTCTGTATACATGCTTCAGCTGTGTTGAGGATGGAGACACATTTGGCCTCACACCAGCCCCCCGCTCTAGTAGTTCGGATTGGTCTACTAGAGCAGTTAATTTGATCTCGGTCTTTATGCGGTGTGCAGTCTGTTCAACGTGAAACACGCTGCTTTTGTCCCATGTCGCTTTGTCATTATTTCACCTTGGGCAAGCGAAGAGACCGCTTTGGGTGGCCGTTGATTTCGGCTAGATCTATCCATTTGTTCACCACCTTCATCTCCTGTAAATAGGGTGCTTTCCTTCACAGGAGACTTCGTGTTTGTTTGAGAGATCAAGTCAGCTCAGCTCAGCTCTCACATAGCAAGTCTGCCCTTCGACACTTTGACGCAGTTATCAACTCAGCTCGACCTCACATCTTCAACCAGTAAGTAGCTTCCAAACTATGGTTTTGACTCATTCTGCTCATCCCTCCATTCTTCCTAGCATCGGGCCTAGCGATTCAAACATGGCGCCTGTCCGTCATCCTGATCCTATCCAACCAAGCCCTTTGACGGTCGCAGGGCCCGGGGAGAACCACCTTGAGTGCCCTATTTCTGATGACTCGTCCTCTAACGGTGATACTTCAAGCAGTTCAAGCTCTGACAGTGGCTAAAGTTCAGGCAGTAGCTTGGGCTCTGAGTTTGTTGATGGGGCTTCGCCAGTGGCCGACTCGACTAGGGTGGATCCTGGCTTGGGACCCCGACTTATCCTCCCCGTGCTGTGATAGCTGGCACCTCGGTGACCGTCGTCCGATGCTATAGGTTCTGAAGGAGGCCCAGAAGAATCTAAGAGGGAGGGCTCGACTTCTTCCGTTGGAGAAAAAAGGATAGCCGTCAACACGAAGAGTATCCTTACGCCCAAGGTTTTAGACTTAATCCAAGGTCGGTATAGCATCCTGAAGAATGTAGTGATGCGTGCCCCTAATAAGGATGAGCACGTGGACGCCACTGGGGATGAAGTGGCTCTCTCTGACGTGGCCTTTCAGAATGGCCTCAGGATCTCGGTCCCTGAAATGGTCAGCTCGGCCCTGGAGTATTGGGGACTCACTCTGAGCCAGATTGCTCCCAATTCCTAGCGTATCCTCCTCGATTTTGAGGTGTTCATCTTGAAGCTAGGCCGAAATGCAATGTTAGAGGTCTTCCGTAAGTTGTTCTTGGTGAAGAGGCACCCTTCGGGGTGGAACTACTTTACTAAGAGGGACAGAGATAGTCCCTACGGTAAATTGAAGATATTCACCAACATGCCCTCCTTGGTGAAGAACTAGAAGGATCAGTTCTTCTACTTGGCAATGAAGGGGAACCCCTTCAAGGGTGAATGGATGAAGCCTACTTTGTTGAAGCTGAATCGAGCTCCAAAGTTGTCAGAGGCCGACCTCCAAAACTGGGTAAAGTGTTTAGTGGGGAGGTCGTGGATGTCCGGAGGTTGCAGAATGACGAATTTCTCCAAGAGCGGGAGCTGAGTAAGGTCCCCAAAGAGAGTGAGGATCTAATTGAGTCCGATTTCTTTCTTTTCTCAGCTCAGTCTTTGTAATAACTCAATTCGGCTCGCCTTTGTTTTGCAGTGGTGAACGTAAGGTTGACCCCAAGGTTCTTACCATAGCATTTGTGGAGGCGCGGAAGAAGGTGGTGGCCAAGCAGGCAGCCAAGAAGGTTGCGGACAAGGGCAAGGCCATCCCGAGCCCAGGCATTGGTGGAAAGACTGCTCTGCCCACTAGTGTGGGTCACAAGGTCTCACCAATTATTATAGAGGGTAAAACTGGAGGGGAGCACGTCAGGTACACACCTCGGCATGGAGCTCCTGGCTTATCCAAGGGGCCAGAGGGTCCTTCAGGAGACAAAGGACCAGGGGCAGACCAACACACCGAGCCGAACCACCGATGGCCAGGAGGGTCAGAAGAGAAGGAGTTCGCCTGAGTAGGGGACACACCCCGGTAACCCTCCCAAGGCTGCTCGGATGGGGAAGAGGACTGCACCGACCTGGGAGGACCTGATTGAGAACAACACCGTGCTGGACCCTAACAATGCTCGAATTTGGTGTTCTTGAAGCCGTCCCAGGAGGGACATTACCCATGCAAAGAAGCTTTCTCCTATCGAGTTTTTCGACTAGATGTACATGTTGATCGGCGACGTGAGTTTTTATAACCTTTAGCTTGTCTTTCATGAGTTTTAGGGTGTCTCTAACTGCTTTATTGGGTCTTTACAGGGCTTTAATTTCTTGATCAAGGCTGCTCACCGATTTAAGGACATGGCCGTCGCTTGTTCGAAGGCGGAGGCAGAGGCGAAATGCTTTCATGGTGAGCTACACATAGTCACGGGCCAGTTGGAGGTTGAGAAGAAGAGGGCCCGTTTCAAGGAGGTCCGTGCTCAGGATACCGAGCTGAGGGCTGAAAAGCTGGAACGGGAGGTTGCCAAGCATCTTAAGGCCAACAGTAACCTAATCAAGGAGAAGGATGCTCTCTAGGGGGAGTTGTCTGAGGCTTAGGACACCTGCTGAAAGGAGGAGGAGGAGCACGCAACTAGGATCGATGAGCTGGAAAAGCAACACTCGACCAAGCTGGAGGCTGACGGCCAAACTGTTGCTGAGATGTGGCTGAACTCCCCAACCAGTTAGAAGTGGTTGATTGACGTCAACATTGCTTCATTTCAGGTCTGCTCGGACAATTCCACCCAGTTCATTCTGGGCAAGACGCCAGACTATAATCTGTCGGGCTATAAGCTGTATGCTCCTGCCCCCGCTCCTTCAGTGTAGCTCAGTGGCCAGGTCGACGGTGGTGAAGAGGTGACCCAGGCTGACCCGAAGGACAACCAAGTGTAGAGCTAGGCCCGTAGACTAGCCTCCCAGTTTAACCCCCCCAAGCCCTGTAATTTTGTTGCTATTTTCCTCTCCTTTTTTTCTCTCTTTTCTGTAAATGTCTCCTTCGGGAGTATGTACTTTGAGGGTTTTTACCCCTCTTTTATGAATGAAAAATATTTTCTTTAATGTCTTCGCTTCTCAATGCTTTTGTGCTTCCTTGTTTTCTTATACTTCAAGCGCGGCATCGAATGATTTTTTTTTTTAACTTTCTAAAGAATAAGGATTCATCTAGCCGTCGAAGTGTGGCTCCATTATCTGGCTGAGCTCAGAATTGGCCTCATATGCTAGGCTTG
Organism: Macadamia integrifolia; assembly: GCF_013358625.1. NCBI lineage: Eukaryota > Viridiplantae > Streptophyta > Magnoliopsida > Proteales > Proteaceae > Macadamia > Macadamia integrifolia. The sequence goes on from NC_056570.1 coordinate 17,135,666, forward strand.
GCCATGGTAGTGCCAAGCTGGGGCTCGGTCTTTGCGGGTGTCGAATCTGGGCTCGGTCTTAAAGGCTGTCGAGGTGGGGCTCGATCTTAGTGCCTTGGATGCTAGGGTCTTATGAGATGCCAAACCTGGTTTTGGTATTTGTAACTCCGAGCTGGGGCTCGGTATTTGTGCCTTAGGTGCTAAGGTCTTTTGAGGTGTCAAACCTGGGTTTGGTCTTGGTAGCGCCGAGCTAGGGCTCGGTCTTTGTGCCTTAGGTGATAAGGTCTTCTGAGGTGTCAAACTTAGGTTTGGCCTTTTGTGGCGCCGAGCTGGGGCTCAGTTTTTATGGGTGCCAAGCTGGGGCTCAATCTTTGTGCCTTAGGTGCTAAGGTCTTATGAGATGCCAAACCTGGGTTTGGTCTTGGTAGCACCGATCTGGGGCTCAGTCTTTGTGCCTTAGGTGCTAAGGTCTTCTGAGGTGGCAAACCTAGGTTTGGTCATGGTAGCACCTAGCTGGGGCTCAGTCTTTATGCCTTAGGTGCTAACTTGGTAGCGCCGAGCTGAGGCTCAATCTTTGAGGGTGCCAAGCTGGGCCTCGAGCTTTGTGCCATAGGTGCTAAGGTCTTATGAGGTGCCAAACCTAGGTATGGTCTTGGTAGCCCCGAACTAGGGCTCAGTCTGATGAACAGTGAGCAAATATTGAGAGAGAACTTTTTCATCTATTATTAGGTGGCATGCACTTGTACCAGATACATTGCTTCAAAATAGAGTCAAATTCTCTCCATGAATGAAATTAAATATTGTAATATGAAAACAAAGGTACTGAAAGCATAAAACCTATAAGATTGACACTCGGACGTGTAGGACTTCGATGTGATCTATTGATAAAAGTTTTTGAGAATTTTGACATTCCATGCCCTTGGTATAGCTGTACCCCCTAAGTCTGCAAGTGGTAAGTACCGGGGCAAACCACTTTGGAGACTATATAAGGGCCCTGCCAGTTCGCACTTATCTTGCCTTCATTTTTTGAGTTCGTTGTCATTGCTTTCCTGAGGACTAGGTCGCCTACAAGAAATCCTCGTGACCGAACCTTTCGGATGTGATACTGCCGCACCTTTTGCTTGTAGGCTTCATTTTGTATTAGTGCCTCTTCTTAGACCTCGTCCATGAAGTCGATGTTTGCTTGAAGCAATGTTTTGTTCTATGATGCATCAAATACTGTCAATCGGAACGAAACTTAGGCCATCTCCACAGGGGCTAAGGCTTCAGTCCTGTATGCTAGCCTAAAAGGTGTTTCCTTTGTGGGGGTCCTAACTGAGGCGCAATAAGCCCAGAGAACACTGAGTAGTTGGTCGGCCCAATTTTTCTTCTCCCGGTCTAGCCTTTTCTTGATCCCATCCAGAAGTGTGTGGTTAGCCTTTTCTTCCTAGCCATTTGGTTGAGGGTGTGTGACTGCAGTGTTTCAGGAATCGATGTTAAATTTTTTGTAGAAAAGCCTAAATTTCTGATTGTTAAATTGTTATCCATTGTCAGTTACCAGTACTTTTGGGACACCGTATCGGTATATGACGTCGTCTCTTATGAACTTTTTCACCGTCTGTTCAGTGATCCTTGCTAGGGGACGTGCTTCCACCCATTTTGTAAAGTAGTCTATGGCAACAATCAAGAACCAGACACTACCCTTGCCTTTCTTAAACTGTCATAGGATATACATTCCCCACATTATGAATGGAATCGGACAAATTATGGAGCTAAGTTCCGTGACTGGGGTATGCTATATCGAGGCATGTACTTGACATTTAAAGCATAGCTGGACAAACTTCATCGCATCTTACTGTATCTTTGGCCAATAGAACCCTTGGAGTAATACCTTGTAGGCCAGTTCCCTTCCTCCCATGTGGCCTCCGCAGATCCCTTCATGGATCTCTCAGAGCGTTTCTTCTGCTCGGCTTGGTGTGAGGCACTTAAACCGAGGCCATGATATTGCTCTCTTGTACATTACTCCTCCTTGGAGGGTGTAGTTAGCTACTCTTCTCTTAACTGCTCTTGCCTCTTACTAATTTCCTGGGAGGTGCCCATCTCGCAAATAATCTGCAATAGGATCCATTTAGCTTGGCTCAGTTGGCTGCGTATCATTGCTGCACATCATTTCTTGCTCGTAAATCAATTTTTCCAGTACTTCAAAGTATACCGAGCTTGCACAGTCATTGAGTTCCGGCATGGCTAGCTTGGAGAGGGCATCTGCCACTGTATTTTCTTCTCGCAGAACTTGCACCATTTCAAATGTACTGAAGCTGGTGATCAGGCGACAAGCTTCCTTCAGGTACTTGATTATTCTCTCTTCCTTGGCCTCATAGTTGCCTTTGACCTGGTTCACAATCAGTTGGGAGTCACTATACACGATTAGGTCATCTGTCATTACTACATTTGCCCACTTGATTCCCACTATCAGGGCTTCATACTCCGCTTCATTGTTTGTTGCAGAAAATGTAAATCTGAGGGCATATTGTATTGTGAATGCCTCTAGACTTTACAGCACAAGTCTCGCACCGCTCCTGATTGAGGTGCTGGATCCATCAACAAAGAGCTTCCACTTCCTGTTTGGCTTGGTCCCTGCTTCTGGTTCCTCCTCTACCTGTGTGTACTATACCAGGAAGTCTGCCAGTGCTTGGCCCTTGATTGCACTCCTTAGCCAAAATTCAATGTTATGCTCACTTAACTCGATAGCTTAGCTCACCATCCTCCCTGCTACACTAGGGTTGTGGCGTGACTTCCTCAGCAGTTGATCCTTCAGCACGGCTATGGTGTGTGCCTGGAAGTAAGGCCTCAGTTTCCTAGCTACCATGACCAATGCCAACACAAGCTTTTTAATCCCTGGGTATCGTGTCTCTGCGTCGAGGAGCACATGACTCATGTAGTAAACAGGTTTTTGGAGTTTTCCTTCTCTTATAAGAACTGCACTAATGGCCAACGGGGATGTAATGAGATACAATTGGAGCACCTCTCCTGGCTCAAGTCAGCTCAGCAGAGGGGGCCTGGTCAGGCAGGTTTTGACTTCTTCAAATACCGCTTCACATTCATCCATCCAGATGAATTGTTGGTGTCCTTTTCCATCTTTTAACAGCTTAAAGAAAGGAAGATATTTGTCTCCAGCTTGGGAAAGAAACCTATTCAACGCAGCTAGGCACCCCATCAACTTCTGGACTTCGTGGATGTTTCTCAGTGGGCATATCTCTTGAATGGCTTCAATTTCGGAAGGGTTTGCCTCTATTCCCCTTTATGATACCAAGAAGCCTAGGAACTTCTCAAAGGTCACTCTGAATGCACACTTGGTAGGGTTTAACTTCATGGTTCTGTCGTAGGACATCAAAGGCTTCCCTCATATCCAACACATGATTGGTGCCTTTTGCACTCTTGACCAGCATGTCATCGACATAGACTTCCATGTTTCTTCCGATTTGGCTTCGAAACATAGTGTTGATCGTTCTTTGGTATGTGGCTCCTACAATCTTGAGGCCAAAAGGCATTGTAGTGTAGCAATAGTTACCCTGAGTGGTGAGAAACATTGTCTTCTCCTCATCTTCAACTTTCATCACTTTCTGGTTGTAGCCGAAGTATGCATCCATGAAGGTCAGCATCTCATGGCCTGTCGTTGAGTCTATGAGAGGACAGGCTTTGTTCAAATCGGTGTAGTCTATGCAAATCCTCCACATCCTATTAGACTTTAGGACCATGACAACATTAGCCAGCCAGGTTGGGTATTTTACTTCTCTCACGAACCCCACAACCAGGTGCTTATTAACTTCTTCATTGATGATTGTGTTTCGTTAAGCTGCAAAGTTCCTTGCTTCTGTTGAAAAGGCTTGAAGCTAGAATTAACGTCCAAACTGTGCTCAGCCATGTCCCTTGGGATGCCTGACATATTAGAAGCCTTCCACGCGAAGATATCAGAGTTTTTGCTGACGAAGTTTAGGATTTCATCACGACGTTGGGAGCTCAGTAATGCTCCGAGCTAGATAGTCTTTGTTAGCTCGGCCTCAGTTAGTGGGACAGTGAGGGGTTGTTCTATAGACTCGACTCAGTGCAGAAGGCTTTCATTGTGGCAATCGATGATTTCTACCATGCATGCTAGGGCCAAAACATGGTTTTTTGACAGACTTTATGAAGTTAGCATAACACTCTCGAGACTCCTTCTGGTTGGACCTGCATTCCCCGATTTCGTTGTTGGTGGAAAACTTTACCTTCATATGCTTAATGGACACAACCACTCCAAGGCCATTAAGACCAGGTTGGCCAAGGATTGCATTATAGGGTGAGGCTATCTTGGTGACCATGGATGTGACCATGGTGGTGGTCATTTGAGCTCCCTGACTGATGGTTACTGGCAGGTTGACTACTCCTTCTAGCTCTACAAGTGCACCTGAAAATCTGTACAGAGGCTCAAGGGCGGGTTTTAAGGATCCAAGGCCAAGCCCTAATTTCATGAAGGCCTCATAAGACATAAGGTCGACGGATGCTCCCATGTCTACTAGCACCATGTGGAAGGGGTGGTTGGCCACCACCAAATGGATCACGACGGCGTCGTTGTGAGGCCAATTCCATTCTTCTAGGTCCTTGTCTGAGAATGTGATGGGAGGATCTGCTTTGAGGGTCTTAACAGGCTATTCTATAATGCACACAATCCGTGTGTGGGCTTTGGCCTTTCTTACTGATTCCGCGGTGGGTCCTCCCATTATAGTCAAGATGGCCAGACCCATAGGCTGGTTATCATATGCGTTGGCTCAGTCCATGCCTGGCTCCTTGGGTTGCTCAGTCTGGTCTCATCTCTCCTCAGCTCGGGACAGTTTCTGCCATACTTCTGCTTTAAGTACTTGTTGAGGTACCCTGACTTAATGAGCTCATCAATCTCCCTTTTCAGGGACTTGCAATCTTCAGTGTCGTGTCTATGGTCCCGGTGGTATTGGCAGTACCGGTTGGGGTTCCTCTCCTCTGGCTTAGCTACCATTGGTCTAGGCCAGTGAAAGTATTTCTGGTCTTGGATCTCTAGGAGCAAATTTGTCCACAAGTGGTTGAACTTATACAGTTCAAGTTTAGCTGTGTCAAGTAGCTGATCCGTCCTGTTCTTCTTTGGCTCCCGGGAGTCATCCCTAGGCGTTGGGGGTATTTTCCTTTCTTTCTCTGCTAGCTCATTCCTATCAATTATTCCCTTAGCGGCTAGGACCTCTTTCATGTTGGCATACTGGTTGCACCTTCTTAGCAGGTCGGGTATTGTATCTGGCAAGTCGAGAGCCAGAGATTGGACCAGATCGGGGTATGTAATTCCATTGCATAATGCACTGTACGCCACTCTTTCTGGTAGATTTTTCACTTTCAGTGTCTCCTTGGTAATCGGGCAAGGAAATCCCGTATAGTCTCCCCTAATCTCTGTCTCATGTTTATCACGTTCTGTGAGATCTGCTTCTGCTTCAGCTTTCTTAGAAATGAGTGAAGAACGCTCTTGTCAGTTCTTTATAGTTGTGGATGGATCGGGGCATCGAGTTCAACATCCACACTAGTGCAGTACCCTTCAATGAGGCTACGAAAGCTCGGCAGAGAGTTGCGTCTGATCTCCCATAAATTGTCATGGTTGAACTATAGTATAGAAGACGATCGTACAGACGGACACCACGAAATTTGGGGGCAGCTAAGCATCAATCAACTCAGTGGATAGTGCATTATGGGCTGGGGTCACCCTTATGTCAGTCGGGTGCCTTTGCCTCTGCATTCCTTCAATCAGCTCAGTGAGACATTGGATGCACCGTTCCAGGTCGTCCCTTCTCTCCTCGGTTCGGTGGCCCGAGGGGTGACATTCACATTCAACTCGCCTAGGGCTTCTTCCACGATCCTGGCATCTATCGGGTCAGTCCTCTTCGTGCTAACGTGCCCCCTAGCTGGCCTATGTGGCGAGTACTAGCATTGTTCTGCCCCGGGTGGAGATCTATGGTCATCTCATCTCTGGGGGCTTCGGTCTCGAGTTAAATAACGTGCCCTCCCGTTCTGGGCAGGTGAAGACCCTTGCTGACGTCTCTCAGTGGGAGATTGAGGTGGCACCAAGTGAACTATTCATGATGTCCTAACAGACCCCCTCCTTGCTATCGATTGAGGGGCGATACTATCCAGAGTTGGCCTAGGCAGCTGAGCAGAGCCTGTGCGGGGTATGGGAAGCATCGAGCTAAACTGGCATATGAAGTCTTGCACCAAGCTCTTGGTTGCCAACACTGCAACTACAGACTCTGGATTTGTTCTTCTACAATCGGGTGGGTCATCCAGGATGAAGGTCCTTGGCGAGATTGCTGAGGGTTTTGATCGCATTGCCCTCCCTCTCCTGGAATAACCCCTACATCGGCCTGAACTTGTGAAGGTCTCGGTACGTGCCCCTCTACTGCTGAGGCATTCTCCCAATCTACCATTGGAGGTGGGCAAGGTTCCTCTACTTGTTCAGGTAGCAAACCATGAGATGATCTTACTCGTGTTGTAGTGGAGGAGACGACCTTCTCACTTCTTTAGTTGCATTGGTTCAAGTAGATTTTCGTATCAGTTTCCCATGGATGGTGCCAATCTGATGTGGTAAAAATTGACCAGCCAATCTTCATTGCAGCTCTTGATGCTCCAGTCGATTTGCACAGAAGAGAAGATAGGGGAGAGTCAGGCTGACTCGACGGGGGACTCTCCGATGCCTAAGTCAGATCTTTCCACAACAGTTTGCTCAAGAGAGCTTTAGTAAAAAAAAAATGTTCGATCCCTTGTGATGGAGGCTTACCTTGATATTTATAGGTTGCTAATGGAGAGAGAATGAGAGACATTTGTGGATAGTCCTGTTTAGGCGTAGAGTCCTTGTGGGGAGTGGCTCTATGATTCTGGGAATATTCTGGGTTCCAGGGTATGTTCCAAGAATATTCCCCTCTTATCTTGAAGGCACAAGCCATGAGAAGGGTGGACACTTCTAGGATATGAGTGGATTGAGTCTTGCCCCTCTAATCAGGGGTCACATCCCTTGAATGTAGGAGTGGACGTGTGCACGTTTCTGGGCGTCTTACTTGATTGTGCTGGACCGAGGTGGCAGGTCGGCCTGAGGAGAGGCCGAGGTGGCAGGTCGACCTGTGGAGAGGCCGAAGCGGCAAGTCAGCATGAGGATAGACCGAGGCGACAGGTCGGCCTGTGGAGAGGCCGAGGTGGCAAGTCGGTCTGAAGAGAGACCGAGGTGGTAGGTCGGCCTGAAGAGAGATCGAGGATGGAGACACATTTGGCCTCATCAGTCTTGTCCAAAGTATGACCTTAGATAGAGCCTATTGAAGGGCAAAGATAAATGTAGCCGACCCTATGTAGCCGAGATCTTCCTAACTTATTGGATTGTCTCTTTCCTCTTATTCCACCTTCTTACTCTCATCTTTCCATCTCTTCTTTCCCCCTTTCTCTTTTTGGACTTTGTCTATTGTTTTCTGTATAAATCCATATTGCCGAATCCATTAAGTTGAGATAAGACTGAATTTATTGTTTTTGTTGTTGTTGTTTTTATTAAAGGGTTACATTATTGTCAGTATATTATTAACATTATATTTGTCATGTGGTGCTTTAGTTGGCATCCAAACTTTGGTGACCAATACCATAGCACTAAAACCCGGATTTGGATCCTCTTCAACGTTCTTCCTTCCAACCTCTGGCATAAATGTAACCCCACTTGAGGACACACAACCGCAGGTGGTTGGCACGAAGCCCCAAGCTCACATATCTTTAATAGGAGAGCCATTGAAGAAAGAGTCGTTAAAGAGGATCCCAATCCCTAAAACCCTGAGTGGTAGTAACCAAATCAGCCATCCAGCCTAGTAGGGTGCTGGCTGGTGCTGGAGAGCCAGAGGTCCCTCTCTCCATTAAGAACCTATAAAGCCAATGATGATAGAATATGGACTCTTTATATTATTTTAGGAAAACCATTCCATGGTGATAAGGTATTCTTTTGTGATATTTTCCAATAAGAAAGGCACCACATGAAAATAATATAGAACTCACTACTCCAGATTCTATCATCATTGGCTTTATAGGTTCTTAGGCCCTGTTTAGTTATAAAAGTGAAGTGAATTAAATTGACAAAACATTTAAAAATTTCAATGGTAAAGTGAAGTACAATGAAATGAACATAAATCGTTTACAAATGCTGCAGTTTCTTCTGAACTAGAGCTTTTTATTTTTTGGTAACGATTTGATTAGAAGTAGAGCGGATGTAACCATGTAAGTCATACGAAATATTTTTAAGACCCTCAATTTTAGACTAACGTAGAAAGTGAAAGAAAATCTCAGTGCTAACTTTGATTAAAAGTATTTTCGTTTTCTTTTCTCAGAATAAGAACCCTACCCTACTCGGCAACACTAGCATTCAGACCAATGGGAAGGAACATGCAAGCATCTTTAGCGCATGATGAAGCAAGGACAGCTTGGTCTTTCCACACCCTGCTGTGTCCGGGCATGGAGGAACACAAGCGGATAACGTTCTATCTTGAATTAATTACAAAATAATTCTTTTACATTATTATTTTGATTTTAATTTTCCTCCACTTCAACTTTTATACCCAAAACGGGCATATATTTTACTCTGCTATTGTCATCTTCTTTCTGTCGAGAGAGAGAGCACAGCATTGGGAGGCAGGAAAGCTTATATTGTAACAATTAAATAAGAAAAAGAGGGGGGAAGAAGAATAAAGTCGTTGGCAATGTGTGATCTAATGGCATCGCTAGAGGTGAATATGCACTACTTGCACAGCAACGTCCACGGAGGCTGAATAAGAGGAATGCGCAGAGGAGCTGACAACCTGGCTGTGTATCCCACTTGTAAGCAGCAGCACAAAGAAGCCAACAGAACAATGCAGCAATAAGACGCACAAGGTGAAGAGCAGTTGAGCTGCCTGTGCCCTCATCAAGAACATACTACTCGACCCTTCCATGACCTCCCCACTTGCGACATTGATGTCATTGGCTCTATAATATTTCTCATTCCCAAACTATAGTGTTCACCAAATTCTGATCTCAGTTTCTTGTGTAATGATTTAGAGAGAATGACGACGGCTAACAAAGTTGCAAAAAATTGCCTCACCCTTCAGTTCAGTCACAAAGGCTATTAAATACATTAATTGATTTCATTGAACAGGATCCGTTACCGCTACATCATCTCTCTCAAATTGACAGAAGGAAAGGAATAAAATAGGATTCGATGAGCTCAAGGTAATCCTACATGTATATAAACAACTCAAGGTAGGAACACACGTCAATATATAATTTCTTAACTTGGAAAGTTGCCCGATCAAAAAGCAGTGCTTCCATATGCATGCACACCGGATGACTCATTGCCCACCCTTCTCTCACCTTGGCGTGGATTGGAGTTAGCGGCTGAAGGTGATGCACCACTGTTCTCACCCACCTCAAACTTGCAGAGGGGACACAATGCATTAATCTTCAGCCACTTATCTACACACTCCATGTGGAAGAAATGGGAACATGGCAGCTCCCTTAGTTCATCATTGTCGGCATATTTTGCCAAGCAAATGCAGCAGACCTGCAACCATTTAAATACATTGTTAAAAGTCTGATTTTGAGAGTTCAATATATGTAGCCACAGCCATAAAGACAAGAATTTATGAAATATAGCCTTTTATCCTTTTTTTTTATTCAGTAGTGTGCTTTGTCAAGTACCTCTTCTATCTTATCTTTCTATTCAAGATCACAGGTCAATTTCTGCTAGTTCTACACTCTCCGCCACAAACCTGTTTTCTGTTCTGATTCTTTCAAGTTTATATAGTTACTATGCCGAGATAGCTATAAACTGGGACATCAGATTCTGTTATTCAACTCTCTGAGCCCGTTTGGTATAGTTCATAAAAAACGTTTCTAGCGTTTTTTCATGTTAATAGAACGAAAAAACGCTGAAAACCGTTTGGTATGTTTAGGCTCCGTTTCAGTTTTTTTGAAACTGTCAGTGTGGTAAGAAACGAAAATGGCCCAATTTGACGAAACGCTCGGAGGCTGTTCTGTCGGCCACGTTTAGTTCCAAATTAATATAGGGAGAAACTTTCGTTCCCGATTGTCCGCGATAGAGAGAGGAGAGCAAAGAGGAAAGAAGAGAGAGCCCAGCTGAAACTGTGTACGAGAAATCTTCACCTCAGGTCTGTGCTTCGCCTCTCCTCCTTCTTCTCCTTCTTCTCCTTCTTCTTCATTTCTTCTTTTCTTCTTCTATTCAACCTCTTCTTCTTCTTCATCTATTGTAACCACAGAGAGGGTTTGTGTGAAATTTAGGGGTTTTTTTCTCCTTCTTCTTCTTCATTTTTTCTTTTCTACCAGAGACAGAGATCGACTAGCTTAACAAAGTTCTGGTTTCGAATATAGTTTGGAACTCGCACAGAGAGAGGAGAGAAGAAGAAACAGGAGCTCGCCCCCTTGTGAAATCTCCTCTGCAAGTAACTTCGATTTCGGCTCTTCTTCTCCTTCTTTTTCATCTCTTTTAACCTCTTTCTTCTTGTATTCTAACATCTTCTCCTTCTTCATCTATTGTAATCACAGAGCAGGTATTGGGACAAATTTTAGGGTTTTTCTAGACCACCTATACAGAGAGGTAACGTCTTCTTCTTCTCTTCTATTTCGTCTTCTTCTCTTCTATTTCTTCTTCTTCTCCTTTGCTTCCTGAATCCATACACCTCTTGTGGTACCTAGTTTCATCTATCACAGTGTTGTTGTAAGTTTGTTAAATTTCAATTCTTCCAATTTTCATTTCAGCTTGTACAGAATCTTCACCAATTGAAATGTGCATTCTTGTTTTTATGTTTACTCTGGAAGTTGTGTATTGAAGACTTGATTAATTAATCTGTAAATAAACCTTGACTGCCACTTCCGAAGGTAACGAAAGTTCTAAGCAGAATACTCTCTCTTGTGTCTCTGCCCAGATGAATGTGTACATTACTGTTTACTATGAATTAACAATGTAGGTCTGATTAACAACTCTTTAACTTTACTTTGGGTCTCTTCCCAATGTTTGAATTATGGGTTTGTGTGGACATTATGCTAGACTTATACTGTCAGATTGCAAACTTTTCCTAGGTTGCTTCTTGAATGTGGTAAAGCTATATGGTTTTCTAGTTTTCTTGAACCTGTATATATTGCTAAATTTACACTTCCTTGTGAGAAAATTTCCGGATTAGCCCTCAATATGTTAGGCCTGAGGGTTTAGTTCTACAGATGGGATCATGTACACATTTCAAGGCTAGAATTAGGAAGTTGGCCACTTCAGACCAAAGATCATGGTCAATATAGCATAAGGTGCCTTGGAAGTAGTAATTAGATGTTCAGTTTTATTCTATTTGAATTTCTCCTCTCTTGGGTTGTTATAGGTATTTTTGAATTTTGGTTTTGATTTATTCATGGATCAAGTCTGGTTTGGTTGTTTCTGTTTTTGGTTTGAGCTTGGTTGGGTCTAGTTTAGGCTATAGAGTTATTGGGTGACTCTTTGATAAGTTGGGGGGAATTTTTGGTTTTGAAACTTAAAAATTATGTAAGAGTCTCACCTCTTGACTTCTTCTCTAACCAATTGTGGGGAAGCATTTTAAGCACTCCCCAGCCTCCTTGATGTCATATGTTTTATGAGAAACTCTAGTTCTACCAATGTAAAATTTCAGTGCATGTATGGAGGATGTTCCATCCATTGTCTCTTCTTGACTACTACAAAGTTCACATTTTCTGCAGCATACTTGGATTTGCTTTTGTTTATTGGACTCAACTGATACTATTAATTGATTGCTATTTATTCATTCTTTTTTTCTTCCCAGTACTCTATTTTATTTATTTATCCAATCTGAACCTGAAGTTTTTCATCGACAACTAAATAGGAACCCATTTATTCTGTTCGACTTTATTTAACTTGCTACTTAGCTGCACTCTGCCTTCTACCTTTTACAGGAATCCATTCTAGACCTTTGCTAACTTCCTCTGCAAATCCTAAATTTCAACTTTTAAAGCCCTAGTATTTGCTGGGTTTCCATGCACTGCAGTTATAGATGTAATTACCCTTGATTGATCAATCTTTTCCTCCAAACCAAAGAATCTCATTACAATGTAGCCATTGAATGTGTGACCTTTGCTGCCACTGCATTTGCTGTTGTTACACTGATTATGTCAAGCTCTTTCTGGACTGCCATCCAAGGATACCACCAGGTCTTTGATTTACCTTTTTGAAGAATGCTTGAAGTTTTTACTTGTTAATGGAAATTCAAGCATATAGTACTTGACATTTGCATGTACTTCCCCCATTTTTTTGGTGAGAAGCACTTTTCTTTATTAAAGGTAGACTCTTTGAGACTTTGGGAGATATAAAAAATTGTTGAGTACATGAATGCATTTAGCTGAACAGTACCAAAATTGTTGAGTTTGGGTTATGCCACATGTAACTATGTAAGACTCAAGAACAAAACTGAACAACACCAAAATTAGAGAAATACCACAAAATAAGAGATGAGTACCACAGAAAAAGGAAAAGGAAAAGGGTGGAATAAATTTTTGAGATGCAGTTACCATTTAAAACAGCTAAACTAAGGCACAAAACCTAATCTAATTGAATGGAGTATTGTAACAGAATGATCAAACTAGTGGCCGGTGTGGGGATTGGTGGAGTAGGTATTTTCTGAATTAAAAAGTAGACTGCATCTTTCAAAATATCATCAACACATCCCACTTTTGGAAGGGGAAACAATAACTATGGTGTCTTTAGAAAGTTGCAATTTTCAATATAAATATATATACATATATATATATATATATTTTCAACATGCGATGCAACTACCAAACTACAGTTTAACATTTAAAATATTATGGCCAACCAAAACTATCACTCCTGCAGCAAAGTGACTGAAAACAAAGCATTACCATAATTTTCATTTTTGCATTTTTCTTGTTTGGGGTTTTTCATAAATTGTGTATCAAGGACCAGTGACAACTTCCACACCTTAAAATTTACTTACATTACAATATTTTTTGGTGGTAGTATATTCAATTTTTAGAGTGTCAGCATGGCTCTTCAAACATTTCCCAAGTTTCAAGGTTAATTGCTATGTATTCCCTAATTTTATTTCATTTTGTGTTTGGTTGTTATGTTTTACCATTAATTTTACTAACCTCAAATGTCTTTATGCGTATTCAGTAAAACTGTCCCCGATGCTTTTCATGTGAATAATCTGTGGCTTTAAACTCTGCTTGGTTCCCAGTATGCTAACTTTTACACTAACTTATAATGTCTAGCTATTATGTCTGGAAGTAGTATCCCTGCCGTTAAGTGGTCAGAATTTGAGACCACTGTTTTCATTGAAGCAATGAAAGAAGCTGTAAAAAATGGTCACAAATCCGGTAATTCATTTAACAAAACTGGATGGGAGAACATTACAAAGCAATTTCAACAGGCTTTAAATCGTCCAGTTGGGAGAGAATAGTTATGCAATAAGATGAACAAGTTGAAACACGAGTATCAACAATTCAAGAGACTGCTTGACACAACTGCATTTGGGTGGAACTCAATGACAAAAGCAGTCACAGTTGATGATGAGTCCGTATGGGATAGGGCAATATAGGTACTATGAATTTCACTAGCTAGTTGAATTATTTAAAAATTAGATTACAATGAGTAGTACATCTAAGTGATACAATTACTGCTTATGCAGGCAAATCCAGGTTGGTTGAAGTACAAGAAGTATGGACTAAACAACTGGCCAGATTTGAGCATGGTATTTGGGGATGCATATGCTAGAGGTAACTTAGGGGTTGATAGTGCTCAAGATTTGGATGGCATCGAAGCTGTTAATACAGTTGATATTGAGCAAGTCTCTCACTTCCCCAGTACCCCGGTGCATATAAGCATGACTGACCCCTTTCATGAGGATACTCATATTCCAACTCAGACCACCACAAAACGAAGTCTTTATAGGACACCTACGGGACGAAGAAAAAAGAGCGTCAATAAGAGAGATAGCCACGTGAAGGAATTGTATGGGAAGTATTTATCTATTAAAATTGATAAAGCATCCAGTACTTCTATTACATCTCCTGTTCGTGGTGGGATAGGTGCATCTTGTCCTCGAGATTTCAGTATGAGTGCATGTGAGGCGGTGATATCCTCCATACCGGATATATCAAAGGAGATATATTTGAAGGCCACCAGTCGTATGTGTACTGATCCTAGTTGGAGGGAGTTGTTTGTATGTGCAAAGCCTGTGAAGAGGACTTGGCTTTTAGATGCGTTGGAGTAGTTGATGTTGTGTTTGAATGCTACTTTTGATAATTTTGGATTCGAGACTCTACTTTTGATGTGTGTAATTTTACTTTTGGAGATACATTGCATGACTTGGCTTTTATTTCTTTTGTGATTTTTCCTAATATTGATGTGTGTAATGTTGAACATGTGGTTTGGGTTGAGACGATGTGTCAGCTTGTTATGTTTTACAGTTATTTGTTTCCAATTGTGTAGTAATTGTTTATTTATTGCAGTTATGTTAAATGCATTATGTGAAACTTCTAGTGATGAAGAAGATATGATCATGCACATGGGAATGGAATTACTAAGTGAGGCTATATATATTCGAGAACCATGTAGGGATAGTGTATTTTCAGGTGCTGTCATGATGCATGAGGTATTGAATGGGCATGCCAACAAATGCTATGAAGAGTTTAGGATGGAACGTCATGTCTTCCTTAACCTATGTAACTATGTTAGACATAGGGGGTGGTTGAAATATACGACCAACATCCGAGTGGATGAACAGCTTGGAATGTTCCTATGGATTGTTGGGAAGGGTTCAAGTAATAGGAACACCCAAAATCATTTCAACCACTCAGGAGAAACAGTTAGTCGTACATTCAATGTTGTCTTGATTGCAATGCAACGCCTGGCTAAGGAGAAAATCAGACCGCCAGACGTTAATATGATACCGATGGAGATTGCACAGAACCCGAAATACTACCCTTTTTTCAAGGTAAATATGTTAATATAATACATGTTTGTAATTAAATATATGAATGTTTATATTCTTATATGTACTGGCCATTTAATTGTCAATATATGTCATAGCATTGTATTGGCGCCATAGATGGTACTCACATCCATACGGTAGTTCCAAGAGAGGATCAAATTCGATATAGGAATCGGAAGGGGATCACAACTCAAAATGTGATGTGTGCATGTTCATTTGACATGCGATTCACATATGTGTATGGGGGATGGGAAGGTAGTGCAAACGATTGTCGAGTACTTGAACAGGCAAGAAGTGATCCTCGATTGAGTTTTCCACATCCACCTCCAGGTATTAACTTTATACTAATATTTTAGATTTTCATTTGAGTGTATACGTAATAATATATATTATTTTTAGTCTGTAAGAAAGTATTATGTTGTCGACTCTGGGTATGCTAGCCAATCTGAATTTTTGACACCATTTGGGGGTGAGAGATACCATCTACCGGACTATAAAGGGCGTAGAAGATCCCCAAGAACAGCGAAAGAGTTGTTCAATTATAGACATTCATCACTTCGGAATGTCATTGAACACACATTTGGGGTATTGAAGAACAAATTTCAAATTTTAAGGCTAATGCATCAGTTCCCAGTGGAAGCTCAGGCATCAATCGTACTGGCATGTTGTGGGCTACACAATTATATTCGTGGGGATGAGCGATGATTTAAAAGTTGCAGAAGATGACTTGAATCCGCCACATGAAGATTTTGTTGATCATTCTACAATACAATCAAGTCAACGAAATCGGGCAAAAGAGATGAATGCCACTAGGCTAAGAATTACAAATGCAATGGCTAGACAACAAAGGATGCCAGAACTAGTTGAAAACTAAAACCGATAACTATTTTGCTAAAACTAAAAACCTAAATTGATGTTTCAACCCATGTAGTACTTGTTTTATGGTACATTTATGTATGTGGTACAAGTTGATATATTATTATGAATGTCATATATTTGGATGCTATATTAACTTTTTTGATAAATAAATTTCTGTTACAGATGACTTCTTCTATGCCCCCACTCATAATAGCAACTTGTGAAATTTGTGGAAAGAGTTGTGGTAAATATATAACCAAGTCGGGTAAAACTATTGGAAGAGAATTTTTCGAGTGTGAAGATTCATGTAATTTTTTCATGTGGGTGGACCAACTACATCTATGTAGATGTGGTAAAGGTCAATGCAAAGAACGAACTGCGATGAAAGGTCCAAACAAGGGACAGTATTTTCTATGTTGCCCAAGTTCAACTGGGGTAATTTATTTCTACGATTGACCTATACCTATAGATAATTTATGATTTTTTTTTAATTCGATGCTAAATTTCAACGACCCTAATCACATCTATTATTTGATATAGGCTGATAACCGTGGATGTGGTATGTTTGTATGGTTGAAAGATGAAACACATATCTCTACCATACAACATACATTATGTTCAGAAAGCTCAAGCTCAACATCAACATCATCCAGACCACTTTCTGTTTCGAACGAGTACATGAAAGGATATCTGGAAGGGACACTTATAGGATTAAAGGACCAAACAAATAAGATGAAAGACATCCTCCGTGCATTCAAGTCTTTAGACTTGGAAAAAAAGTGAAAATTTGGGGAATTATGTAATAGTTAACTTGCACAAGGCATTGTTAATATTGTATTTTATTCATCCTTTGGAAACCATGTTTTTTTTCGTTGGTGTGTAATATTTTATTGTCCCAAAAAAATTTATATGCTTATAGTATTTTAATATTATTTTTGTAATTATTGACTTAAAAGAAAAGAAAAAAAAAACCGTTTCTGAAACAAGCATTACCAAACGGCAGAAATGCCGTTTCTTGGTTCTGAAACTGTTCTAGAAACAGATTCACCAAATAGCCCTAAATCGTTTAAAAACGGCGTTTTGACACAGAAACTGAAATTTCCGTTTCTGACACGAAACGGAGTTTTTGGAACAAAAACGATACCAAACGAAGCCGATATTGGTAGGCGTAGCTTCAATCCCTCCCCCTTCAACATTTTGAAACGGCTGATGAGAATTTCAATTTTTTGGCATTAAATCTTGGCCAAATCTTTCCATAGAAGTACCATTTCGACCCAACGAGTCACCCCTACCTAAGTCGATTCTATCTTCATCATACACCGCTCCTGGAAGCCCCGCCTTGTCTAGAGAATTCTACTTCTCATCCTATGCCTTCTTTTCACAGCATGCATTCACTTGATGCCTTAGTTTTTTGTAAAAGCTGCATTGCCCCAAAGAATCCTCATAGAGCACCTGCTGCTTAAACCAGAATAAATTCTCTATTCCAGGTTGCCTACGTTCGACCTGGATTTCTTCAAGTCTTGGAACCCCCACCTCCATCTCAACTAGGACACGGGCATAGTTTCCATATATAACATTTTTGGTGTGGCGATCAAGTGCAACCGGCTGCCCTATCCCCTTGGCCATCATCAATAGAACCTTCTTATGCCAATATTCTAAAGTCAGATCTGGGAACCGCACCCAAACTAGGGCCTTATTGATTTGTTTTTCATGGATACTAAAATTCGAATGCCATCTTTGAAAACGAACATACTACCTTCCAACCCTTACAGGGCTTCGCCTCCACATCAGAGCCATATCCCCTTCAGAATCGAACTGAAAGATGGTGAAACCTTTCCCCATAGGCACCATCTTCACCATTCCTTTCAATTTCCAAATCTCCCTGGCTTCTCTGCGAACTGCATCCAGTGAGATGAAACGAAAATTGATACGACCAATCAGGGCAAATTTGTACTTGTTTAAGCGATCCTCATACTCCTCTTAAGGTATGATCACTTTCATTGAATTTTCGGCATGAATGGGCTCAGGTAGATCATCCACCACCAGAAAAATTGTACCTACTGCCTTGGCAAACAATTTTTGAGCAGGGTGAGTCCCACTTTGGTTCCCTTTGTCCAAAGCAACCTCTTCTGATCTGACTATGGAGGCATATGATTTCCTTGCCACCCCTGTAATGGCAGCAAAACCACTTCCCCTCTCCGCCACATTATCACAAGTGGTCACTGTCGGCACCAAGGAAGGGTGAGCCTTCCAAAGATCAGTCAGCCGGAGTTGTCTTCCCCTTTCCTGCGCTAGTCCACCTTTAGGGTCGTCTCTAGGATTTCCTTCTGCCATCATTTCAATTAGCCTCCAAAAGCTTTTATGAAAAAATTTTAGTTTATTATATTCTGTCAAAATGTTTTGGAAACATTAGTGCAAAATTATAATATCAATCAAAATGAGTTTTAGTTTACCAAATCATCTATCCAATCTTCTGTTTAACTATTAGGCTCTCTTTGGTATGATTTTTATTTGTATTTATTAACTATTTTTTAGAAATTATTTGTGACAATAAATTATGGACCACAAATAGTATTCGATTGATTACTATTTATAGAATAGATTATATAATGAGAAAATATGTTTCAGTTTTCACCTTCAGCTTTGAGCTTCAAGTGAGAGAGATGATAGAATTTGGGGTTCATTATTGGAAAAGTATAAAATATACTAAAGTTACCTATTTGCCTCTGATTTTGAGTAGTTTAGCACATATGCTTATTTGAGGTAGCAAAAATCAACATAAATGATTTGTTGCCACAAATCACAAATAGCTTAAGAGTAATTTGTGATTTGTGATTTATTCTAATTTATTATAAATAGAAATAGGTGATATAAATTATACCAAACACTTGTAAAAATAGAAATAAGTCAAATAAATACAAATAGAAATCAAACCAAATAGAGCCTTACAAAGTTTTCCAAAATAACGTCTTCCTCACCACTTATGTTTAGTAACTCCCACTATAGAAACGTAAAGTTGAGAGCTTCCACCTAGAGCATATTGATTGAGAATATCTAGGTGAAAAGTGTGTTGTAAGTGTGGTGAAAAGTGTGTTGTAAGTGTGATGCGACCTTGCTGGAAACTACGGACGAGGAGAGTGAAAAATACACTCTACTAGGTATATTACTGATCACACAAACACAAAAGAGAAAGAAATGCAAAGAAGAAGGGGTATAGTTCTTCTAGATTGTAGGGAAACACTTTGTGGTTTTAAGAGGTTTAGCGTAAATTTTCATGGTCATAGAAAAACTGCAACTCTTTTAAGGATGCAATATAACTTTCCAAGATTACAAGGTAGAACACTTATAGATTCCAAAATACTCAACTGAGTAACTTTCCATGTGGGTACTTCCCCACCTAATGAGGATTAATGAAGTGGAATCTCCATTGGAGGTCAGACAGGTGGAGATTCCAATTCATTGGCGTTCTCTCATTTGGGTGGCACCAAACTTAGACTCATACAATACACCATGGGATGTGGTGGGGTGAAATCCAAGGCATGAAGAGTTTTGTTTAAGGGTGGAGTTTGGCATCCAATGGTATTTTGGTGCTACGGACATAATAAAGGGTGTGACAGATTTTGTTCCACTGTTATAGGTTTTGCAAGTTTATGTAAAAACCAATGGTGATCAAGTTCGTTGAGGTTGATGGAAGGCACAAAATGAATAAATTGAATGGTAGTAACGGGTTCAAGTTTCTTCATAGAACAATTCAATGACCATAATAACTTCTCTATATAGCAATAATGGGTGAAGAATATTCTTACACGGGAGGGGACAGCCAAGGACCTCAAAGCTCTCAGGAAGAAGTCAGAAAAGCCAGAGAAGATAAATGAGTGGTGTAGAAATTGAATTTTGTCACCCCAAGGGACCTTTAGATAAAAATGTATGAGTTTGACAATGCTTGCAAAAGTCTCCCGATCATAGTTTCAAGTATCGGTCTGGGATCAGTTATATTGGATTGATATCGGCTGAGACCAATCCCTGATCCCTATCAATCCAAATTGGTTATCTAGATCGTTTTAGGGATAAAATAATAAAAAAATAATACTTTTTATAAGAAGTAGGGGCCAAATCAACCGATACCCACCGATCTGATCTATATCAATATTGACAAAGACCAATACCAATATCAATATCAATATCGATACCATCCCCTAAATCCTTGCTCCCAATACGAAAGTTAGGGACATTAGATGGCAGGGATATTAGAACAACAAAATAGTCTAAAACTGTGTGACTACTACTCTGATATTTGTCCTTGTAACTTTCCCTTAGTTCCATCAATCCAACATTGACAACAAAGAGGACGTGGACTCTCCCAAATCAGTTGGATAGGACAACAAGGCCAACAGAAACACACATACCTAGGGATACAAATTTTTAAGCAACTACAAGGTCAATGAAACAAACAGAAAATCATACCATTAAGGAGTAACAAGTACAATTTTTCAATAATAATCAAAAGATTATGTTTTAGAGATAACACTGTAGGATCATGCATATAGAACAAAGATATACATGGTTCATCAAAGATGGGCACATCTATGGCTGAAAGACAATCAGAGCTTCCATTATTTTGAAGAAAAAAGTACAAAATCCTAAACCTAATTTCTTCATGAGATAACACTGTAGGATTTGGCTCCTCTCTGGAGTAGAGAGCCCAAGGAGCCATCCTGCGGCTAGGAGGACATGGGCACACAGCCCAACACATGGGCATGTGTCCCCAAGTCACCCAGCCATGGGATGCTGTAATCCCCAAAAATAGAAAAATACCCCTAGTGTAAACCTGGCTAAAAAATAAAGATCAGACTTCACCGATATTAGGAAAGAATCAATAATACTCCTTGGTTTAAATTGAGATTAGGCTTCAACATTTATGTCCATGGAGCCTAAATGTCACCTCAATCAAATGAGAGAGGAATTTAGATCTCTTCAGCACACCTGTGCGCATCGGCCTAGTGTCAGAGAGAGATACCTGGTGGAGGTTGAATCTTGATCCCCTTCTCAGGTGTCCCTGCTTTCCATTCGAGAACCGAAGCTGCATAGGTGAGTTTACGTTGAGAACTTCTTTAGATTGTTTTTAACTGATGTTTACACTGAAGTAGTTAGCTCATTCTCTCACGTTGTATACTTATGCATTCAATGGGTGTTGAGGATTTTGATCTGCATTCCAAAAGAAGAATATGTGCTTTGAAATTTAAGACAAAAGGGAAAACAAATCAACTAAGTGGTGAGATTAACACTTTGATATGCTTTTCTAAAGAAGAATATGTGCCTTGAAATACAAGATAAATTGAACAAATCAACTATTAAGTGGTGAGAATCTCATACTGATGTCAATAAGTTCACAGGAAGACTTACCTCAACATTTATGAGATTTCCTTATTGTATTACATTCTTTTTTTTGCTAAAAGGTCATGTATATTAATATTAAAGGGAAAACATGTACAAAGAGAAGAGGAATACAAAAACCAGACAGAAAAACCCAGAAAAAGTCCGAGTGCACTTCCCCACCTTCGGCATTGCCATCAGTAGGGAAGAGCACTAGGCAAAAAATTAGATAAAATCGCACTAGTAAAATCTATAGCATGACCTGCCCATTGCATAATCGATATAGATTGCAAAATCTCTGAGGACCACACCAAATTTGTTGAAGATTCTTCCTTCTTGGCTGCCGTATTAGCTAGGAAATCCACTATGGGATTTGCTTCCCTATAGCAATGGGTAATTTTCCAGCTAATACACTTTAGGTAAGATATAAGAACTGACCACTTTTGCCAAACAAACCATGGCACCAAACCCCTTTGCACCATCATCACCACTAATACCGAATTGCATTCAATCCACAGAGACTCACACTGCATTTCTCTCGCTCTATCAATACCTTCTATCAACGCATAAAATTCCTCTTGGAAGCTAGTTGTATTCCCTAAGAAGGAGCTGAAAAACAAGACCATCTGGGCATTACTATCCCTTATAATTCCACCAGTACCTGCCTTACATGGGTTACCCAGAGACGATCCATCACAATTTTATTTCCACCAACCTGCACTCGGCGGCACCCAACAAATTTCTCGCACCCCCTTGACTTTTCTTCTTGGGATTGTTATATTCAGCTTGGAACATCTTAGTTGGTCCTGGCGAGATTTGATTCTATCTCGCTTACCTGGGCCCCGCCTCTTAGTCTCATCCATGATGCCTTTGAAGATCTGACTAAAGGAGGAGGATACACCCCTGAATCTCCTTGAATTCCTCTCCATCCATATGAAATATGGGACTAAGATCAAACCCGCCATCCAGATCTGAGACAGCCCCATCACAGTAGATTTTTGAGACCACCACTTCACTAGCTCTGACAAGTCTGCCCAATGGTTAGGCCAGCTATGACCGAATGCGTCTGCGAAGGCGCTGCAAATAAAGATTGCACCTTCTCAGTCCAAAAATAGGTGAGATAGAGACTCCTCCGCCATCTTGTAAAGATTGCATCTAAAAGGGAGGGGAACCCCTTTTCGTTTCACTTTTTCATCACAGATAAGCTTACCTTGCATTAATCTCTAGCCAAACACCAAGTGATGAGGCAATAAACCATGCCCTCACACTACCTTTGCCCAGCTCACCTTAGGACTTCTTTTCCTGAGCGCCTCCCAAGCCGATTTGGTGGTGAAGTTACCAAGAGGAGATCTGGACCAGCAACATCTATCCTTTTGATCCAATGGTAAGGAAATTTTATTTATGTCCCTAAGAATATCTTTCAAGAAATCTGAGGAGGCTCATGGAAGATACCACTGAGCATCCAATATAAAATCTGTGACTTTGCATGTGTTCATCTGAAAAAGAGACATAGGAAGGGAAGAGCGCTCCACAATTGAATTAGGACCCAACCATCTGTCATGCCAAAAAAGAATATCCTTCTCATTCCCCACCATCCATCGTTCTGATGCCGAGACAAAATTCCACATCTTGGAGATACCTTTTAATATCGAAGATGATTTATAACCCTTCTTGAGACCTCCTCGTTCGTCAACAAACCTCGCTCTCAAAAAGTTGCTAAAATTTGTCTCATCATGTTTCATTTGCCACACGAGCTTACTAACTCCCGCACAGTTGACCTCCCTTAGTCTTCTGATTCCTAGGCCCCCTTCAGCCTTTGGTTTACACACCTCTTCCCATTTCACCGAAATTTTCTTGACAATGTCAATCTCCCCTGACCATAGGAAGTTCCTTATCCATTGCTTCACAATTTTAATCACCGATTCAGGCCACCAATAAATGGAGAAGTTATGGATAGGCATACCTGCAATCACTGATCGAATCAATTCCGCACGACCTGCCATGGACAACAATTTTCCTTTCCATCCTTGTAGGCGCGCCTTGATCTTATCCATCATAGGGAGTAATCTGTCCTTCTTGACAATGCCTTTAAAAATCTCTACCCCGAGATACTGTGTTGGCAGTGCGCAAATTGGAATTCCAATCAAATCCGCAATAAACCTCTTCCTGTGGGGAGCCACTTTGCCAAAAAAAAAATTTACTCTTTTCCAAGTTGAATTTTTTACCTGAAAAAATTTGGTATTTATGAAGGAACTCACGCAAGCATTTGACATGTTTGGCAGTGGCGTTCATGAATATAAAGATGTCATCAGCGAAGAGAAGATGGGTAGGAACTTTCGCCTCTCTTGGCCCAGGGAGAGCTTTTATTTTACCCTCCTTCAGTAAACCATTCAGCCCCTACATAGCACTTCCTCTGCTAGAATGAATAGCATAGGTGAGATCGGATCCCCTTGCCTTAAACTCCTCTCTACACCGAAGAAACCTACAGGCCCACATTACATAAAACCGAAATTCTGGAAGACACCAAAATCTCATAAATCCAGCCCAACCACAAGTCCGAGAAACCAAATTTCTTCAACATCGCAAAGAGGAAATCCCATGACAATGTGTCATATGCTTTTTGGACATCCACCTTTATCCCCATACCACCGCCCCTTGCTGATGTGTGAAGCAGGTTAGCTAGCTCCGAGACCAGGCCAATGTTAGCTGAAATAATCTTGCCCTTTTGGAATGCACTTCAGGTAAATTCTTTAAACATCCATGAGACAAAGATAGGGGACAGGGCCGGTAAAAATATCCAAACTTTATAAAAGGGATGTCACGTTAAGTCGATGATAGGATATGGATAATGAGCTTGTCGGCTACACAAATGAGAAAATGTTCAATAAGTCTGACTTAACCTGTACTTTGTAGTGAAGATCATTAGATCTAGTGTAGGTTCAACTCCACAAAACAACTACAACGATGTATTCTATTATGTTTAATATACTAAGTAATTATTTTCCTAGTCATTCTAGTTATTTTGAAACTTGTGGAGGATTGTTAAAGTTTTAAGTTTCAAAACAACTAGTTTCTTCCTTTGTTCAAGTTCTTTGGTACTAGTAAAAGCATGTGAGCTAAAGTTAACTATATATGTACTTACTTATCAGTACATATATAGTAGTTAAGGGACACACTCATACATGTGTATCATGCAAGGTACGCACCTATATGTATGGATGCATACAAGGGACACACCTATAAGTATGGATACATACAAGGGACACACCTATAGGTATGGATACATAAAAGGGACACACCTATATGTACATACACTAACACCTATAAATAATAGATGCACCTTATGTATGAAGGGACACATACCTATACATACAGGTACTTGTAGACGTACATGTACACCTGTTCATGTACAGGTATGTTTGGGCCTATAAATACCCACTGCCTACATGCCAGAAAATGTTTGTCTTGTCTTATACACTCATACCATATTGTATTCTATTATGTTTCTTCTTTTCTCCTCCCTCTCTTTGAGTCTCTTAGTAGAGCTTACGGACTCCCTTTCTTAATCACACTTAGGAGTGCAACTTTGTGATTAGATGGTGATTTGATCTTGGAGGTAAAAGAGTGGGTCAACCCTGTATACACAAATTAAGGCCTCTTTAACACCTTAAGGAAAGTATCTGATACGACTTCACCCTACTGTGCGTGCATACAAAACTTTCTGTTGCTTCAATTGCTACACTCAATACAACGACTACATTTCAAAGGTTAGTATAACATTTACATTCATTTTTGAAAAATCTAACACTGCCTCTTTAATATTTTGGTGACAACATCTCTCTGGGGCATTTCTTCCTTCCCTTCACAACCCCAACACCCTCCCCCCCACACCCCCAAAAAAAAAAAAATTCTTGAATCTGATACTTTTTTGTGGTTTTAGGATTTGAACAGAATTTTGAGAAGCAGAGAATATATTGCATCCTCTCACGTCATATACTTATGCATTCAATGGGTGTTGAGGATTTGATCTGCTTTCGAAAAGAATAATATTTGCTTTGAAATCCAATCCAAGACAAAAGGGAATACAAATCAATTAAGTGGTGAGAATAACACTTTAATCTGCTTTTCTAAAGAAGAATATGTGCTTTGAAATGCAAGATAAATTAAACAAATCAACTATTAAGTGGTGAGAATCTCATACTTATTAAGTGGTGAGAATCTCATACTGATGTCTACAAGTTCACACGAAGACTTACTTCCACGTTTATGAGATTTCTTTACTATTTTAAGACAGTCCAATTCCAATTCTCCTATGGTTTAATCAAAAACCCCAAGATTCACCAGCTCTTTTTTTTTTTTTTTTTGATTTTGTAGAATTGAAAAAAAAAAAAAAAAAAAAAATGTCTTTTTGGCTGACTAATAAGCCGAAAAAAAAAAAAAAAAAAAAAAAAAGACTTGGGTATAGATTTAATAGAACTTCTTGTTATTTTGCTCGATGCAAGAATGTCTACATAACTGATGACAATGCTATTGGTGGAGTGGCGTCCTGTTTTTTAAGATATTGTAAATTAATAATGATAATAATAATAGTAGAGCATTTTTCATTGATGCAGAGGAAATATAGTACGTCATTTGATTTTGTGTTTGAGTAGAATCATACTCTAAACTCCCCTTTCTTTGAAGTATAGGGATTTATCTCACTACTATTGGAAGTGGTGCCTCGTGGGCATTCCTTCACCCCTCTTCCTCTCACATTCCTCATATTATTTTAGATAAAACATAAATCCTATTAGGTAACCAATCAAGTCTACGTAAGTCTAACCTATTCTAGAACAATCATGACTCTACCTAAATTTTCTTCATTATTCTTGTTATCTCATATATTCTAATACTAAAAATTCATTACTTTCAAAAGCCCATCCCTATTGCAGCCCTCGATCAAGGAGTGGGATAGTAATTTTGATCTTCTCATAGTTGGCTTTGGTGCCTAGCAGTTACGAGTTCTCTTCTATTAGTTTCCTCTTCAAATTTCCCTTATAATTTGGTTATGAGGTCTCAGATTTCCCTTATAACTTGATTCAGCTCTAGCCATAGGCTTTGTTGTGCAGTTTTCTTTCATTATCTTTTTTCTTGTTTAATTATTCTTTCCTCTAATTTTTGTGAGGATAAAAAATTCTCGAACTTCATTGAATAAATTAATCAATTTGGAGACTCATGCCACTACAATACCTTATTTCCATATTTATCTCATCCATAAGAAGCTCTTGTATCATCTTTGCTCATCGATGCAATAATTCACATGAGACAAGAATCTACGAATAAACTTCGGAGCTCCTACATATTTCTTAACATCAATGCAAAGGTACCAAAAAAAGCAGATGCGAAAACCAGACATTTAAAAGCCATGGAGAGCTATGATAAGCTTTGGGCGGAGAAGTTGAGATCAAGATGGAGACTGCAGGAGGACAGGTGCTCTAAATTCTTCCACATCAATGCGAAGGTGCGAAGAATTAAGAATACCATAAGAGTTCTCAAAGATGGAGATGGGAGAATTATTTCAGAGAAAAATCAGCTGGAAGGGTATGTTTCTGATTTTTATAAAAGCTTCCTTAAGCACTCTACATCTTCAAATCACCTGGATATGTTGGATTGTATTCTGTCAGTGTTGACAGATATTGATCGATGGAGATTGGATGTCATGCCGTCCAATGCAGAGATTAAAGAGGCGGTTTGGGACCTTGACCCCGAAAGCTCTTCAGGACCGGATGGTCTCCCAGGTACTTTTTACAGAGCTTGTTGGGATATTATTTATGAAGACGTATGTAATGCTATGAGAGGTTTTTTTAGTCGCAGTCTTATGCCATATGGCATGAACAACAATTTCTTAGTCCTAATTCCCAAATCAGAAGGAGCGATGTCCCTAGATAAGTTTCGGCCCCTGTGCATGGGCAATTTTTTTTGTAAAATTGTTACAAAAATTATGGCTATGCGTCTTTTTATTTTGCTGCCTCGTCTTATCTCGGAGGAGCAAGGGGCTTTTCAAAAGGGCAAAATCATTCATTCAAATACCTCTGTGGCTTCCGGGTTGTCAAATATGATGTTCTCAACTGTCAGAGGAGGTGGCATGGGTTTGAAGATTGACATCCAGAAGGCTTATGACACAATTTCCTGGGATTTTGTGTTTCATGTTTTGAGGAAGTTCGGCTTCTCTAAAAGGTGGATATCCTGGGTTCATCAGATTCTGGTGTCGGCAAAATTATCTATTCTTCTAAATAGTGGCCCAGTGGGGTACTTTGGTGTGGAAAGAGGGTTGAGACAAGGGGATCCTCTATCCCCCATGCTATTTATTCTGGCTGAAGAAGTTCTCTGTAGAGGGCTTCACGAGCTTGTGGCCAATAAGAGATTGAAGCCGCTTAAGGGTCCTCGAGGGGCGAGTACTCCAGTTCACAGGCTCTTCACATATGACATTTTTATATTTTCTAATGCCTCAATCAAGTATATCCATCACTTAAAAAACTTTCTAAACAGGTATTAGGAGTTTTCAGGGCAGTGTGTAAATTTGGAGAAAAGTAAGATGTTTCTTAGATGCTTGAACCCTCAGAGAAAGCAGGCTATCACTGAGGAGTTAGGGATTCCACTATGTTCATTCCCAACTAAATACTTGGGGTTGAAATTTTTAAAGGAAGAGTTAAAAAGGAGGTTGTTCTACCAATCATGGACCGAGTTAAAGACCGTCTGGCAGGGTGGAAGGGGAAGATCTTATCATTGGCTGGAAGGGTGGAGCTGGTTTGTTCAGTCATATTGGGCATGCCAACCCATAGCTTTGTAGTATATTGGTGGCCAAAGTCTCTTATTGTGACTTTGGAGAGATGGATGCGAAATTTTGTCTGGATTGGAGAGATTGAAACTTAAAAAAAAATCGTTGTAAATTGGGATCAATGTTGCAAGCATAAGGAGGACTAGGGGCTAGGTTTGCGGAGACTGAGAGATGTCAACAAAGCGATGCTTTGTAAAACTGCTTGGCATATCAAGCATGAAGAGTCCACGACTAGCCGCTTCTTGAGGGCAAGATTCCTGAGC
Organism: Macadamia integrifolia; assembly: GCF_013358625.1. Classification (NCBI taxonomy): domain Eukaryota; kingdom Viridiplantae; phylum Streptophyta; class Magnoliopsida; order Proteales; family Proteaceae; genus Macadamia; species Macadamia integrifolia. Next base: position 17,163,985 of record NC_056570.1, read on the forward strand.
AGGAAAGGTGTGCCAAAAAAAGGATACAGAAAATCCTCAATTTGGCTAGGCATTAAACGCATGTGGAAATTTATTTCCTCTATGGAGAGATGGATAGTTGGTGATGGTCGCAAAATAAAGTTCTGGAAGGATGTATGGGTTGGATCCAATGCGATAGAAGATGGGGTGGTGAGGGAGGCTCGTGATCAGACAAATCTTGACGGTAATGTTTGTAGATTTATTGATGATCACAAATGGAGGCTTCCAGCGGTGGACTCTACCTTTTTGAAATGTATTTTTGATGTTGTTCAGAGAATTAAGCTTCCTGAATATGATTGTGCTGAAAAATGCGTGTGGATTCAGCTCAAATTCCGCTTGGGAAAAAATCAAAGTGAAGAAGCCGATAGTGCAATGGGCCTCTCTAATTTGGTGCAAGAACCAGCAGCCAAGGGTTGCAACTTTGGCTTGGAGGGTGATTCATGGAAAACTTCCAACTGATGAGGCGGTTAAAAGAAGATTAATTCCTATAGTGTCTCGATGCGAGCTCTGCACACATGAGGAGGAATCGATAGATCACATTCTTTTGTCCTACTCTTTCTTTAGAGCAATTTGGTGCACTTTATGTGAGTATTTTTAAAAGAGATGGATGGCTCAAGGATCCTTGCTCGAGTTGGCATGATGGTGGAAGAGAAAATTGAAAATGGTGTGTATTAAAGAGCATGGTCTATGTGCTTTGGTATATTAATAGATCACCTATGGAGATAAAGAAACCACAGGAAATTCAAAGGTAAAGACTGTTTGACTTAAGTATGTAGTGGCCATGGTATTTGAAGATGTCAGAAGAAATAACCCGGTGTCGATGGGAGAAGTCAGAACAACAGAGGATGTGCTAGTTTGTAGACGCCTCGGTATCCCAATTCAGGCTGGTTCTAATAGGAAAATTTTGGAAGTGTTTTGGTGTAAGCCCCCTATTAATTGGGTCAAATTAAATTTTGATGGGAGCTCTTTGGGGAACCCTGGCCATGCAAGTGCAGGAGGTATTCTCCATGATCATATGGGAAGAGTCATAGGCTCGTATAAAAAATATATGGGGGTGACAGGAGTTTTTGAAGCGGAGGTGGAGGGGCTGATGGAAGGGCTCATGAGAGCCAAGAACCTGAACATTCAAAATCTGTGGGTGGAATCGGACTCTGCAACGGTAGTCACTATTTGTCAACAAAAGAAGATGCCATGGTTTGCTATGCAGAGATGGATATTTCTCCATCCTGAGCAGTATTTCCTGGAAGATTTCTCACAATTATAGAGAAGGGAATGCAATAGTAGATTATTTGGCCAAAGATGTGGCAAAGACTGGTATTTCAGATGTGGATGTTAATTTCCCGTATCATATTTTGGAGCTCATTGCTAGTGACTCAGAAGGAAGACCAAATTTCAGATTTAATTAGTTCCCTTCTTGATCTCCTGCTGATGGCAATGCCGAAGGTGGGAGAAAAAGATTGGATGGCTTCTTTTTTGTTATTATTTTATTTTGTTATTTTGCTGGATATATAGTTGGTGCATCCTTATTTTAATGAAATAATTTCTAGCAAAAAATAATAGTAAAGAATTTTTAAATTTTGTGACATTAATACCAATCCCGTATACAAGAAGAGGAAATTCTAAGATCCATCTTTGCAATTCGGAAAACAAATATTATTAAAGATAATACATGATAGGGGACATCAAAACACAACTGTACCAATACAATGTGATTACAATTCTAATATCCTATTGTAACCTTCCATCAGTCCCATTAATTAGGAGCATTCTTCACAAAGCCAACAGCAACACAAAGCAAAGATGCTGCAGGGTCAGTGGATCAAGAGAAAACAGTTAGCATCAGGAAAACAATACCAACTACAATTGCAACATAAGTGTATAAAAACGAGAACATAAAATGATGCAGAAAAAAAATAAAAATCGCAAATGGTTTGGTAAGGTTGCTAAAGTGATATTTGTTTCACTATCAATAGAGAATAATGTTACAATCGCTCATCCTCAAACCTCTCTCAAATTGATTACAGAGAAAGATCTATTGCTATAAATATATAATGAAATCCTATAAAAATAATTTACTAAAGGGATAAATATTTGCAGTAGGCCGCCAAATTTTGGAAATTGCACGCAAGCACTCCCTCCCTCACCCAGATCACTGTTCACCCTCCCGATTAAAATGTCTAATTTACCCCCTATTTTTCTGGGTTTCTCTAATCACCACTCCAATACCCGAAACTACACATGGGCAGTGGAGGGAACCCTCCCCCTTTACCGATATGGCCAACAAATAGATATCGCAAAAAAATAATGACATAATGCAAAGAAAATTTATGGCCACAGTGAGATGAGTTCTTCTTCATTGTCAATAATGAAGAATACCCTACAGCGGCCCGTCCTCACGAAAGAATTATGTTACGAAACCTATACAGGTAATTTGAAAGAATTATGTTATGAAACCCTATACAGTTAATTTACCGAAATACCAAGAAGATCTAAAAATTCTAATCCTGGCAATGATGGTAAGGATTAAAATTTACCATCCCTCAATGAAGCCTCTATCCCCTTTCTTCCTGAAACGAGGGCAGCATTTCTTACCGGGGTCAGTGTTATTTTCATTTGGATAACCTGCAACATCAAGTAATGCCTAGTGAGTCCAAAATTTAACTCAATAAAACAAGAAAAGGCCATGACTATGGAGAAACCTGGTGGAGGCTGTTGATTCTTCTTTTCTTTCTCCTGTGTCTGTGACTTAGGTGGCATTCTGAAACAGAAACAGCAGGATTGAGTTCTTAAGCTCTTGAAGTTCTTAGTATACTGTATGCACTTAATTATCTTCTCTCTGTGATATCATTTATAGGCTTTGGGAGATTTGACCCTTTTGGGTTTTTGGCTGGAAATGTGGATTCGATCTGGAGCTTTCTTCTGGGCTGGTCGGCAAACTAATGCTTATATTGAACTTACTTCCCTTTAAAATTCCTGTAGATGCTCTTACTCTCTCTGGAAAAAAGTCTAAAGAAGTACCTTAAGATCCCCACTATAGGTAAATAATGGTTATATTAACTCCCAATAATTGAAGATTTAAGATATCAACTTGAAGATTTCTTTTGAATTTGTTGCTTTTAGAGGAAGAGAAAGCAAAGAAAACCCATACGAAAGGTATAAAAGCTTCATTTTAGAGAACAAACTGGAGAGTCATTTACCTATTAAGAATTCCAACTGCTTTTCAAAAGAAGAATAAATTCTTTGCTGTCAAAGATTAGAAAGGAACCAACTCAACAAAGTAGCAAGAATCCTTCATTATGTCAATATGTTCACACCAAGACTTTTAAAGTTTGAGATGCTGTACAAAATCCTCATGGTGAAGAGAAGGCAAAAAAAACCCATATGAAAGGTGTAAAAGCTTCATTTTACAGAACAAACTGGAGAGTCATTTACCTATTAAGAATTCCAATTGCTTTTCAAAAGAAGAATAAATTCTTTGCTGTCAAAGATTAGAAAGGAACCAACTCAACAAAGTAGCAAGAATCCTTCATTATGTCAATATGTTCACACCAAGACGTTTTTAAAGCTTTGAGATGCTGTACAAAATCCTCATGGTTATCATAGCAGCTAGAGAAGTAAAAGTATCTGAAGGGATCGAATCCGGATATCCACTGATTGCATATGGATGCAAATCGAATTCAGATTTTAAGGAGAGTGTGCCCAAGTACCTATAAGTTTTTTGTTAAGTTTGTCTTGATTTTTTGACATGTTTTGGAGAATGACCTGCTCCGACATATTTTGTTGGCGACTCGAATGAGATTTTTTTTAAGATTTGTAATGGAAGCAGAGGGGTTAGGCCGATTTTAGAAAGTACTATCGTCTTGTTGAGCAAGTAGTTGTAATTTTGGGGGGTTTCAAGGTAGGGTTTCATGGCGAGTTTTTTCACCGCGGTTTGGGTGTAATTTCTCTTCTACATAGTGAAACGTCTTCTTCTTCGTCCGAGGACGTAGCACTCCACATCGATGTGTGAATAGCGTTAAATCTCTGTGTGTTGTGTGGATATATGTTTGTTTTTCATATTTGCTATAACCTTTTCACATGCTATTTAATTCCAATGTGAGATTATTGCTTTTGTTATTGCCTGAAACCCCAACATTGAAGCAAATTAAGAAAACCAATTCTCAGGCTCTCTTAGGCCATGTTTGATTGACAGATCTCTCTCTCTCTCTCTCCGAGGCATTTCTTCCTTCCCTTCCACCCCAACCCCCCAAAAAAAAAAAAAACTTGAATCTGATATTTTTTTGTGGTTTTAGGATCTAAATTTGAGAAGCAGAGAATATATTGCAACAAAATTGATTGCATTGCTAGAAACCCTTTGAAAGTTTAAATCCACAAGAGGCCGAAATTTGCAAAGATAAGTGCTTTATATCAGAAAACCCTGTCCAATCAACATCAGAGTAGGCAATGAAAAAGAATAGGGGTCCTTGTTGGAGAGCAAGATGGAAAGGTATAAAACCCTTAATCTGTTCAAATTTGATCTGGATTCAGGTCCCCATTGTTATCAATGCTTATATACTTATCACACATAAGCACTTCTATTCAAGGCCAAGAATAAAGTTCAATGGTTGCCGTGCAAAAAAATGCCTAGGTTGTGGCCAAACCTCGACCCACAACTATGGAGATCTGCTGGAGTACATAAACTGGGTTAATTATGGCCCTTTTAAGCAGGACCCAGCCACATTCAGGATCCATCAGGATTTAGGTTCAATTCAATTATAAATGCATGAAGCCAGGGTAGAAAAGAGAGGGATCTCCAACAATATAGATCTGAATCATGTTAATATTCTTGACCACAATATAGATCTCCAACAACATTAGTATGCCCTCATTAGCAAACAACAGATTATTACTCCATAGTTGACTCTATTAAGTTGGGACAAATTTCTGAATGTTGTTGTAGAATATTACTCCATAATCTCGAGTGAGCTACAATTGCTCTAAAGTCCAGCACTCTGGGCGTTGTAAGGCCTAGTCTATTGGTTCATGGCAACACACTGTACACTAGGAATTTCTAGTCAGATAAAATGAAAGTTGCCATGGTTATATTCAGTACCTATTTCACATTTTGGATCACTATAACTATCCAATTACTAAAAGAAGTGAAAGTTTTATGGTAAACAAATACATAGGTTAATTCTTTTTTTTTTCACTAAAAATTATCAAATGAATATTATTAATAAAGAATGAATAAAATACAGGCAAGAAAGAATAAACATAACAATTCAGATTGCTTAACTATATTTGGCATTACCATCATCAACTAAGCAACCCCAACAAAGCATTAAAAAACCTCAGCTAAATCTGAACCGAGGTCACTCTTGCACATCCAAATTAATATTCTCTACATTGGAGGATCATCCCAAATGAAAGTTCTTGAAATATCAACATGCTTTGCATGGCTATTGGTATCGGAATTTACTTTCCGATAACAGTGAGAAATATTCCATCAAATGATATCAAAATAGTTTTTACTGATCAACCGTCTTCGATAATTACATCAGAAAGTATGATCACCTTTAATGCATAGATAACTAGCAATAGAATCATACATAGACACACATGAGAGAGTATATATGATTAAATTTTAATATAGGTCCATTCCAAAACATTTTCTAGAAATCCATCAATCAAAATTGGCACATTATTTTTACAAAACAGCAATAGGTTTATAAACTAGGTAACATTACCTAATATGTGCAGTGTATAAACTTTTTGTTTTCAAACAATCAAAAACATATAGAAAAATCGGATTGATATGAAAGCAGATGCATGTACAGACGATGACGTGAAAAAATATGACCATTGAATTTGGGCCGGTCAAACAATGTCTTTTGTGTGTTTTTTTTTTTTTTTTTTTTTTTTTAAACCAGGGTGTCCGGATTTTTGACTCAACTAGTCCTTGGGATCACTGTGAACCGCGTACACAGGATCAGGTTAGTCCGAGATGAAAACTCTCACACGGTAACCCTAAGAAACTAGGTACAATGACGAAGATTTGATCACGGGACCTCACTTTCTGAGTCTGATCATGGAGCACTATGTCCCTCCAAACCAACTACGCTAATTCCTTGGAGTTAAACATTGTCATGTGATCGAAAACTTGCTTCCCATAGTTAAAAAGTTAAAATAAGGATGTAATTTTACATGTGTCCAAATCTAGACAATATTCTATGTCTGCAAGGGTTGGATTGATCTAAGGGTGTCAATTAGTTTTATTTTGGTTTTCAATTTGATTCAAGGTACCTATGTATAAATCGGTTCAAACAGAAATCGAAGCAATTCGAATCAAATTGCTTCGATTTTATTTGATTCCTATTTGATTTCAGTAATTTGATTCAAAATCTGTGTTCAATTAAAAATAAATTATTAAAACTAATAAATTTGGGACGAAAAATTACAATCTCATGAGATACGGTCCTATAATGTTATATCTGCTACCCATGACCCCTTTTTGCATAAGTCAATGAAGAGACCAATAGTAAGTAATTTTGTATATGCACAACTCAACGAAGATGCATGATTGTAAAGTTCAGTATGACTTAGGTTCGATTGGATTTATGTGGATTGCACTTTATTTGATTCCATTCTTTTTTTTTAAATGTGGCTTTTATTTAAATCAAAATGTATGATTCAATTCAATTTGGTTTGAGCCTATTGGTTTTGATTTTGATTTTGTATTTGGTCACATCAGAAGAATAGAAAAAGGGGAGGAATGAGTGTTCCCTATTCTCGCAACCCCTTGCGTTTATACATAAAGGGCTGCGAAATGACACCTCACCCGTATGAAACCCATATAACCCATCTCCTGTTTATGCTCATGTGCCTCCTTCATTGGCCCTCATAGTGACGGAGGGCCATATGAACAAGAACCATTCTTCCCCCAACCTAGGGGTGTCAATCAGTTGGATTGGGCTGGTCTTGGTCGAGCCTAGCTGGGGCCTGGCGGGCCTATATCCTCGACTCATGACTTATCTATTTATAGAATGAGTCGGTCTCGATCGGGTTCTGTGTTTTAATCAAGTTTCTTCTAATCAGGCTAATCAGATTATAATCGGGTCTTAAAATGGGTAATGTATCAATAAAGTCTTAAATCGGCCTTAAACGGTATTTACATTTTTTAGATTTAAGATATTTTAATTTATTTTATTCAATTATCAATAAATTTGAAAAGATATTATATTTAATTATAATCAATAATTGATAAAAATATCAATAAATATCTTTTTCTATCTCAAAAAAATCAAACTATCTATATACATGATCGGGTTAAACCTGTCAATTCAAGTTGAACTTATCAAAAGATCGAACTGATAAAGAGATCAATCGAACTTATCCTTTACATCATATATTATCAATTTATAAACAGGTCAAGCCAATCTAGTTTGGACCATAGATACATCACGCCTGATCAGGCCTATCGATACAGGTTTAAAATTAATATCCGTACCCTCCAAAAGAAGTAAAGACACTACTTAATCACATGGCGATTGTTCTCACCATTGGTATTATGTGTACCAGCATTCCACCAGAGGGGCAAAGGTATCTTTCACGACATCCTAGGTCCTCGCGGAAGACGCATCCTAAGTCCCTGACAGACAGTGCTCTTTTCCACCCACACCACTCAGAAAAATAAAATAAATTAATCTCTGTCATAAGTAAATAAATATAAATCTCTGTACCAAAAACACAAAAAGGAACCCATGATTAGAAAAGAACAGAAAAAAAAAATAAAAGCTCTGGAAATTGAGGTTATCGTTTGGTACTCATTTGGCCACGTCCTGCCTCCCGTGCTTCTCGTGAGATTTCACCTGCGTTGTAGCTAATATAATATATTATCTTCCCAATAATTTAGCCATATGGTTTCATATTTTTGTACACCTAGAATTTTGCAACGTTTGATGTACTCAGAATCAGGTCATTAAGATCACGAGATTCACGAACCCGAGAACCTAACACCTCAACCTTCCGTTCAATGTGTTTTACTTGAGACAGTTCCCAATTCAAACATGGAAAAAGACCCAACCTTTTTCCACCAACATGCCCCACGTGTAATATTATCCATCTAACTATCCATTCTTTTCTAATTTTTTTTCATTCCTCCTTCCTTCCTCTTGTCTCTTAAAATCAGCCCGGCCGTATTGCCTCTTGAGTAATTGAGAAAGAGACCCAACCTTTTCTCCATCCACTATCTCTACTCTCTCACAAGAAAAACCTCAAAAATGGAGAGTCAGAACCACCACCACTACACCGACCTCCAACATCCTCTGCTCCGCCCCAAATCACCATCTTCCTCACCAAGTTTATTGTCCTTTGATGATCAAGCCAGCCACCAACTTGAATCTATACTATCAGATACCCAGTTACCTCAGCTCAGGCGTCTCCGTTTAGCTACCATAATCGAACTCAAACTCCTCCTCTATCTCGCCGTCCCGGCTGTTATCGTTTACATGATCAACTACGTCATGTCTATGTCCACCCAGATCTTCTCCGGCCACCTTGGTAACCTTGAGCTCGCCGCAGCCTCCCTCGGCAATACCGGTATCCAAGCCTTCACTTATGGTGTCATGGTATGCAAACATAAGAGGGGTTTTTTTTTTTTTTTTTTTTTCCTGTGGGCATAGGTACACTTAGTTGGTAGTCTTCTTTAACACATCTATTAATTACTCTCACATTTTTTTCTAACTTCATGTTCAGCTGGGAATGGGAAGTGCAGTGGAGACCTTATGTGGGCAAGCGTATGGTGCATCGGAGTATGGAATGCTGGGGGTATACCTGCAGAGATCAACGATCCTCCTGATGTTGACAGGGATCCCAATCACGATCATCTACATCTTCTCAAAGCCCATATTGATCCTCCTCCACCAGTCATCAACGATCGCATCAAGTGCAGCCCTCTTCGTATACGGCCTGATCCCTCAGATATTCGCTTATGCAGCAAACTTCCCTATACAGAAATTCTTGCAATCACAGAGCATTGTGGCCCCAAGTGCCTACATATCGACGGCGACGCTATTTCTGCATATGTTATTAACGTGGGTGGCGGTGTACAAGATCGGGCTTGGGCTGTTAGGGGCGTCGTTGGTGTTGAGTTTTTCTTGGTGGGTTATAGTGGTGGCTCAGTTCGTGTATATAGTGAAGAGCGAAAGGTGTGAGAAGACGTGGAGAGGGTTCACGATGGAATCGTTGTCGGGGCTGTGGGGGTTTTTTAAGCTATCGGCATCGTCGGCGGTGATGCTGTGCTTGGAGATTTGGTATTTTCAGATACTGGTCTTGCTCGCTGGGTTGCTTGAGGACCCTCAGTTGTCCTTGGATTCTCTTTCCATCTGGTAAGTAAGCAATAAAGAGCTTCTCAGAATTTGCATGTATTTACTGAATCACTGACTCACTATCAATAATGATTCGGACAAAGGATTCGTGGTGGTAGGAGTCGCCCTTCAACATTTGTCTTATTTTTTATCATTATTGGAGTTAAAAAAGATATATTTAAATTATAAAAAGACAAGTGTTGAATGTTGATTTGTACATTCACGATATTATTATTATTATTAATGCACTCAAAATAAAATAAATTAGTTTTGACTTGTGTATGGGGAGTGGGACCCACTGATGGTCTCTGACTTCTGGTTTTTGTGTATAAGAGTGAAGCCTACTTAGAGAGTCAAACTGAAAATTGGGTCAAATCAGGAAAGAATTGGGTTTCGTTAAAGAAAAAAAAATTTAAATCGCTCAAAAATAAACAAAAATCCCTAGACTTATCTTTTTGAATTGATCACAGTCGGGAACTACTGCATTTTCTGATCCTGCTATAGAGGAATTGGATTCAATTCCAATCTCAACCTATTCGTACTTGATTTCTAGGGTTTAGATTCATAATCCATGGAAGTAGATTCTATTTCTGAATTCTATTTACTTGTACCATGCTTCGCAAGCTACCTTTATAGAAAGGTGGCTGGTTTAGATCCTCTGCACATACAAATGCATTGAACGTAGTCAACACTTGTCCTTTTGTTTCTTTAAATATCCCTCTTTAACCATTTAATGACAATAAATAACACCAAGAAAAATAGGGTGTCAAATTTAGAAGTGTTACCCATAATCCAACCAGACATTTAAAATTGGACTAAATCGAACAAAATAAGTCGATTTTACTTTCAAGAGTGAACTTTCATTCGGGTTGATTTCGATTTTAGACTAAAACCGTCTTTTTAAACAGAATAGAACGGAATTACTTTTGTAAGAACCGTGTGTCTAATATTACTTTCTAAGCTGATCAAAGATGCCATCTACAGCATGACGATAAGCGGCTGGATTTTCATGATTTCAGTTGGATTCAATGCAGCTGCAAGGTCAGTCTCTCTAACTTTTCATATATCATTGCTTGGAATGGTTCTTAATTTAAAACACAAGAAATGAAGTATTTTACTTTCATTTTTTTTAAGGTACAAAGGTTACTTGTTATGTCCGTACGAGTCACAGACTTAACAGTGGTAATCAAATTAGTGTTTGTGACCTGAGTTGGGCCAGCCAGTTCTAATTTGGGCCAACAAGGCCCCCATACCTAAAATAACTAACGCTAGAGTTTGGGTTGGACTTCATTATGGCCCACTATGATAATCAACTAAGTACTTGGTGACTGACAAATCTCTAAAGAGAATTTAGCTGGTATTGTAGTGTTACGGGAGAAGGTTAGGTATGCCACTAGGGTTTCCAAGAGCTAGTGGCTCAATCAATGGGAAGACAAGAATAGGAGAGGCATAAAGAACTTTTTAAAAGAAAGGAAGAGAGAGCTAGACATAGATTTGGGTATCCTTGTAGTTATTGTCAAGAAATTAACTTTGAATGAAATTGAAAGAAAGGTTTTGTCTAAGTCCCTAAATGTCTGCAACATGGCAGCTTTATTTGGGCAATAAATTTTATGACATATATCATATTTTGTGGATTAGGCTTAAAACTAGCCCCACCCCGCATCCACAACACCCTCCCACCTCCCTGAATGGATCAGGTTCACGTACTAGAACATTCTTGTACGTCCCTGGTCTGTGGATTTAAAATCTATTAAATGAAGAGAGAAAATTGATTCTAAATCCACGGATCAAGGTCATTCTCATACGTGAATCTGATCCGCTCTTTCCACCTCCCCCACACTAAAAAAAAATTAAAAATCTTGGCCAATAAGTAACATGATGTGAGTCTTTATTATTAATCATGAGCCATTTGGGACGAGATAGCTCATGACGCCAACTCTAGGCCTAGATCGGTTATAATTTTTTTTCTGCTTTTTCTCGCTGCTGATAGCAATGCCGAAGGTGGGGAAAAATGTGGTCTTTGAGATGTAATTGTTTGTCATCTTTTTTCTTTTCTCTTTAATATATTTGAATCTTTAACCAAAAAAAAATAATCATGAGCAAGTTTAATTAAGACTGTGTGTTATGCATTCTTGAAATTAATTTTAGGACTAAAGCATATTTTGAGATGAGAAAATAAGGAAAAAATTGGGTTTCAGAGTGCATTGTAGCCCCAGAATCTAATCCGAGAATACGTAACAAATACGCCTTTAGTTGTTTGGTAGATGCAAAATGTGTTGGTGTAACTTCATCTTTTGACAAATAATAACAATGACAGTGTGAGGGTGAGCAACGAGCTGGGAGCTGGACACCCAAAATCAGCTGCATTCTCAGTGGTAGTGGTGACTTCGGTATCTCTAGTAATCACATTAATCATAGCTACTGCAGTCCTTGCATTACGCGATGTCATCAGCTATGCTTTCACCAGTGGCGAAGCCGTCGCCCAAGCGGTCTCGGAGCTCTGCCCACTATTAGCCGTCACTCTCATCCTCAACGGAATTCAACCCGTTTTATCAGGTACATCATACTCTCTCTCTCTCTCTCTCTCTCTCTCTCTCTCTCTCTCTCTCTAACGGTATATGTACATCTTCAGGTGTAGCGGTTGGGTGTGGATGGCAAGCATTTGTGGCTTATGTTAACGTTGGATGCTATTACGTGGTTGGGATCCCATTGGGAGTTTTGCTGGGTTTTAAGTTTAATTTTGGAGCCAAGGTATGAAACTTCCTATTGAACGGAGTTCTAGGGGTGTCAGTCAGTTAGTTAAGTTCCGTTCTAGGGTTATTGATTTTGTTTCAGTTTAGTTTTGGTTCGGTTTTGATTTCTTATATTAATCTGTAATTGGGTTGGTTTTGGTTTTGATTCGATTTGTGGTTTACAAAATTATACAAAAACCTATCCTTTTTTAGTTTTGGGCTGGTTTCGGTTTCTTTATGGTTTGATTTCTGTTTTAGTCTAGGTTTTCTATTGGTTTTGGTTTTGGTTGTTTTTGAGTTTTCGATCTTCGGTGTAGTTTGATCCAGTTTTTGGGTCATAATATCGGAAACCAAAACCAGCACAAGGAGACTTCAGTTTGATTTGATTTAGACTATTTCTAGTTCAATCTGATCAGTTTTACCGATTCAGGCTAGGTTTTGACACTCTTAATTGAACCCTTGCCATAACCATGTTATATTTTGGATATTCAATTCACTCTTATGAACTGGGGCGAGGTTGATTGTTCCATAAAGATTTTGTGTTAGGAACCTCCACTTATCACTTCTATCCATGTTATATTTTGCATGCCCATGAGATATGAAAATGTGTCATTTAATGTACAAATAACATAAAACATATATAATTAAATAATGGGAGAGGGTTCCTAAAAGGCAGTGTGGCCCTTGCAGTAGTGTTGGGTCCATTGTGAGCAGACACAGAAACATCAACAGTGGCCAAATTTGTATTGTCTATGGAAGTGGGGCGGTCATTTCGCCTCGACCAGAATTTGAGTGTAGAGATGAAACTGCCTTCTAAGCTTCTTTTCCTTGAATTAACGTATCTATATACCCCTATGTATGCATGAAGAGCAACAAAAAAAAAAAAATTATTTAATTAAAGATTGAGATAATATTGGTGTCGATCCTGATGCAGGGAATATGGTCTGGGATGATAGGTGGCACAGCAATGCAGACAATCATTCTACTGTGGATTACCTATAGGACAGATTGGAACAAGGAGGTAAAGGCTCTCAGAACTATATTTCTCTTCAGAAAAAAAAAAAAAAAAAAAAAAAAAGCAATCACCACTGTGGGTACCATCCAAGAGAGGGTATTACCACAAAAAAGGAGAGACAGAGAGAGCTTCCTATAATTTTTTTTTTTTTTTTTTTTGGTACTAAACTAAAGAAGTAAAAATGTTGATTCAAGGCATTATATTTTGATCATTGGATAAAATAATCAGTAGTGTTTTTATACATTTGTAATAGATGAATTGTGAATTGAATTTCAGGTGGAGAAAGCTATGGAACACATAGATAAATGGAAAGTCAGGGAAGAACCGGAAGGAACAGAGTGACTAGGAGGAGCTTAGGAACTTCAAAGGCATGCCATGACTTGTAGTTTGTTGAGAGAAATAGTATCTTCTGGAGTAGATGGGTGAGA
>NC_056570.1:17177571-17177693 GCF_013358625.1 Macadamia integrifolia
ATGTATTTAATTTATCAAAAATGTTTTTTTTTTTTAATCAATAATAATATTGGTATATTCCAATTTAACTCCATGGATCTTGTTGTGTACGTTGTATGAAAAGAGTGCTCCACTTTTTTTTT
>NC_056570.1:17177713-17179467 GCF_013358625.1 Macadamia integrifolia
TTCTTGATATTCTTGTGGTAAGACGGCGTAGTTTTTCTCCCCCTAGACCTTACACATTCTCGTGCACCAAATACGTATTTCTCTTTTTGGAGAATTAATTTCCAAACATGGTAGAGCATTCATTCAGACAATTTTAAGCAAGTTCTTGAGCGAGTGAGCTGACTCCTTTGGGTATCTCCTCAGTCCATTCTTGAAGTCTACATAGTTGATACAGAAACACTCTCGACATTCTCGTGGTAAGGCAGCGTAGTTTTTCTCTCCCTCGACCTTACACATTCTCGTGCACTAAATATGTCTTTTTTTTTTTTTTTTGGAGAATTAATTTCCCAACATGGTACAGCATTCATTCAGTCTATTTTGAGGAAGTTCTTGAGCGGGTGAGCTGACTCCTTTGGGTATCTCTTCAGTCCATTCTTGAAGTCTACATAGTTGATACCGAAACGAACTGTGAACCCATTATCCCACTTGAAGTTGTCCAGCAATGACCACAAGAAGAATACCTCCACATCCACTCCTCACTGCCAATATAAAAAGGGACCCACTAATTAGCGAGATCTCCTGGGACCTGAGATTATCTATAATAAATCTCAGCTATTATTGTAGATAATCCTTTGATGTTATCATTTTCTATAGTTCGAACTTTTCAGGGAAATGATAGTGAACACGATGGATGGCTCTATAGGAAGATTTAATTTAGTGGAATACTTATTGGCATCAACAACGAACTTAAGATGGTCACGCAAGGCAACTTTTCTCCCTTCGTCATTGAAAGCTTCTTCCACTAATAGCTTGTAATCATCGGAAATTCCTGGCTTAGTGGCTTACCATTCTCGACGATATATATAACAGGATTGTTGTATTTTTTCTTTATGTAAATTAGAATGTCTCTCATTCCCTCTGGATACACATAAAGGCATTCTGAAGCAGTCTGCCTATTCACATCAAAATGAGACATCTCAAGTTATGATTCCCTTAAACCCAAACCACATGATCATAAAATTACTATGGCATTTTTAACTTACAATTTGGGTCTTGATGATGATGCTCACAAGACTAAAGATTTTTACGAAAATCAAAAAGACTTAGTTTTCCTAAGGTCATGATGAATAGAAATTCGTTGAACAGGGACCATCTGAGCCACTCGAGGGGGGGTGTAGGTGGTCTCGTCCCTTAGATTTCATGATGACGGAAAGATTCTCCCAAACTCAAATCACCAAAAGGAAATAAGGTTGCAACTTGTGGCAGCCCATGAGAGCTTTTAACACACACACACACACACATATATATATATATATATACGGAAAAAAATCATCTGCAATTCCGATCTCGTACAATTCCATGAAATACCACCTTTAGGGGGTGACACGTGTATTGATACCAATGCACTGGTCTAGATCTGATTTAAATGTCTCTTCACTGATTTAATGTTTTATTAGTTGTACCATATCTGGACCATTGTATTGGTATCAATACTTATGTCACCGTCTGAAGGTGGTATTGCACGGAATTGTACGAGATCGGAATTGCAGATGATTTCAACCCATATATATACAAGCAAGGTCCGCCTAAGTTACACCTCTACACAAAATTGTAGTGTTGCTGCCAATATTCTCATGCATTATACTCACCAAATTCTTAAAATCATGCAAGAAGGATGGATGTGTAGAATTTGTGAGATCTTACCGGTGTACCAATAGGAATTCCGGTTCCAAAGAGCTGCCATTGTTGGATGTTAACCAAAAAAAAAAAAAAAA
>NC_056570.1:17179487-17233231 GCF_013358625.1 Macadamia integrifolia
ATTCGTAAAATTTGGTAAAATTCTATTCGGCAGAATTATTCACGAATAATTTGGAGAATTTAATAACTAGGTTTGGTTCAAAAATAGGTAATTCAATTCGATTCAACTGTTTTAATCATGAGATCATTCATGATTTTGAAAATCAAAAACCAAATGATTTGATTCGATTTATTTAATATCGGTTTTGGTTCTGGTTCTAAATTAAACACCCCCCCAGTTAAGCATTATTTTCTATGAATTAGTGGGGCTGTGGGGATAATTTGGGCCCGGGGTTGCAAGGCCAACATACTATTCTACAGGTCCACCTGAGCCCACCAAAGGAGACATGGTCAAATCTTGTTCACTCACGAATCATGATAGTTACAATTTTGAATAACACCGGAGTCAGTGGCATAGCTTGGGTTGGGACATGGAACTCTCAACACAGGAGAGGAGACATTCTCAGAATAGTTTGCAGTGTACTAGTTCAAGCCCAGAAAATCAAAAGATCCTTTCAACAATTCAGATTCCTCTTTGTAGAATTTCGGCAGCCATGGCCCAACCTTTTTATTTTATTTTTTTTAAGGATGAGTATATTAAGAAGAAAAATGAGTACATCATAAAGAGGAAACAGGGACAGAGCAAAGACCCCTAGAGCCGCTAACAAACTCCACCTTCGACATGGCCATCAGCAGAGAAAGAAAGCATCACCTTAGGAGAATCTAAAGCTATGCCTGCCCAGGATATCAATTTCTACATAATCAGCAATCTGTCTTGGGAATGACACCGAGAATTCTGAGTTCCCAGATTTTGAAGCATTTTTTGCCAAAAAATCTGCAATTGGATTTGCTTCACAAAAGCAATGGGATATCTTCCAAGGGATTGATTCCAAGAAAGGGATAGCATCCAACCATCTTTGGAGGATAAACCACGGGATATGGTTCCTTTGGATTGCCAAAACAACCGCAGCCGAGTCAGATTCTATCCACATGCCCCTTGCACCCATCGCCTTAGCCATCATAATACCTTCCATGATTGCCTCAACCTCTGCTTCATAAGACTTCTTTATTCCCAAAAAAAATGATGAATGAGTCACACACTTGGCCATCATTATCTCAAACAATCCCTCCTGCTTCTGCCCTTCCTGGATTTCCCAAAGAGCTACCATCCACATTAACCTTTAGCCAGTTTGGTTGGGGCTTACACCAGTGAACTTCGAGGGGGTGAGCATGCTTGTGAGACCCCACTGTCAAACCCAGTTTACTGCAAAAAATAACATCAATTGGAGCTTTCACCTCCCCCTTCAGCTTCCCTATGCAAGGGCCAAGCTCCTGATGACTATATTCAAAAATTTGCATCGCAGCTCTGTACTCATTGTCATGCCGACGTCTGTTCCTTTCCCACCAAATGTTTGCTGTAATAATGGAAAAACCCACCATCCAGGGAGTTTTAAGGTTTATAACCCTAGCCTTTGCCTTTCACCATCGAACCAGGTTGTCAACTGACTGGTCTGCTGCCACTTAACCTCAAAGCACTCAACAAATGTTTTCCAAACTTTGGTCGCGAAAGGGCATGTGAGGAAGATATGATTAATACTTTCTTCAGCTTGGTTGCAGAGAGCGTACCTGGAAGCAAGATGGATCCCCTTATGCCTGATCTGCTCATCCGTTGGGAGTTTGCCATGAGCTAGACGCCATCCTAAGGTAGAGATCCTAGGAGGTAGGCCTTTCCGCCAAACCAGAGAGTACCAAGGGATCTTGCTAGCTGTCCTTCTGATACCCTCCTATGCCGAAGAGGTAGAGAAAGACCCCAGAGTCGACAATGACCAACAATAGGTATCCACTAAGTCACCTGAGGGGATTTTAATCCTCTTAAGTTTGTCAAATATTCTGATGAGCTCCACCAAGCTCACCTCACGGAACACCCATTCTCCACCACGAATAAAGTCACCCACCTTAGCATTAAATCTAAGAGCAGTCAAATCCATTATCTGAAGCTCCTCAAGCACTGACTTTGGCCCCCACCATTTGTCCTTCCAAAAATTTACAAGATTACCATTCCCGATAATCCATCTTTGATTCTCTTCCACAAAGCTCCAGACCTTTTTAACCCCCGATACAATGGAAGATGAAACGCCTTTTTTGAGGCTGCCATCATTTTTAATAAATCGAGCCTTAAGGAAAGAGTTGGCCACCGTCTTCTCATGCTTGATTCTCCATACTAGTTTGCATAGCATTGCTTTATTTGTGTCTTTGAGCCTCCTGATACCTAAGCCTCCTTCCTCTTTAGGCTTACAAAGGGCATCCCATTTTATTGTAATTTTTTTTGCAAATTCTATCCCACCCGTCCAGATAAAATTCCTCATCCACCGTTCTATTGTTGCTAACAGGGAAGTTGGCCACCAATAAATAGCAAAACTATGGTTAGGGATACCTGCAATGGCCGATCTAACCAATTCTGTTCTTCCTGCCAAAGACAATAGGTTGCCTTTCCAACCGGCTAGGCGCCCCTTCACCTTGTCCATCACTGGCAGAAGGGCCTCTTTTTTCACTCTTCCCTTAAATATTTCAACACCCAAGTATCGAGTCGGGAAGTTATAGATCTGAATTCCGAGGGTATCAACAATGATCTTCTTTCGATCTGGAGCAATCTTCCCAAGGAAGAGTTTGCTTTTCTTTAGGCTAATGCACTGGCCTAAAAATTCTTGGTATTTCATCAAGAAGTTTTTCAGGGTACGAACATACCTCAAGGAGGCGTTGGTGAATATGAAGATATCGTCCGCGAATAGGATATGCCCAGGAGTGGCAACGCCTCTTTGGCCATGGATTGCCTGGAGCTCCTTGCACTGAACCAGACTCGACAACCCTCTAGATAGAACTTCTTCGGCTATAATAAATAGCATGGGAGATATAGGATCACCTTGTCTTAGCCCCCGCTCCACCCCAAAGTAACCCTGAGGACCTCCGTTCACAAGAATAGATATTTTTGACAATATCAGAAGTTGATGCAGCCAATTGATCCAACTATTGGAGAAACCAAATTTACTCAAAACTTGAAAAATGAAAGACCAAAAAATAGTATCGTAAGCCTTCCTGATATCAATTTTCAGGCCAAGACCCCCACCTTTGGTCGCTGAGAACATTAAGTTTGCTAGCTCAGAGGCCACAGAGATATTATCATGAATCAACTTCCCCTTCTGAAATGCACCCTGCTCTTCTGAAATCAACCGAAGAAGGAGAGGTTCCAGTCGCATCGCCATAACTTTAGAAATAATTTTGCAAAAGAAATTGCCCATGCAGAGAGGGCGAAATCTATCCAGTGTGTTTGCTCCCTCCACCTTTGGAATAAGGACCAGGAAATTATTATTGACCCCGTGGGGCATGTATCCAGTGCTAAAGAATTGTCTCACCGCATTGCACACTTCCACTTCCACTAAAGACCAGCACTTGCAAAAAAAGGCACCAGAGAATCCATCAGGGCCCGGCGAGCTATCCGGGTCCAACTCCCACACTGCCCTCCTTATTTCTTCATTTCCAGGGAGGGAATCCAACCTATAACAGTCCATTTGGTTAAGGACTTTCGGGATATTATCCAGTAAATCTGCATGGGTCTCTATGGGAGCTTCTTTATGAAAGCGCTCAAAAAAATCGACAATATACTCTCCTATCTGATTTTGCCCTTCTACCATGGTACCGTCTGGCCTCTTGAGCACTCTGATTGTATTTTTGTTTCTTCTCATTTTGACAGAAAGGTGAAAATATTTGGAGTTTCGATCACCAACTTTCAGCCATCTAATTCTCACCTTTTTAGCCCATATTTTTTCATGATTTTCCAAGGCCTTCACCAAGCCGGTCTTCACATCAGCTTCCGAGGCAAACAAATAGTCGTTCATCCCTTCTCTCGCAATCTGGTCATGAATTTGGTTTAGGGCCGTCTTCGCGTCCTCAAGCTCTCTTTCAATGTGAGGGAAGGCTGATCTTGCCCAGGTCTTCAAAACCCCTTTCAGCCGCTTCAATTTGGAAGTGAGAACAACAATAGGGGGTCCCGCAATCCATTCAAACCAGGACGATGCCACCACATTATTAAATTCCTCGTGGTCCATCCAGAACTGATGGAACCGAAGTGGACAGTTTAAGGGGCACTGACTAGCAATTGCAGTCATCAAAATCGATCCATGATCTGAAGCTATTCTAGGCAAAACCACTTGAGAGGAGTCTTGGAAAATGGTCAACCATTGCTCATTGCAAAAGCTTCTGTCAAGCACTACAGACACATTACCAGTTTTTCGATTGTTGCTCCATGTAAATTTTCTCCCACTCGAAGGCAACTACGACATGAAGCAAGAGTCCACCATAGCACTGTACTCCGCAGCAGACCCCATGCTGAAGTTTCCTGGGCCCTTCTTTTCATGAGACTGAAGGGTAGCATTAAAGTCACCAACCATTGCCCACGGAGTGGGAGTGATAGGAATATCCGCAGCCAAGTCCAACCAAAGATCACTTCTCTCCGCCATAAAACTGCTAGCATGGATGAAGGAGACTTGCATTTGGGTGAGGTCCCAAGTCAGAGCAA
The DNA here is from genome assembly GCF_013358625.1 of Macadamia integrifolia. Classification (NCBI taxonomy): domain Eukaryota; kingdom Viridiplantae; phylum Streptophyta; class Magnoliopsida; order Proteales; family Proteaceae; genus Macadamia; species Macadamia integrifolia. The sequence goes on from NC_056570.1 coordinate 17,184,039, forward strand.
CCGTAATATGCTGAGAGGATTCTGAGATCACTACCGGACAACCCAGATTTCTTTTCCACATAATCCATAAATTTGAAATTCTCCCTATTCTATTGTTAAAAATAAATTTATTGAAAAAACCCAATTTATTAAAAAATAAGTTTGGAAAATCACTCACAGAGACCATTGGTTCGGCGATACAAAGAAGGTCTGGGTCCTTCTGCTTAACTAAATCTCTCAAGGTGCGCTTGCCGACCGCCTTCTTTATTCCTCTTATATTCCAAAAAAGAATCTTCATAAATTACTTCCTGGTACCAGCCTGGCGGTCAGACCTCAAGGCTTGCCCCGTCGCTGCATTAGCTTTTCCTTTTCGTCTAGCATCATCATCAGCTCTTGTGAGAGCTTGGTCAAGCTCTGTGACTTCCTGGTGGTGAATAATTATCCTTCTTGCGTCCAGACCAGACGGAGATATTTCTTTAATCACATGCTCAGAGCTGCCCCATTCCTACCCTCGGCCACTCCTTCCTCCTCTAGTCTGCTGTCGGCCTCCACGACCACCATTATATATCACTTTACTCTTGCGAGGGCGAAGAGTTCTAGCAATATGAAAACCTTCCGCCTCAGTCACTCCAAGGCCTGAAACGGACTCATCCTCTTTCATGTCTTTGCTGCCTTGCACAGATTCCAGCGACTCTTTTCCTGAAGAGTAATTTTCTGACTCTCCTGGGTCGGATTCAAACCCATATCCACACCCCAAAGGATTGTCCACCATGGTCGGTTCATGGGTATTCCTTTCTTGAGTGCATGGATTATGTAGACAGATTTCCAGGTTGTATTCATTCAAAACGTTCTCAAGAGAACCTTCTATATTTGACAGATCCTCCCCCATTGGAATATTATCTCTAAAGGGGGAAATATCCTTAGGGAGAGAGGATCTTTTATCTCCTTTCATATGAGGAGGATTGCGATGGATCTCGCCAGAAGCCATGTCGGCACCATCCTCTACCTCCACCACCTGCAAGTGTCCAGTAGAGTGGCGTTCAGCGTCATCCATGTTTGCATGAGTTCGGTTTTGATTCTTCTTGCCTCTGCACTACTCGGCAGCATGCCCCAACTTTCTGCAAATAGTGCATCTCCCTATACCATCTTCATACACAATCCGTTGTTTGAACTAGAAATAAACCTCCTTGCCCAGCTGTTTCCTTTCGACCTGGATTTCCTCCACTCTGGTGCCGCTCATCGTCACTTCCACCAGCACCCTAGCATAGCTCCCCATAATACCATGCAGTGTCCTACGATCCACCTCCTCTGGCCTTCCTGAGGCTTTGGCCATGGAGAAAAGAATTTTCTCATGCCAATACTCGATGGGAAGTTCTGGATATCGTATCCACACCAGCTTGGTCTGAATAGGGTCCTCATGAATACTAAACTCCGGCCGCCATAGTTGGAATCTAATGACTTGCCCTTTGACTTTGACGGGACCTCTTTTCCACATCGAGGCCATGTCTCCCTCAATTTCAAATCGGAAAAGAATGAATCCTTTTCCCAACGGCGCAAGGTTCACCTTACCCATCAAATTCCAGACATTTTTTGCATCAGTCCTCACTTCATCCATCGATACAAAGCGAAAATTAACCCGCCCAATCAAAGCATAAGAGAAAGATTGTAATTTCTCTTCGTACGCCTCCTGAGGAATAATGATCTTTGTAAAGGTTCCATCATGTATCGGATCAGGAAGATCATCTATGTTCGGCATAGTTTTCTTCGCTGCAGCTGCGTAAGATTGTTTGCTTCCTCCATTGATCACCTCCTCCATAGGGTGATTCTTTTCAGCTAATCCACTAGAGACGACGTTGTCAATTTCAGAGACTGACGGAGGCAAAGAGTAGTGCTCTGGTCTCCAAAAATCAGTAATCCTCCGTTGCTTCCCTCTATCGGATGGTCGATCGCAAATCTCCCCATCCTTCTCAGAGCTTCTCTCTCCTGTGTTCTCCATCATCCAAGGAAAGACCTATCAAGAGATCTTAACCATGGCCCAACCTGATCTTGCATCCATTGTGGATATTCACCCGTGGTAATAGGGTTTATATACCTAATATAAACACACAACGACCATGAGAATATATAGTTTAGCTGACTCTCTAGCAAAGAAGGTCTTGTCTCTAACGTGCATGATAACCTGATACATTTTCAATCAATGGATCTAAGATCATTGTTGAAAAGTTTTAGAACCTTAGCTGACAAATTTAAGGACATATGTACCCACCATCCAAACATGAAATCGGAAGCTTGGTGAGCAGCGGTGCCATCTTCTGGGCTATCGGAGTAAGGAACCATCCAAAAGTAATTCAGTGTAATCTCAATCTAGCCATTTTGAGTTGCCTGATACTTCTTGTATACATCTACCGCAATTGCATGAAAAAGGAGCAAGTGATGGGCTCTAGCACGTACCCGCAAACAGTGAAGGTCCATGTCTCATTCAAGGTCTTCCAATGCTTCACACGATCACCAAATTCTCTATAGCAAACTTCCACGAAGAAGTATCTAAAATCCTCTCTACATTGTATGTATATTATATAAGCAATATAGACTAAAATAAACAAAGAATGTCTATCAAAGATTTAGAAGGGCTGAAAAGTGGATCAACTCCCCACACATGAGGAGAGGACCTAGTTAGCAAACATGCATTTAAACTTCTATTTTTTTTAACCGTTTGAAACATTTTTTTCTTTTCGGTTTCCTAGAGAATTGGGAAAAAATGGTAAATGGGAAAAAAGGCAAATGGAAAGCGTTCTCGTTCTAAACACGTTTAAAATATGTTTCTATTTTTTTGGCGTTTTTTAAGACTTCAGACTTATTGAACATCATGGTTACTTAACTAATGATATCTCTCTTTTCTGAACTCCGATTGACCTGGTTTTTTTGCTAACATGAAGCTAACTCGAAGGCCTACATTTCTTATGATCACCTTCAACTAAAAGTCAATACATGGACATCAAAATTGAGCGACAAAGTGATACATCTGCTAAAAAGTATTTCTAAAGTGATGACTCCCAACTCTAAGTGAACATGCATCACTTTGAAAGCGGGGTAACAATGTTGACAACATAGAATAACATCATAGCCAAGCCTCATTGTTAAACAAGACTTTTTTTTTTTTTGTATGAATTTAGAATTGGTGTTAAATGAAAATCAATGATGTCTCAGAACTTATAATGAGTCAGAGAATATATAAATGCATTAGTGGGGGAATGGATTAATGGAATTTCCATTAATCGCTTCAGTTTGGGTCAAGACCAAAGGATTATTAGGACAATTTAACCATTAATTTTCACAAAAGATAGAAAAACTAGATGAACTTATTTAGAAAATTAAATGATTACATAGTGAAAGAGGGATGATTCCTAGAGAATGTTGAAGTTTCTGCATTTGATTCTTGCACACACAAAATTCCATGATCCTTTTGTATCTCTTACGGGACCCCTTTGCCATGTTTATGGGCTTTGTATTTATACTCTGCGCTTTCCTAAAAGCCCTATTTGTTTTACCAAGGACAGTGAAAAAGGTGGGTGGAAAACTTATATTTATTTCCCATAAATTACTATAAATGAGTATTTGGATAAGTGGAATAGAAAATTTATCCGATAAAGTCATTTAATACAATAATTTTTGTCTAGATTTGCTAATGTGACAGTTTACTTATCAACCCAATTCACTTCCAAAGTTCAACCAAAATTGGTAGGATTTCATGAAAATTTTGTTTTGTGCATATCTCTCTCCTCTTATTTTCTCTTTTCTTTGAGAATTCCACTTTACTTTCATTTCCTTTCTTTCCCATAGAAGTGGATACCACAAAAAATTACATATTCCATTATTTCATTTCCTTCACTTTTATTATTAACCCAACCCACAACATATGGGATCCACCCTTACAAGTTATCATCTATTTTTATCCGTCAAACAAATAGAGCTTTAATTAATTTTCTATTTATTCCAATTTAAAAAAAAAAGTCTACTAAACAGCCCCATTGTATGATCACTTACTAAATAACTACCTCTCTCTCTCTCTCTCTCTCTCTCTCTCTCTCTCTCTCTCTCTCTCTCTCTCTCTCTCTCTCTCTATATATATATATATATATATATATATGGAGAAGATTAGATTTGCCACCAACTTTCTTAGAGCTAGTAGTTCAACCAATGGCAAGACTTGAATAGGAGGGGCATAAAGAACTTTTCAAATAAGAGGAGGAGAGAGAAAGACACAGATCTAGGTACACCGGCAGCAAACCCAGCCTTTTATAAAAACCAAGTTAAAACTCCACACCTAGCATCAAACCGAGCCTTACCTAACACCACATCTTGAATAGCCTTGTGGCACACCCCTTTTCACTGCACCCCTTTGGGCCCTTCTGATGGCCATTCCCTCCCAGAGCAAAGGGTGCTAGTGTATCCTACCCCTATTGGTTCTTGAGAACTTTTTTCCATATTTTATTTTTGAGATCAAATTTACATTTACCTTACCGCATCAATAATTTAAAAAAAATTAAAAAAATAAAAGTAAGCAAAAGATACGTCAGACCGGCATAATCCAGTATGAAGTCTATAGATGAACCATGTGGGCACACATGAATTCAATGAAAGTATAATTTCAAACATAGTGATGATAAAAGATGATAGTCATAAGCATAATATCCAAGATAAATAACACAAGAGATCGGGTAGCTTAATTAAAATACCATGAGATTCTTAATACAAATCACCTAATATAGTAATAGTATTATTATAAATAGATAGAGTAGATACTAAGGATCCTCCATTTTTATTTTATTTTTTGCTAAAAGGTGATTTTGGATCCTTCATTTCTAAATTCAGCCTGACTTGAGGAAGTTCTTAAACCAATGTGCTGATTCCTTTGGGTATCTCTTCAGTCCGTTTTCAAAGTCCACATAATTGATACCAAAACGAACCGTGTAACCAGCATCCCACTCGAAGTTATCCAGAAAAGACCACATGAAGAAACCCTTCACATCCACCCCATTCCTACAAAATTAAAATTATTAGTAAATTTCTATAATAAAGTGAGTTTTCAGGGGAAAGGCCTTATAACGACAGGGTAGGCCCCACCAAACAAGAATAAGAAAACCCGAGTACACATGTGAACAGATGGAGAAGTATATAAACTCACTCCACGGCATTAAGAAGGAATTTGAGATGGTCTCGCAAGGCAACTTTTCTCAATTCATCTTTGAGAGATTGGTCCATTGGAATCTTGGCATCATCAGAAACTCCTGAGAAAATATATACAATTTTTAAATCAATAAATTACTTTATATATATAATTGAACACTCACCATATAATGTAATGAAATAAGGAAAGAAATACTTTGGGCTTCTTACCATTCTCGGCAACATAGATAACAGGATTGTTGTATTTTTCCTTTATGTAAATTAGAATGTCTCGCATTCCCTTTGGATACACATAAAGCCACTCTGAAGCAGTCTGCAAGTGCAAATCCCAATATCAATTACTTCATAATTAACTTATTCATAGATCCTAAAACTTTTAAAATGAGATAGCTCAAGTCACGGTTTCCTTAAATCCAAACGCACATTTTTGGTTTACAGCCAAATATTATTACAGAAATTTTTTTTTTCGTAGAAAATTATTTTTACAGAATTCAGATCAGCAAAAGGTGATAGAATTGCAAATTTAATTTGGGTCAGGTTTGGTATGATTTTATTTTACTTTTTAATTGATTTCATGAAATAGATTTTTAGTCAAGATATTGAAATTTTTTGGATGCATCAATCTGAAATATTTCAAGAATATGAAATTCATTTGGAAGGGTTGTGGCAGAGGCAGAGGCAGAGGCAGAGGTGGGGGTAGGGCTGGGAAAGAGGAGGTGGTCGTGGCGAGGAGATTATGAAGGTAGTGGTGGTATGGTGGGGAGTGGCAAGAAGGTTGTGAATGTGGTGGTGGTAAGGTGGGAGTGGTGGTGAGACCATCCAAAGATGAAGAGCCGTGGTGTTTTATTTTGAAAACAAAATTACTATTTTATCCATTAAATCAAACATGTATTCGTTAAAGAACAAGAGTGAAATCAAATTTAATTTTAAAACTAAAACAATTCCTACTCTATTTCAAATTTTATATTCCATGATTCTATTTTATTGAATTAAAACGAAAAAAAAAAATACACAATAGTGTTTCCAAAGTAAAAATCACCCCTCGAAATTTATATAAAAATCATACCAAATGAGAAAACAGTGTGGCTACTAATATTTTCATCCAGACTCAAAATTCTTGAAATCATGCAAGATGGATTGATAGATGTGTAGAGACGTTGTATAATCTTACCGGTATACCAATAGGTACATCATCCCTTGTACCTGTCGCAATGGATAATTCCAAAAAATTAAAAATTTAAATCAATTTAACAAAAATTTCCAGTCCAAACTCTAATTAAAAATAAATCAAGAGCTTGGTCAAAACGCTAATAGTTACAACTTACCTGTTTGATTGACACATGAATCAGTCGTATAGCATGGGTTGGGATCTGGAACTCTATCCTGAGCATAGGTTGCAGTATAGTAGTTTAACCCAAGAAAATCATATGATCCTCTCAACAAATCAGATTGCTCTTTATAGAATCTTGGCAACCTTGGCCCAACAAGATCAATCATCCATTTTGGATATTCACCTGTGGTAACTGGCTCCATAAACCTAAGACATACAAACAACTAGCATCAAAATATGTGGGATTTAATTTCTCACCATCAAAACATGATATCGGAATTCAGAAGCTCACCATCCAAACATGAAATCAGACGCTCGTGCAGCGGCGTCCTGATCAGCGGGGCTATCGGAGTACGGAACCATCCAAAAGTAATTCAGTGTAATCCCAATCTGGCCATTTTGAGTTGCCTTATACTTCTTCCTGTATACGTCTACTGCAGCTGCATGAGCTAGGAGCAAGTTATGGGCTACTGTATATGGATCCATCCCAGTATTATCAGTCTTTGATGGTGGGAAGGCTCCAGACACGTACCCATTTGTAGTGAAGGTCCATGGCTCATTCAAGGTCATCCAGTACTTCACACGATCACCAAATTCTCCATAGCAAACTTCCGCAAAGTCTCGAAAATCATCTCTGTATTGTATTCATATATTATATTCATTGTGTTTAGAAGGCTTAAAATAAGTAAGATGACCATCGAAATTAAGGGTGTCAATCGGTTCGGTTCCAATTATTTAGTTTCATTTCGATTCGATTCGAAATGATGGTAAAGTGGACCATAATCGAATCAAGAACTGAATCGATTCGATAATTAGATACTCAGATTGTCGGTATTAATACTCACATGATTTTAGTACTCAAGAAACCACCGTACTCTACTTCCAAAGCTTGAGGAACATCCCAGTGAAATAGAGTCACAAAAGGCTCGATACCTACAAATCAATTATAATAAACATTAAAACGATCACAGCATAGAAAGATAAACAAGAACATAAGATATTATAAACGGCAAGAGAGAGAGAGTGCACCATTGGCTAGAAGCTCGTTGATGACGTCATTGTAAAACTGAACCCCTTCCCTGTTCACTCCTCCACTTTTCTTTCCATCTACAAGCACCAGATATTTTCAACAAAGTAGACATAAAGAAATAATAAGATAGTCCTATATATGATAGTCCTTGGGTTGAGACAAGTAGAAAACCAGTTTTTAACTGACAATTAACTGAAAAAACTACAAATAAAGGAAAGAAACAATTTATCAAGTCAAAGATGTCATTAAGAGATATTAGAAAATTGGAGACAGAATCTTCTCCTAGACCATGACCATGACCTTTTAAATGGTGTGAAATTGTTAGGACTCCACACCTTTTGAATGGTGTGAAATTATTGTAGGAAGTCATGGTGAAGAGGTTCTCACCATTTAAAATCTAAACAAATAAAGAGTAAAACAATGGGTACTAAAAGATCAACAAGTGGAAAAATTAAATCTAGATTGTCCAGAAGGAGCAAATTCATTCTGCAGTCATCCAAAAGACATTAGATTTTTCAATCGATCAAACAAAAAATTTAATGGCAAATCTAATAACAGGGACTTGGTGCAAACACATTAGATTTTCCAATGGAGTGTAAATAATTTGAATTCTTATAAAATTTTAAAGCTTAAAAAATATTTTTTTGAAAATTTATGTTGCCTTCAAAACTAAATTTAACGTGAGATGGGCTATGGATCCACTAATACCCATTCAAAATTTTTGAATCCTTGTGGACATTGAATTATCAGTTAATGCAAACACATTGATATCAGACCTGGAAATATTCTGGTCCATGCGATTGAGAATCTGAAGGAAGTCATCCCCATATCCTTCATTGCAGCTATATCCTCCTATGGAACAAAAATAAGGACACCACCTCGAACAAGGGTAAGAGTAAGAATGCATGAAAAATGAAGTACATACTAAGAATAGTATTTCTAATTACATAGACCAGGCGGTATAGTTTTTACCTTATACCGGTGGTAAAAATCCACTGCCACGTCTCCATTGCTTTTATCCTTCATTTGATCTGTTGAGAGAGAGAGAGAGAGAGAGAGAGAGAGAGAGAGAGAGAGAGAGAGTAAATATTACAAAAAGCAAAAACGGGTTGAATAAAGAATTGTCTATGTGCCAAAATCCCAATTCGACTTCCTAGGTTTATAAGTTCTCGAGAACCATTCTCATAGGATCTCGATTCATGCATATGTAATCCACGTAAGGAAAAAGTCCTGTGATGAATATTATGTGTGGGACAAGAATCATATAAGAATCATTCTCGTACGATAATCTGATCCACACTCCATGTTTAGCTAGAGAAACTCCAATATGAGCATGGTTTCAAGTATGGATATTATATTGGTCGTATCGTATCAATACCAGTTGAGACCAATCCCTAATCCTTGATCGATCTGGATCAATTACTCGTGTCATTTCAATTACCCGTATCATTTCAGGATTTTTTTTCTGAAAAGCAAAGGGTAAAAATGACCAATTCACACCGATCCTTTTATCTTCTTTGATACTGATTCGGATTGAGACCGATACCATTACCAATATCAAGAACTAAATCCATGAGCATGGGGGTGGATCACCCATGGACACTCATACCAGCATGGTTCTAAGTATTGATATCAAATCAATCGTGTCGGTTTGGCATGTCTCTAATCTGAATATCTAGCGAATATTGTATTAGTTAAATGGTAGAATCAGGGGTAAAACGGTCAAAAATCTTTTTTTCTTAAGAAAATCAAGGTTATTTCTATCTAGTATGAGTGATTCAATATTGATCATTTTGATACTGCATCAGTTTTGAGATAGCCGATACCCATTTCGATACCGTGCACTAAAACCATGCATTGGAAAATAAAGTACAAATAGTAAAATGTAGAGAGAGAGAGAGAGAGACCAGGATGTGTGTGACAGTAATAATCCCAGTTACTTAAGCCTTTGCCACCCTCGAAAGGTGCACCTTCATACTGAGAAAACAAAGTATAAACAGCCTTGGTTAGACGCATGTAGGCTATACATAATTCTAAAACCAGTAGTAATTAAGGGTGATTGGATTATAACATTACTTGATATGCCGATGATGCTGTACCGAAATAGAAACCTGGTGGAAAACTGTTTCGGCTGAAAGAAAGCTCGGTCGGCAGAGTCCTAGGAGCTGGTTTAGTATCAACAGAAGGAAGACGGGCTCGAATAGAACAGCTCTTATGGTTTTGAAACAGAGAAGCTGGCCTTTGCCAAATTGCAAGCTTTGCACTCTCATGGCCTGAGAGGAATGGCTTAGGCAACAGAAGTTGGGATTGATGGGCAGCAAACTCAGACCTTGGCAACTGAAGCTTCAACATCTTTGATAGCAGGCTTAGAGAGAGAAAAAGATTGAAGGGTCCAAATGGGTCTGTGGCTCTAGTTTTGATTAGGCTTGTGCTCTCTTATATAGAAATAGAAGTGGGAATACATGAACTTTGTGTAAGATTTTCAATTAGGCTTGTTTGCGGCTCTAGTGTTGATTAGACTCGTCCGATATACTCTCTTAAAGATATAGAAATAGAAGTGAGAATACATGCACACAGTCTTCGGATGAAGTTGAACGAATGCACCATAGAGTTGTAGATTTTCATCTCTACCCGACGGCTTGTGTGGACTGTGGACCTTCTTAAAAAAAATAAAAAATAAAAAAATAATAGTATCGGCCATACAAAAAATCAGTAGCAAAAGAAATAGTAGCGGGACAAGAAGCCCACGAGCAGCTCACAGCTCATATTAGATCCCATTTCTAGCATTCACTTTGAGACAATAAGCCCACGAGCAGCACGAGAGTTGACAATGGACTCTCTCCATAATTACCATAGTACCATAATTTTGAGAAGGTGAGGGACGTAGAAGGATTGAACAATGACCTCCTTGAACTTATGCTAGAGCCCACTTATTTTGGAGTCCACATCCTCTATAGTGAGCAATGAGGTACAATGAGCATCGGACGGTTGAAAGTATTAGGTACACAATCCAAGGAACTCTCAGCCATCCGATACTCATACACCAGTGTAGCAACTTTACACAATTTTCACACCTTACTTTTTCCTACCACTAGTTGTAGGTAATTGACTACCGAGCCAAACAACATATGTAAATCCATATTTATATCATTTAAAGGCCGAGCATCATCTGAACCTAAACTCTATAGGATATTAATGTCTAAACACATTAATTATTTTATTTATGGATAAGAGAACACTAATGGATCATGTGGCTATTGAGTCAGCACTTAGGTCAATGGAGGAGCATATCCACTAGAGAACACACTGAGGGCATTATACAAAAACTTAACACAACCAATTACGGTTCTTTTTCCCTTTTTTTTTTTTCTTTTTTTTGTCTATTATAAAATTAATAAAAGATCAATGTGATATTTTTTCCACACCCAATTACATCTTCACCATGTTGGACTCTCTCTCTCTCTCCCCACCATGTGTGCCTTATATTGACAAAAATGTTACATGAGTCACAATTGGGCATAACCAAATGGACCTTTCATTGACAAAAATGTTTTCATATGCCGTGATTTGTAAGGCGTGGTAGATTCCTATGGATTTAGCATGGTATAAGGTTGCCAATGGTAATGATATCAATATGTAGCAGATTGATGCAAAATAAAAAATTCATTTTCTAATAAAAAAATAATCAGATTCGTATTAATTAATCATATAATTGCATCGATCATGTCCAATCCAATATTAATTTCTAAAATCAGGGAAATTCTCCCCACACTCGGGACAAGGGAGTCCCCTACTTTATTTTATCAAGTAATTAATATCCTAATGAACATAAAATGAGTACACAAATACAAAGATTTTTTTTTTTCTCACTCACTAAACTATTATGTTAACAATCATTATATTGTTAGAGTACAAAATAATCAAATACACACATAAATCTTTGAAAAAAAATATAGATATCATTTCAAAATTAAAATTTTAATTATAATTTCAGATTATAAATAATTACTAGAGAAACAATTTTTTAGTCATGGAATCACTATATTAATAAGAAATATAATGCAAAAATATTCCACTTAAAAATATTATTTATCAACTAAAATTTTAATTATAATTTCAGATTAAAAATACTTATCAGAGAAACATTTTTTTTAGTCACGAAATCTCTACATTGATAAGAAATATAATGCAAAAATATTCCACTTGCAAATATTGTTTATCAACTTAAATTTTAATTACAATTTCAGATTAAAAATACTTATTAGAGAAACAATTTTTATAGTCGCAAAATCATTATATTAATAAAAAAAACTATAATTAAAAAATATTCTACATAAAAATTGATTTTAATTATAATTTTCAGATTAAAAATACTTATTAGAGAGACAATTTGTTAGGAAATCACTATATCGATGAGCAAAAACACTAACCCCCACAAATTGTGAACAGATTTGGCTTCAAATATGGTCAGGTTTGGAATCACTGGTGCTAGAACTTTTCAATTTTAGTAACTTGCAGTTCTTTGATATCTTCCGTGCATTTTCAATTTGAATGACATTCTTTGATGTGATCTACTATTAAAAATGATAGTCTATTTATCATCTCAAATTGGGAAATACATGTGTAGAAATAAAAATCTAAATCGATGTAGAAAGGAATGGAACTCATGAACAAACAAAATCATATCATGAATATAAAGATTCACGTGATTCAATAAGATTGTATATTTCATAGGTAAAATGAGATCCTGCTTCACTATCAATGAAGAAAATATTATAGTCACTCGTCCTCACACTTCTAATATTACTTATAGAGAAAGAACCCTTACAACCAAGGATTAAAGTATCAGCATCGGTCGCCGTATCGATCGACCAAAATTAAGATACTTATCGGAGGGTATCGTATCGTATCGGAGATACGGTAAGATACATAAAAGATACGCACATAAATGGATATGAAACACCTTGTTAAACACTTTTGCACAAAAAATTTGTTGAAAAAGCTATTGATAATATGTATTATGCATAAACACTAAATTAAAGGTATCGCACTAAGAATTCAAGGTTTGCAGTTGTCCCATAAATGTAAAATCCTTGTTCCCAACCTTGATTTTCACTTTAGTTAGAGAGAAATATGACTGGCAGCAACTTTGGAACAAAAACCTCTCAAAAAATCGTGTTTTCTGAAAAAATACCCATCTTGACCATTATATGACCATAGCGCATTGTATCGGTACTCACCGATACGTACCAATACTCATCGATATGTACTGATCGATACATATCGATACTCACCGATACGTATTGATACTCATTAATACGTACCGATCAATACATACAAATGCTCACCGATACATATCGAAACGTATATTTCACCTCGATTTTATATTTTCCATAGAGTATCAGTATGTATCGATAGTGTATTGGTGCATATCGGTATGTATCGTAGGATATATATCGATACGAAAAGATTTTAAAAATTACATGTATCGTATCGGTGTGTATCGTATCGGTTGGATAAATTTAAGATACGTATCGGAGAGTATCATATCGGTATCGGAGATACTTTAAACCATGCGTACAACAAATATTTACTGAATCCAATGGAAACAATTTACTGAAATACCAATATAGTCCCTAAAAAATTTTCTATAGGAAAGCCCGAACCAGCACATGGACCCCCCTAATTCATCATGGCCATTGTCAATAATGACAATAACGCGCAAGTGGAAGATTTATCAATGCCTTTAGACCTTCGATCTCTTAACAATCTTTCAGAATCAACACACTTTTACAAGGAATAAAATACAAGACATCATACCTCCAACAATATTTTCAAGTCCACTTGACTAAAGCACCCACTCATTTACCCAGTTCTAGATTGAGCTCGAGCGGCAGTCAGCAAAGAATGGCTTGGTTGCGGAGATGAGAGTGACTGAAGAAGGTTAGATTTAGCTTCTCATCCGATTGCATTTAAAAGAAAAGATTATTCAACCGTGGATATCCATTTTGGGAATCCCTGTAACTGTTAGCAGAGGGAGAATTCTAATACGGAAAAAAACTGAATGGGGTGAAGTAGAGTTGATTCAAGCAGAGGTTATCGCTAGATCTAATTCCAATTTTTTAAACCAATGGTGTGGAACTCTACTGAACTTAGAACACTGACTTCACACTGCTCAGTAGTCTCTGTATCTCTAGATCCAACATGTGGCTCTTACAAACACTACAACAAAATACACTTGTAGCTATAGATATTTAAATGCGGTTGCAAAATCCGCAACCATAAATGTCCTATAACTGCGGTTTTTCTGTGTGTAGTAATAGGAGCTACCTATTGCGATGATATTTGAAAACCACTATAACAGAGGACCCTATAACTGTGGAAATAAAATCGCAGCTATAAATCACAGTAATATAGTATACTTGTTACTGCGGAATTTAAAACCGCAGTAACAAACTTCTTGTAACTACGGAAACAAATTGCAATAAAAAAATTGCAATAACAGAAAATCTTGTAACTGCGAAAATAAAACCGCAATTAAAAAAAAATAGTAATATGTGCTACTTCTTGCTACAGTAGTTAAGACCGCAGTAAAAAAAAATCTTTGTATTGCAAAAAGGAAACTGTAGTTAAAAAAGCGCAGTAACAGAAATCTTGTAACTACGGAAACGAATCGCAATAAAAAATCACAGTAACAGAAAATCTTATATCTACGGAAATAAATCCGTAGTTAGAAAAAACGCAGTAATATGTGCTACTTATTGCTGCAGTAGTTAAGATCGAAGTAAAAAAAAAATCTTTGTTACTACGAAACAAAACTACAGTTAAAAAGCGCAACAACAAAAACCTTGTAACTACGGAAACGAATTGCAATAAAATATCGTAGTAACAGAAAATCTTGTAACTACGGAAATAAAATAGTAATTAGAAAAAATATAGTAATATGTGCTACTTATTGCTGCAGTAGTTAAGATCGTAGTAAAAAAAAATCTTTGTTACTAAGGAAACAAAACTGCAGTTAAAAAGTGTAGTAATAGAAACCTTGTAACTATGGAAACAAATCGCAATAAAAAATTGAAGTAATAGAAAATCTTATAACTACAGAAATAAAACCACAGTTAGAAAAAACGTAATAATATTTGCTACTTATTGCTGCAGTAATTAAGATTATAGTAAAAAAAATCTTTGTTACTGTGAAAACGAAACTACAGTTAAAAAGCGTAGTAACAGAATTCTTATAACTACGGAAACGAATCGCAATAAAAAATCACAGTAACAGAAAATCTTGTAACTACTGAAATAAAATCGTAGTTAGAAAAAATGTAGTAATATGTGCCACTTATTGCTGCAGTAGTTAAGATCGTAGTAAAAAAAATCTTTGTTACTGCAGAAACAAAATTGCAGTTAAAAAGCGTAATAACAGAAACCTTGTACTACGGAAACAAATTGCAATAAAAAATCGCAGCAACAGAAAATCTTGTAATTACAGAAATAAAACCACAGTTAGAAAAACGCAATAATATGTGCTACTTATTGCTACAGTAGTTAAGACAACAGGAAAAAAAAATCTTTGTTATTATGGAAACAAAACTGCCGTTAAAAACCCAGTAATAGAAACCTTGAGTCATTGCTGACTACTTGGCTAGAGATGCGGCGAAGACAGGGATATCAGCCACAAATATTGTTTTCCCTGTCCACATAAAGGATCTTATCAGAAGAGATGCTGAGGGCAGGCCAAACTATAGATTTGATTAGTGCGCTTCTCTTTCCCCTGCTGATGGCAATGCCTAAGGTGGGGGTCAGGGAACCGATTTTACTTTTTGCTTCAACCGAGTCATTGGAACCCGATTGAAAAGTTTAACGGTTTAGATTTAAGATTTTTATTTTTCACGGTCCTCTCACAATTTTACATTCTTAACATTCAAGGATATTTAGGGTTCTCAGAATGAAATATTTTCACATGGAAATTTGTTTGACCTGATATCAGTTACATCAAATCTCGCTTGAAAAATTAAGTGATTTAAACTTAAGATTTTCAATTATTAGTGGTTTGATGCATTTGTTGAACGTTAGTTATGGAACGATTTAGAGGTTAAGGGTCCAGGGTCTCATTTCTAGGGTTTAGACAGTCGTTTATAATTCTGATTACTCACCATTTTTAAAGTACATTACCTGTAAATAAACTTATAACGACAAGATTATGTTCCCAATTTTAATTTTAATAGTGTACATGTTTTTTTAAGATTTCTCAATTTTTTTTTTTTTTTGAAAATTTAAGTTAATATAAATAATATATATTAGGGGTGTCAACAGGTCGGTCTGGATCGGTTTCAGTCTAGTTTGAGTTGGTTTCGGTGTGGGAATGCTGAAATCGAAATCAAACCAATAAGGAAATTCTGATTTTGGTGCGGCTTGGTTTCGATTTGTCTTCGGATTCTTATATCGATTTGTAATCGGGTTGGTTTCCTTTTTTTAATCCAGTTTGGATTCGAATTTCCTTACAAATGTTACAAAATTATGCAAATTTTGATTTTTTTAATGAATTTTGGACTGTTTTCATTTTCTAACCAAATTAGTCTGACAAAAGCTTATTTGAATTGGCCATTTGACACCCCTAAATTCCACTCTCCAATTTGGTTTTGTTGTCACTCATTCTTGGACCAAAACCACACCAGCCCGATAGAAACTGAGTTGAATTGGACGTTTGACACTCCTAAGCTCCCCTCCCCAATTTGGTTTTGTTGTCACTCATTCTTAAACCAAAACCAAACCAACCCAATAGAAACTGAGTTGAATTGGACGTTTGACATCCCTAAAATTGAGTTCTAAAAAACCTAATGGAATAGAAAAATGAGATTCTAAAACATGGGATTCGGTCAATTAAGTTTAATACCTATCTGAATTGGCTTGGATCAGACCATATCGGATGGAGTTTCATTAGATCAGATGCATCATATGATTGACATTTTGTTAATCTCTAACAATATGTCCAATGGAACGTATAGCAAAAAAAAAAATCAATCAAGGTTAATCCAACCATTGCAGAAGCCATGGTCAACCCAACCCAACCCTGATAGGGTCAATTAGGGCTAGTTTGGGTTAGTATGAACCCGGCAAGATTGGGCCTAAACCTGAACTTGATTGGGTTGCGTTAGGGTTTTAAGAAACACGTCCCAACTCCGTCTCTTTCACCAGTACTATAAAGTTAGATAATTTAAGAATCTTACCAAAAAAAAAAAAAAAAAAAGCAGACAATTTAAGAATATAATTTAATTTAATAATATAATGGATTCGTGGGAAGATTTTACACATTCCCGCTCTCCATTTCCCAGTCCCACACAAACTCCTCCCATCTTCTCTCACTCTCCTTTTGCAAGCTTTTTGAAATTTTCTCAATCTTTATTCCTTAACCCTAACCAAGAGGAGGAGGCAAGAGGGAGATTTGAAGACTCAATAGAGAAGAACTCTCGCTGGGTAGGAGAGAGAGGCGGTTTTTGTTTTGGGAGAGAAGAAAAAGTAGAGAAAAAAAGGGTTTTCTGGTTTTGGGAGAGAAGAAAATGCAGAGAGGTCACTGGTTTAGAGAGTGGCTTCACAAAGAGGAATCCTAGAACAGGTAAGAATTTACACCTATTCTTCCTTTTGCTGCTAATAATGCAATGCAAACACAATCTTTTTCAATTTCTTTTTTTCCCTCTCTATAGTATGATGTTTGAATCCTAATATAGGCTGTAGATCTTGCTCTGCGATCAACTTTCAGTCATGCTCTGTGATATATTTCAGCTCCAAACAAGATATGCTGCTATGCTGATTCTTTCCTCTCTGTTTTGCTTTCTTTATTATTTACGTTTGTCTCTTTATTAATTCTCTAATGATGCTACCCCATCCCTAATGTTAAGAACATCCGATTGTCTTCTTTGTTGAATCCCAATATTTCTTGATGTTCTTCAGTAAGCCTAATGATGCATGTCTTTTTTTTTTTTTTTTTTTTTTTTTTAAAGTATGATGGATCTTGTATTCTTCCTTTCCCATTTAACTCCCTAGATTCATTCTCATCGTTACTTGATGCAGCCTTGTCCTTTTATTATGTGCTAAATAGTTCATGATTAGAATTACAATGGTTTCTTGTATGGTCTCTACAAGTTTCTAGCTTAGGACTATTATTAAGCCAATAAGAACACATATTCCATGGTTATGTTTCAGCTTGCATCGGATCTTTTCACTTGGGAATCAAGGCTACCGAATGGGATTTATTTCCATTAGTTCTGCTTTGGCCAGCAAGGTGGTCATCTAAGAAGAGCCGCCATTGATTGGGTATTATCTTAACCTTGGGCAGCAAGTTGATGTGTTGACAAAGAGGATCGATTGGTAGTCTATAGAGTTGATTTTGGTTTCCTTTCTTGTTAACAGTGTTTGGAAGTCTTTGTTTCCTATTTACTTTATTTCCTTTGAGCTTTAATCTTCTTGTATAAGGGAGAAATCCGCTAGAGGCTTTCTTTCTTATCATCAGTCTTTGAAGACCAACATCAAGCCCCATCGGTTGCCATTACTTCTGAGATTTCCAGACCAAATCCAAGACTTGCGGTTCAGGTTTTCCTCTAGAAACTGAGGCAACTTCAAGTGAACAGAGCTCAGCCCAACACCATCACTGAGGCTTGGTCTCGATTTGTCTTTGGTTTCTTATATAACAAGGGTAACACTAAAAAACCTGTGTATCATAACTACATAAAGGTAACAACACTAATCTTCAGAGAGAATGTTACATAGATAATAACAGGGACAACCAAGATTTTATGTGATGGAAAGTAGCTGTACTGATAACACTCATATGACTTCAAATAGGATACCACATCAATTCAACCCTGCAGAATCAACTACATTAACAATAGTTTATGCAAATAGAGTATTGAGCATGTCCTTCTAGCTCTCTCAAAAGGGGGAACCTTGACTTAAAAAAATTTATATGCTAGAAACTCATCAATAACAATGCAAGGAGACGCCTGTGCCACAAAGTTTTAGCTAACAACATTGTAACCACAACCACAACAGTATGTTATTTTACTGTACATGACAAACACCCAGTTATAGGAGATGTTACATATTATGGGATATTGGTGGATATTATTGAACTGAATTATTATGAAAAATTCAAAGTTAAGTTGTTCAAGTGTGATCGGGCTGATTGATGTATGAAATTTACCGACTGACCAGAGAATTATTGTACAATGAAATAATAAAGGACAACACATTGGATGGGAGGGAGGCTTATTAGGTCAGTTTCTTGGAATTATAGCAAAAAATGGAGCATTTTGCGCTTTAAATTTCAATGACTGGAGAAAAATGCCAATAAATTTTAAAGAGTGCATGCTAGAGGTTGTGCAGGTATTTAAATATTAGAGTTTTGTTTTGTTTTGTTTTTTTTTAATTATTTCTAATAAAATTTATTTTTATATTATAAGGACCTACAACGATTATGAATGTTAATATCTATGCAGACTAAGTTTGACTTTGAGGGAAAAGATCATTCAAAATGGATTTTTAACTCAGTCAGTTCAAAGTGGAGAAATTACAAAAGTGATTTAAAGACAGTTAATTTTGATAATAACAAGGCTCACATGGAGCTATTGAGGAATGTACTAGAAACTGTGAATGTTGATCAATGAGCTAATCTTGTGCAATTTTGATATTCAGAAGAAGGAAAGGGAATACTTTAAATATGTTGTAGTTTTGTGTGAATGCGTTTTTTCTTTTATATATGAGCATTATTATATTTTATTGATAAAAAAAATCTTAGTAAAATTGTAACACTGAAATAATGTGAGTGGTATGCTTGTAATAATCTTTTGACTACGTCATGTGTATGTTTATAGAAATGTAGCACTAAAATAAGGAGAATCGAAAGAATCAAGGTGTACCCCATACTGCGTGTCAAAAAAGTTTTACAAGAATTCATGATGAGAAGGTAATTATTGACAAGATTAAAATAAAAAAATAAAATGTTTCTGTTATTCATTTCTATTTTGGTATGAAGTTTCTAATTATGACATTTTTAATGTGATAATAGCATAAAGAAATTGGAGTGGAACTAGACCGTGTAGACTTATATATAATTACTCATAAATATAGAGACGGGGATCCTATTGATGACATTGCACCAGCTATGATTGTATGTATTATTTATATTTTTTTAATTAAAATAATATTTTAATATTATCTTTTAAATATAATCACACTTATTTGAAATAACATACTTGTATGTGAATTGCAGAATAAAATTAAGAGAAAAAAAAAAAACCAGAACCCAATACCTCCCAAAACACGAGTGAGAATATCACTTAAGATAATGACTTTATTTTCAAGTGAAGAAAAAAGATAAACGTGGACGTGTTTTTGAGTTAGGATTACGTCCTACAACTTCTTCAGCTTCTTGTCTCCTTGGAGAAATTAGGACAAGTTCTGAATATGATAAAAATGTGATTTCACTGAAAAATAAGGTTGATACAATGGAAACCTTAATTAAAAAGCTTGTGTCAACCATTCAAGATTTACGTCCTGAGTTTGACATGGAAGATTGTACACTCCCTCATTCACAGTCGATGGAACAGATAATATAAATATTTGAATTTACATACAAAAAAATAATTATAATTTAATGATTTTTATTTTTAACATTTTTTTTCTTAATCCATTGTTATTTATAAGTGTGTGATATGTACTCGGCACTTCTAATGGTCAAAATAAGTTACCACAACAAGGTAAAAGGATATACTATTAATGATTTTGTTATGAGTATTTATGATTTGATCATAAAATAATTATTTTTTTATTATAGAAAATAACTCAGAAACTCAAATATAAAGCTTGGGAGGGTTGGACCTGAACAAGGAGCACTTAAAAATTAGTGGAGTTTGATAGTTTTTTTTTTTTTTTTTTTATCGTACAATTTGAATTTTTGGAGTATGATGGAGTTTAATTTTTTAGATAAGATTTTGGAATTAGTTATTGTGGATACAATTGATTGGGATGATGTTCATGAATTTATCCATTTTTATTTATTATTTAAGTGATTTGGATGATAAGCAGGATTTATGCATTTATGTATAATTTATATATATATATAAATTATTACAGATTGTGTTTTGAATGGATTATACAGGTTCAAGAAATAGGTATATTTATATAACATATATAAATATTTATATAAAATATATATTATATATTGTCACCACTAAAAAAATCTCGTATTTATGTCTTCATAATAAATATTCGTAATTAAAATTCATAGTTATAAATTATTTTACACAAAATATTCATCATTACAAAAGCGTAGCTATAAATTGAGGTGAAAATTTATGCATCAAAATTCCGTAGTTATATATTTTATTGCACAAAATATTCCAGCACTATGAAGTCATAGTTATAAATTTTGGAGCACAAAATTCTACAGCTAAAATTCTTAGTTATAGATTTTGCTGCGTAAAAAATATGCCATTAGAAAAATGTATTTTGAGGCTTCAAAGTTTGCATCTAAAATCCGCAGCTAAAGATTTACTGTGGAAAAATAGCACAATTAGAAATACGTAGCAATAGATTTATTTTGGAAACATTTGTAGCTAAAATCCACAGGTATAGATTTACTATGGAAAAAATATGCAGTTACAAATCCACAGCAATAGATTTACTGCGGAAACATTTGCCTCTAAAATTCGCAACTATAAGTTTACTATGGAAAAAAAAATGCAGTTAGTAATTTGTACCTATAGATTTACTGTGAAAAAAATTTGCAGTTAGAAATCCGCAACAATAGATTTGCTACGAAAACAATCGCAGTTAAATATCCACAGCTATAGAGTACCTTGTCCCTGCGGTGTGAAATCCGTAGCTACAGACTTAGCGACGGCACTTCAAGCTATGGATAGAAAACCGCAGGTAATCTGTAGCAATAGGTTATTGCTGCAGATTTTTAGATCTTTTACTGCGGAAAAAGTCACAGTTATAGGCCTCCTTTGTTGTAGTGAAAGTCTAATCCTTTTGAGAATGAAAGGCTAAAAGAAACCTCAAATTTGTTACATTGTGATCATACATACATATATACATAAGATATTGTCTTGAAAATCAACGGTTCAAATAAATATTAAAAAAAAATCATATAAACTGTCATACCTTATACGTCATCATTCATCACTATGGAACACTTTTTTTTTATTTCTTTTTGTTAGGAAAAAGTTCATTCATTC
Organism: Macadamia integrifolia; assembly: GCF_013358625.1. Lineage (NCBI taxonomy): Eukaryota > Viridiplantae > Streptophyta > Magnoliopsida > Proteales > Proteaceae > Macadamia > Macadamia integrifolia. The sequence goes on from NC_056570.1 coordinate 17,205,799, forward strand.
AAATCATCCAAAGACGACAGAGGTATAGGAGAAACCTCCTTAACCAAAATTGAGCTCAGCCAGGGGTCATTACAGGAGAACTCATTATACATACAACGCCAAGCCAGGTTAGACTCAGCCAAGGTGTCAACCCAAACTCGGCTTGACCCTATAATGGGCTTAGAAATTTCAACCTTAAATTAGCTCACTATTAGGAAAACCTAACTCAGACCCTATTAGACTTAGACAGACTTGGGTGGTTTAGGCTCACCTAGCCAAACATGCACCCCTAATTAAAATGATGCCAACTATTGTCTATTTTCCCTTCTCTGTAAGAGTTTGTCTTGTGAAACGTGTATATTGAAATTGGGAAAAAGCTTTATGTGGGGACTGTGGCACTTGCGCCTAGACACATGGGGGAAAAATAACCATCCTACTCCGTATGAAAGGAAAAATGACATTTCTATGAATACTTCCTCTTGTGCTCTCATGGGCCTTAGCGCACGTGCAGGAACCACACCCCCTCACAGAAAACACATTTTATCATTCAGAAAATGCTTATAAGAATATGAGAGTTCTTCTTGTGGGGGAGTGTGATTCATGCATGTGCATGAATGCCAATGGGAGCGCACAATAAAGCATCTAAAAAGATGTCAGTTTCCGTTTCATGGGGGGTGGGTCAATCATTTTTGCCTCCATGTGTTTAGGCGTAGGGGCCACACTATCCCATAGAAAACTTTCATTTACAATATATGGTTTAAGGGGAGAAGATCCCTATCAAGTCGTGTGGCATCTATGCCAACATAGAGGAGAAGGAAAATCACTTCCCTGTTGATGCCCCTACCCATGCACTTATTGGCCTCACGCTAGTGTAAAAGCCACATGTTATGACAATGATCCCTTGTCCATGATTTAATTAAATGAGAGGTTTTTTTGTCAGGGGTGTGGCCTAAGCTAGCACTCCTTTCCATGTTTCTTATCTTTCTCCTCCACAAAGAGAGGTAAAGACGTTATTTCATAGAGGGGAGGAGATACATAGAAATAGGGATGAAGTGCTCCCAAATAAAAAATATTTTTTATTAATTAAATTAAAGGAAGATGTTTCCTATGCTACACCAATGCAAGACCGAATCAGCACCTATCAATTGGTTTAGTGCGTAAGTGAACATGAAGATCATATACAGAGAGGAGAAGAAAGATGGACAGATGGGGCCCGGCGTAGGAACAAGACTCCAAGATAGGAATCATTTTCCTTTAAATTATAGAAAAATAATGCTATTTGGTCACCTGATTCTTACTTCCAAACATAAGAGCCTAAAATATTACTAATCCTCCACTCATGAAATAAAAAATCTCTTCAATATTGATGATTCAACACACATTATTATTGACACCATTAAAATATATGATCAAAGAAAACAATTGTTAAACTAAACAAGCCATACTCATGATCATATGACAAGTGTAAATTTAGAATCAAGATTCCTCAATGGTCTCTAATGTGTGGCTCTTCCAATGTTACACAGTCCGGAAAGGAAAGGCTAGATCCAAAAAGAAACCTCAAATCTATGATCATATATATACATACATACATAAGATGTCTTGAAAATCGTATTGATAATCATACCTCATACGTCATCAGTAATCGCCGTGGCAACACTTCAATTCTCAGCTAATTGGCTAACAAAAGTACAGTAATTTCCATAAATAGTAGCTTCCAGAAGAAATTTCCTATGTGGGTTCACACTGACGCGGAACATTTCAAACGCTAATTAAAGTGGACACTAACAGGTTAGTGGCTTGTGGCTTAAACCATTGCTTCTTTCTTATATATAAACGGGAGTGAGTGAATGAGTGGCTTTGTGTGTCTTCTCATTACCTCTGTTTCGTTTTGGTGGGTTGACTCAGAATAAATCCATGGATAGTCATTATGTGGGAATGGAAGATCTGGAAGCGTTCTTAGCTCAAGATTCTTTGAACTCTTGGCCGGTGAATGCATCGGGCGGTGGCGCCGGCGATATGGGTTCTTCGAGTTTTGATGACTGGTGGGATCTCCACCATGGATTTCAGTCTGATTTCTTCATTCCATTGGAGGTTGCTGATGGATCAACATATATCCAAACCGAGAATGATCAATCTGATCTTGCTAAGCTGACTTCTTATTCTCTCCAACAACAGGATCTTCAACAAGGAGAGCAGTTGTTAATTGAGCATCTGGAGCAAGGTCATCATCCTCGACAACAACAACAACAACAACAACAACAACAAAAAGGGTCATCACCGGAAGAGGAAGTGGAGGAGGAGGAGGAAGAGGAAGAGGAAGAGGAGGAGGAGGAGGAGGAAGGAGAAAGTGATGGTAAGAAACAGAATAGGCCAGGAAGAAGCAGGAATCTTGTCTTTGAAAGGAAGAGAAGAAAGAGATTGAATCAACAACTTATGACACTCAGATCTCTCGTTCCCAATATCACAAAGGTTTAATTAATTACTTAAATTTTTTTAGATATTTTTATTTGGTGAAATTCTTACATTGTGTGGTGATAATGGCAGATGGATAAGAGATCAATTCTGGTTGATGCTTTTGGTTATCTCCAAAATGTATTGCAAGAAACACAGAAAAAGCTGGAGGAACTCAATCTGAACTCTGCTTCATCATTGGGTGCTGCCTCCTCCTTGTCCTCATCCTCCCCCTCCTATTCAGGTGAGGAGTCCTCATGTACTACCATTGCTGAAGATGAAGCTCCACCTGTGCCAACTTTTACTCAAGATTGTGATCGTTATGCATTGGTTCCCACTGTAACCAAGGTCAGCTTCCATTAATCCAATCCATCTTTGCTTGTTTAGAAAGGCTGGCATTTTTTGGGCCAGGCCTGGCTGACCTAATTGTAGACTGGCCCTGGCTTGGTGGACTTCATATATTTATGTTTTTCTTATAGGAAGTTAGGGGGATTCAAGTTAGTAATTGCAAAGTAAATTAGTGATGATAACCATACATGTTGAAATGTGAATATTATATTCAGCCTTCCACCAGATTGGTAACATGAGTGGGTCTCAGGGTTTGAAACCCCCAGAATTGACCTGTAGAAGTTAGGAATTCAATTGAGATTGGTATGATTCTGATTGGCTAGAATCAACGTCGGCCTTGGCTGATTTCAATTTGGATTGACAGTCATTCTAATACATTTACATACTTTTATGTGATAGAGAACTTCACAATCAGTTTTCTTCTCAACCATGTATTATTGTGGTTACTCGTAAGATGAGTTTGAATTTGAATTTGAATTGATTAAAAGAAAAATACAAAAAATTCCTTTTGCGTTACATTAATAAGAAATGACATTTTTAATCACTTCTTCTGCCTTTTCAGATTCGAGTTGAAATTTTTGTGTATTATATGGCCTTTTTCCACTCTATGGTTATTGAGACTTGTAATTTGGAATCTGTGTATTTTATATTTTTAACAGTATATTTATATATATATATATATATATATATTTATATTTATAGATGGAAGCATGTACGTTGGATGAAGAGCGATTCATATTGAAGATTTGTTGCAATAAGGCAGTGGGAGCAGTGGGTCTAGTCCAGAAGGCTATTGAAATGCTTGCAGGTTTGAATGTTACATGTGCTTCTGTGGACGAGCTTGATGATCATCTCCACATGCTCTCTACTACTTTCCTCCGTGTATGTTTCTTTGCATATTTTTCATTAACCCATCACTTATTTAGATGATTCTTCTCTCTCTCTCTCTCTCTCTCTCTCTCTCTCTATATATATATATATATATATAAAATAACATTGTTGCTTCTGTTTTACAGGTCAGAAAAAAGGGAGCTATGACACAAGAAAAGCTTCTACGACAATTTAGAGCAAATGCAACAAAGTTGGGTCTTTTGCTGTAATAATTTTAACAAAGAAAGAGGGAACCATGTAGTAGATCTTTCTTACCTACCTTTTGTTACCTTTTTTCATTATTATAAGGTGGTTAGTGAAAGCTAGAAATTTCGTAGCAGCTGGATAATGTTGTGGTTTTCTCAGATTCTTTGAGACTATGGTCAATAATAACAATATCCCAATGGCAGAGAATATGAAATGAAGGATTAAACATCTTATTGGAAGCTAGATTTTAGATTTTTTTTCTCTAATTTAGGGAGAGAGATGATGTGCTAATTCATCATTTGGCTGTGTTTTCTTGTAGGCTTGATGGAAACTTAGTTTGCTTTGAATATTTGTTGTTGTTGTTGTTTGACACTTATTAGTGCACTTTAGACTTTGTTCCTTGTTTAATGCAATTTCTGTTATAGCAAAAGAAAATATTAATGTTGGTGAAATGAATAAGTCATTATCATACACTTTTGTCACTTTATATGTAAATGCCGACAATGTGCAGGCATAATGATAAATCACTATCAAAATATTTTAAAATTATTTTTGTACTCATTATTATATAATTTTTGGGAACATAACAAATGCCAACCAAAAGAAGATTACAATTTTTCACTGACAATGAGATGCATCCTCAACCAAAATATTCTATAGTGAAATGCCAAATTTTATCACAAATAAAGTTTGTGAATTGGAAGAACAATATATTTTGAATTCATAACTATGAAGAAGGTGTGAGGAAATATTATTGAATTTAAAGTTGAAATTTCACATGATCAATTTAAGTCATTTTCTAAATATCTGAGTGTCAAAATTTCCACATGGTACAATTACATATAGTATTTATGTATTCCTTATAAGTGTGTCAATCCTAAATGATTTTAGAGGTGAAGAAAAAAAAAAAAAAAAAAAAAAAAAAAGACATGAGTTAGAGTTGCAGTTTCAAATACTTGAATATATTATAAAATAGTTGTTATATAGCTTTACTTGAAAAAACTCACGTATAGTGGTCCCCATTTGGTGTGAATAAGGTTTACTTGAATTGAGTTAAGTTGTTATGATGCCATAACTTTTGAAGTGTATTACTATAGTTATTGACATGGGAAGGAGGTAACAATGACTTGATACTTCATCTTATATCAAGATGATACAATATTGATTGATTTATGTGGTTATAGTTCATCTTATATTTTAAATTTCTTTTTTTTTTTAATTATTTCTTGACAATTAAATATAATTTTTATAAAAGAAAAAAATAAATTACATGATAGTAGCTCCAACGAAAAAAAAAAAAAAAAAGGCCGTTTCTTAATTGTAAAATTTTGCTCTTGGGCGTAATGTTAGAAATTCTCAGCATGTCCCACTTCAGCTTGTTAGAATCCACCAACTCCAACCTCTGCTCGAATAGGCATAATTAAATAAATAATATATCTTAATAATTATGCAACATGTAATTATTATTATTATTTTTTAGTCAACTAAAGTAGTTATATCATTTTAATACATACATGTGAAGTAATTTAATTGAAATAAAAAATAGTTTCACAAAATAATGAAATGTACTATTGAAGGATATCTGAATATTTAAAAGGTCAGGGAAGTTAAGGAGGTGAAAATTTAATTAATTAGAGATAAGAAAAAAAATCTAAAATAGATTTCAGATAATTATAAATTAAATTTAGGAGGAATAACAGAAAAAAAAAGTCAAAAACAGAAAAAATATAAAATCCAAAGAGAGTAAGATTTTAAGAAATGAAAAGTATAAAAGGTATAACTTTCTATAAAAAAAAAATTAAAAGAAGGGATTATGTGCAATTACACAGTTTTGTTTAATTTCAACTTTATGTCAGATTTGTTGACATGGTGGGATCCAAAGTAATCAGATGATATTTTAAAAATAAATATTTTAATATTATTTATATCAATGTGTAACCAACCATGAATTTAAATGAGACATGTGGAGATATATAATGGAAGAAGATTGAAAGAGTAGCGTCAGAAATTATATTTTTTGACTGGAAGATCTAATCTAGATCTATCAATTTGACACGTTTTCATACTCTTTATATATATTATCTTACATTCTTATCCAATAAAGCAAAAAAAACAAAAATAAATAGAATAAAATAAACATTGAGTAATCCACAAAGCCCAAAACCAAGGATTGCATGGGAATATGTGACTGTTAACAAAAAGCATTGAGTAATCCACAAAGCCCAAAACCAAAATCAAAACCAAAACCAAAACCAAAACCAAAAAACTCACGAGACGCACGGGAGGCAATCGCTGGCAGGTTTCTACAGCATGCATTAAACCATGAGATCCCCACATATTCCAGTCACCGCCCACCAGCCACAAGAGATTGAAAGTTTTCTGTTCAAGTGTGTGAGCAGTGATCCAAAGGAGTTCTCTCTCAATTCCATCTAAAACACCCACATGGCTTTATACGACAAAGCTGTCTGTTCAAGTGTGGCCCTTGTGTTGAAGATATGAGGGGTGGAAAATGACCGCAGTGAATCTTCTTGAAACATGCATCTTGTGTCTAGACAAAGGGGTCGTTACCGGTTAGAATACAGATGCCATAACTATTTATTTTTTGGAAGAAATAATGCTAGCTGCTTGCATTACTCCATGTCTAAATAGAGCAGGTGAAAAGCCCGTGCTGACCCATTCTACTTAGGGGTGAAACAGGTCAGGTTTTTTTAAAACCCTATCTTAACCTTAGGTCCTCAAAATTCAATTCAGGCCCAACTCAACCCTATCGGGTTCATGTTCAGGCTCAACCCTATCGAGTTGATACCAATCCAATCCGGCCCTAATTGACCTTATCAAGGTTGGGTTGGGTTGGGTTGGGTTGGGCTGGGTTGGGTTGAGTTGACCTTGGTTCTACAATGGTTGGATTAACCTTAATTGATATGTTTTTACCATTCATATCTCATATATTAAAAAATTATAGAAAAATGAAATATCGATTGGAACCCTAATTTCTATTATAAAAATACAAGGTTAAATTTCAGGGCGGGTTGGGTCGGGTTGGACAGGGTTGAGGCCTCAACCCTAACCTGACCCAACCCTGACCTAGGGTTGGGGTTTTTCAACCCTAACCCGCCCTCAGGGTCAAAAAACTTGGTCCAAACCCTGTTCGAGCTTAGGACGAGTCAAGACAGGTTCAGGTTGTCAAAGCCAAACTTTTACCCCTAATTCTATTATTCGCTGAAAATGCTCTTCCAAACTATCCAGTTGTACATTGGTGTGTGAATGCCCTAGTGCCAATAGGGTAACATTTTTTTTTTCTCTCGTTGTTATTAGTTCAATGTTTTATATACCATAGTTTAAAAAATCTGATCGAATCAGTCCATGCCAAATACCCATCCAATTTGTACCCCTCTACTTGTAAGTTTTAACAGTAAAATTGGTCTAAAATAAGAAAAATAAGGATAAATCCATCCGATCGAATCCGATCCCAATCAATATCAATTCATTGGCCGCCTAAAACCCTTTTTTTTTTTTGCTAGAAGGCCACCTAAAAACATGCAAGGCTTGTGGAGTAGAAAAAAATTTTAAAACCATGTTTTAATCTTTTAGGATTTTTTTTTTTTGGGTAAATAATTTTTTTGGATACTATAAGTCTGATGTATATTGGCAGTCTCGAATGGAGTGCGGATGTGATCCCTCCATTTTAATGGGTAACCCACGATATACTCGTGACTAGATTGGTAACGTGTTACCAATCTCTTCGTCACTTAAGGGTTCAGACTTCCAAACACTCCTAACCCCCAACTTCGGATATCTTTGAGTTTAATAAAGGTTGATTTAAGGATTTAATTTTCCTTTTAAGTGAATTTCAGAGTTTTTTTGTGAAAATTTTACTTTTTTTCACTAAAAGGTCATGTATAGTAAGAAGAGAGTAAAAATATTTTACAATGAAACCGAAATACCGGGGAAATAAATAAAAGAACGTAGAAAAAGAGAAATAACCAGTGTAGTCCGTCCCAGAACTCTTCCCCACCTTCGGCATTGCCATCAGCAGGGAGGAGGACAAGGCATCAAAAAAATAAAATCACATTAGTCGAATCTATAACGCGACCTGCCCATCGCATCATCCAGAAAATACTGTAATATCTCCGAAGGCCACATCAAAATTGGTGAAGTTGCTTCCCTCTTGGCAACCATATTTGCTAGAAAATATGCTTTGGGATTTGTTTCCTGATAGCAATGAGTAATTTTTCAGCAGATACTCTTGAGGAAAGAGAGAAGAAAGACCCACTTCTACCAAACAAACCACGGCACTAAATCCCTTTGCACCATCATAACCACTGATACCGAATCGCATTCAATCCACAGAGACTTACAGTTCATCTCTCTCGCTCTCTTGATTCCTTCAATCAAAGCATAAAATTCAGCTTAGAAGTTAGTTGCATTCCCTAAGAAAAAGCTATAGTACAAGACCATTTGCGCAGTACTGTCCCTTATAACTCCACCGGCCCCTGCTCTTCCTGGGTTACCCAGAGACAAACCATCACAATTTAATTTCCACCATCCTTCCCTTGGTGGCAGCCAGGATATCTCCCACACTCCCTTGACAAGCCTTCTTGGGACGGTGATATTCAGCCCAGAGCACCTTTGCTGGTCCAGGTGCAATTTTATTCTATCTCGCTTTCCTAGACCACGCCTTTGCACCTCATCCATGATGCCTTTGAAGATCTGATTAAAGGAACGGTTTACCCCCCTGAATCTCCTTGAGTTCCTTTCCATCCATATGAAGTATGGGATTAGGATCAAACCTGCCATCCATATCTGAGCCAGCCCTATAGCGCTAGAATTTCGAGATCACCACTTTAATAGCTCTGACAAATCTGCCCACTGTGTTGGCAAACAAAGCCCAAAACCCTCGGCAAAGGAACTCCATACAAAGACAGCACCCTCACAATCCAAAAAAAGATGAGGCAGCGACTCCTCCGCCTTGTTGCAAATCTCACATCTAGAGGCAAGGGGGACTCCTTTCCTTTTCACTTTGTCATCACAGGGCAGCTTACCATGCATAAGCTTCCAACCAAACACCATTAAACGAGGTAATAGGTCAGCCCCCCACACAACCTTCGCCGAGCTCACCTTTAGGTTTCTTTTCCTTAGTGCCTCCTAAGCCGATTTGGTGGTGAAATTACCTAAAGAAGAGCGGGACCAACAACATTTATCTTTCTACTCTAATGGTAATGAGATATTCTTGATCTCCCAAACAATACCCTTTAAGAACTCCGAATAGGCTCAAGGAAGAGACCACTGGCCATCCACAATAAACTCTGCAACTTTACATGAGTTCTAATGGAAATGAGAGAGAGGGAGGGGAGATCACTCCGCAATTGACAAAGGGCCCAGCCATCTATCATGCCAAAAGAGAATATCCTCACCATTCCCCACCATCCAGCGCTCAAAAGCAGAGACAAACTTCCACATCTTTGAGATGCCTTTTAGAATTGATGACGACTTCTACCCCTTCTTGAGATTACCTCCTTCGTCAACGAACCTTGCTCTCAAGAACTTGCTGAAAGTTGTCTCTTCGTGTTTCATCTGCCACACAAATTTACTAAGCCCCGTACAATTCACCTCCCTGAGTCTTCTAATTCCTAGGGCCCCTTCAGCCTTGGGTCTATACACATCCTACCATTTAACCGATATTTTTTTCACGGTGTTAATCTCCCCTGACCATAGGAAATTTCGGATCCATCGCTCCACTATTTTTATCACCGACTCAGGCCACCAATAAATTGAAAAATTATGGGGAAGCATACCTGAGATGACAGACCGAATCAGCTCAGCCCTACTAGCCATGGATAGCAGTTTTCCCTTCCATCCTTGCAAATGAACCTTGATCTTGTCCATCAAGGGGAGTAGCCTATCTTTTTTGACAGCACCTTTGAAGATTTCCACTCCAAGATACTTCATAGGCAGCGCACAAATTGGGATACCAACCAAGTCCGAGATAAACCTCTTCCTGTGGAGCAACTTTGCCGAAAAAAATTTTGCTCTTGTCCAGATTGAATTTTAAAGTTGATATTTGTGGAGGAAATCATGCAAACATCTAATATGTTTGGCAGCAGCGTTCATGAATATAAAAATATCATCGGCAAAGAGCAGGTGACTAGGAACCACTGCCCCTCTCGGCTCAGGGAGAGCCTTTATTTTTCTCTCCTTCAATAAACCATTCAAACCCCTACACATAACTTCCTCTGCTAGGATGAATAACATAGGAGAGATCGGGTCCCCTTGCCTCAAACCCCGCTCCACACCGAAGAAGCCTACCGGACCACCATTAAACAAAATAGAAATTCTGGACGAAATCCAAATCTCATGAATCTAGCTCAATCATACATTCGAGAAGCCAAACCTCTTCAACACCGCAAAGAGGAAGTCCCATGACAGGGTGTCATAAGCCTTTTGCACATCCACCTTAATCCCCATACCACTGTCCCTAACAGAGGTGTGTAACAAGTTTGCCAGCTCCGATGCCAAGCCAGTGTTTGCTGAAATTATCTTGCCCTTTTCAAACATCCCTTGTGTTTTCCATATAGATGGGGCACAACTTATCCAAAGATGCTACCCCTTCCACCTTAGGGATTAAAGCCACCAAACTATTGTTCACCCCATGGGGCAGCTTACCACCTCTGAAAAAAGCTCGCACTACCTCACAAAAATCTACGCCAAAAATTTCCTAACACTTCTTGAAGAAGGCTCCAAGAAAGCCATCAGGGTCTGGGAAGCTCTCTGAATCAAGACTCCAAACCACCCTCTTTATTTCATCCATCTCAGGGATAACTTCTAAAGCCAAGGAATCTTCTCTATTCACCTCCTGGGGGACGAGTTGAAGCAGTTCCGAATATGTTTCACATTGATCGGCCATATGGAATACTTGAAAATAATTCGAGATATACTCTGCCAATTGCCCTTGCTCTGAAACCACCGATCCATCTTGTTTCTTCAATGAGCAAATACAGTTTTTGGCATGCCACACTTTCACTGATAAATGAAAAAACTTTGAATTTCTATCTCCTAATTTAGCCCACTTACAGCTAGCTTTCTTTGCCCAAAGCTTCTCATGTAATTCCACTGCTTTCAAGAGCTTTGTTTTAGCCTCAACTTCCTTAGAAAATAACTCATCAGTCATACCAACCTGATCAATGGATCACTGCACCTCCACCACATCATCAGTAGCTTCCTTTAGGGCCAAATTAGCAATTGGAAAAGTCTGTCTCTCCCACACCTTAAGAACGCCCTTCACAGCCTTTAATTTCTGGACAAGCCTTCCAATTGGGCCGCCCCATACTTCCCTGAACCACACCTCCCTCAGATGATCCTCACAAGACCCCTCTTCCATCCAAAAACGATGGAAACGGAAAGGGGCATTCCTAGGCTTAGGGGCTGCCGCTGAAGAGATTAAAACAGGGGCATGATCTGACACTGACTGATGGAGGACCTGGTGACCACAATCACCAAAGACATCCAACCAATTAGCACTGAAGAAACATTTATCGAGCACTGCCGCCACATGACCTATACGTCTATTATTCGTCCAGGTAAATTTGGATCCCTGAGAAGGGGTGTTGATCAACTCACACGCATCCACCATCTCCTAAAACTCAGCTGCAACACCCACATTAAATCTACCCGGACCCCGCTTCTCATGGGAGTAGAGCATGGTGTTAAAGTCACCAATGACTGCCCACGGAAAGGAAGAAGAGGCCAATGCGACCATATCCATCCATATATTCCTACACTTAGACCTAAAGCAAGAGGCATGAATCATAGAAATCAACACCGTCTGACCATTCCATTCCAGAGAGACTATGATCAGCTGCACTGAGGATTGAACAACCACTGGCTGCCTTAGGGAATTTTTCCAAATAATCCAAAGGTTAGGAACCTTATCGCGACGAGAATTATGAATTAACTTTTCCCTGAAGATAAGTCGATCTAAATGTGCAGAAGGGAAGGATAGGGAGTCCACCATGAGTTCCGCTATGCAGATCACATCTAGGGAGGAGTCACGCAAAAATTTTTACAACACTCTCGCAGCCGCTGCCTTCTTTACTCCCCTGATATTCAAAAAAAAATCCACATAGGAATCAATTCTTCCCTTTAGCCTTATCAAACCTCGAGGCCTTACCACCACCTTGCTTCGATTTTTCCTTTTTATCCCCTAGATCATTCCCTTTTTCAGCTATCTTCGCCACTTTATCCACAGCCAGAACCCCCATCCTAGCCACCTCCCTTCTACTCAAAGTAGTGGTCGATGATGCCACATGCTCTCCGTTGTTATTGGGACAACCACCTCTACCCGCCAACCCACCACGGAAGCTCCCTAAAGTTGTCTCTGACCTTTTTGGTCTCGATGAAACTCTCACAGCACCCTGAGTCACCACCACGCAGTTCTCCTCAGGCGGTATCACTATTGGTTCAGCGTTAGAGTGGAGCCCTGGCTGGTTTGGTTCTCCTCCATCAACCACATCAAATTGGTCTAGGTTCGACTCCCTCTCAAAACTTGACTCTGAGCCAGACCGGTCCACATCATCCTTAGTTGAATATGAGTCATCATTCGAAGAATCCATATTGGATTCCCCTCCTTTCTGTGCCAACTCATTTGGAGATGTTTCCATAATACCCGCCTCCTTATCCTGTGTTAATCTTTGCTTACCCGAATTGGATTGGACAGAATTGTGATTTGGAGCAATCAAATCAATTAAGATTTCTCCCCTCTCCATAGAAGGTAACCGAGAGGAGCTAATATTGGTAGGCAAAGCTTCAATCCTTCCCCCTTCAGCATTTTGAAATGGTTCCGAAGAGCTGCCATTGTTGGATGTTACCAAAAAAAAAAAAAAAAAAGATAGGTCTATGAGATGAATTTTAATTATTTAACTCACCAAAAAATTAAAATTAAAATTCTGCTTTAGTGTTTGGCCAACTTTTAACAGCTTCGCTAATTTTTAAAAAAATATATATATATATATGCCATCCACATTAATTGAAATAGTAAAGAAAAATATAAATTCTTCAAGTTCCTTATTCGGTTCAAAAATAGGTAATTCAATTCGAATCAACTGTTTTAATCATGAGATCATTCATGCTTTTGAAAATCAAAAACCAAATGATTTGATTCGATTTATTTAATATCGGTTTTGGTTCTGGTTCTAAATTAAACACCCCCCCCCCTCCCAATTAAGCATTATTGTCCATGATATAGTGGGGCTGTGGGGATAATTTGGGCTAGGGGTTGCAAGCCCAACAAACTATTCTACAGGTCCACCTGAGCCCACCAAAGGTGACATGGTCAAATCTTGTTCACTCACGAATCATGACAGTTACAATTTTAAATAACACCGGAGTCAGTGGCATAGCTTGGGTTGGGATGTGGAACTCAACACAGGAGAGGAGACATTCTCATAATAGTTTGCAGTGTACTAGTTCAAGCCCAGAAAATCATAAGATCCTTTCAACAATTCAGATTCCTCTTTGTAGAATTTCGGCAGCCATGGCCCAACATGATCTTGCATCCATTGTGGATATTCACCTGTGGTAATAGGGTTTATGAACCTAATATATACACACAACAATCATGAGAATATATAGTTTAGCTAACTCTCTAGTAAGGAAGGTCTTGTCTCTAACATGCATGATAACCTGATACATTTTCAATCAATGGATCTAAGATCATTGTTGAAAAGTTTTAGAACCTTAGCTGACAAATTTAAGGTCATATGTACCCACCATCCAAACATGAAATCGGAAGCTCAGAGAGCTGCGGGGACATCTTCTAGGCTGTCGGAGTAGGGAACCATCCAAAAGTAATTCAGTGTAATCTCAATCTAGCCATTTTGAGCTGCCTGACACTTCTTGTATACATCTACCACAATTGCATGAAAAAGGAGCAAGTGATGGGCTCCAGCACGTACCCGCAAACAGTGAAGGTCCATGTCTCATTCAAGGTCTTCTAGTGCTTCACACGATCACCAAATTCTCTATAGCAAACTTCCACAAAGAAGTCTCTAAAATCCTCTCTGCATTGTATTTATATTATATAAGCATTATAGACTAAAATAGACAAAGAATGTCTATCAAAGATTTAGAAGGGTTGAAGAGTGGATCAACTCCCCACACATGAGGAGAGGACCTAGTTAGTAAACACGCGTTTAAACTTCTATTTCTTTTTAACCGTTTAAATTTTTTTTATTTTTTTTATTTTTTATTTTTTGTTATGTTTCCCATAGAATTGGGAAAAAAGGGCAAGTGGAAAGCGTTCTCGTTCTAAACACGTTTAAAATATGTTTCTATTTTTTTGGCCTTTTTTAAGACTTCAGACTTATTGAACATAATGGTTACTTAACTAATGATATCTCTCTTTTCTCATGATCACCTTCAACTAAAAGTCAATACATGGACCCCAAAATTGAGCTACAAAGTGATACATCTGCTGAAAAGTATTTCTAAAGTGATGACTCCCAACTCTAAGTGAACATGCATCACTTTGAAAATGTGGTAACAATGTTGACAACATAAAACAACATCATAGCCAAGCCTCATTGTTAAAAAAGACTTTGGACATGTTTTTTTTTTTTCTCAGAACTTACAATGAGTCAGAGATATATAAATGCATTAGTGTTACAGAACTTATAATGGGTCAGAAAATATATAAATGCATTAGTGTTACAAATAATTTATTGATTTATATGAGCATATTGGCATTTTCGTTTTGTTTTGTTTTGTTTTGTTTTTTTTTTTTAATTAACATGTTTAAAACCTTTACCCTTCGTCTACTATTTCTTACCTTGCTTTATTTTTTTGACTTTTTTTATACCTTATGATACAGATGGTGTGAGTTTGTTTAGTACTTACTAGGTAATATTCTGGTCCATGCTATTGATAATCTATAAGGATTCAGCCCCATGTCCATCATTATAGCTACATCCTCTTGCTCAAACTTTAGCAGCCATCAAACTACCAGAGGCAAATCCACTGTTAGAGCCACTGATTGGATCTTAGCCATAAATCCACCTCTAGTAGTAACCCTAGCCCTAATCCTAATCCTTCCCCTTTCTAATCCAAGTTGAATTGTTTCTTTCTTATCCAGAAACTTCCTCTCTCCATTTTAGAACATTTTCCCCTCAAATCCGATTCAATGAAACCACACCCACTCTAGAAAAAAAACACAATTGAGGAAAAGCAATTTTATGGCAATGGTTAAGAATCTCTTCCCAAGGATCCCGAGCTTGGCTAACCATTTCAACAAACGGTATTCTTATGTTTTCTAATTTTTTATCCTAATAACTTCTTTACCTTTAAAATTTTTAGTGAAATGATGTAAATTGTAACATTGAATTGAATTTTCAATTGTTATATTCTTTTTTTTTTAATAGTTGTTTAATGTAAACTTAAATTTTTTATTGAAATGTATGTAAACTTAACATTGAATAATTTAAACTAACTATGTATATGTTGATTGGTTTAAGAATTTATTTAAACGTTTTATCAACAGTTTACCAACGATTTAAACTTATTTTAAAATCAAAATTGAATCACGGTTTCAATTTTAAAACTAAAACCGAACCATTTAATAAGTGGGTTCCATAGTTTTGGTGTAAACGGTTCAGTTCAATTTCGATAAATGATTTTGATTTCAAATTCACATCCTTACTTTGAAATGCCTTGTGGAATTTAAAGATTATCCAAAACTACTTCATACACAATTCAGCCTCCCCTCTTGGGTGTTGCCATTTGATCCAACATCTTTAAATTGCAGCCAAACATAGCCATCGTATTCATTCACACTCCTCCTATTTCTTCTTCTGAAGAATTTTTTGATTTGTGGGGCTGGGTGCAAGATAGGGAGGCAAGGTAGTGGTAGGGCAGAATGGTGGTGCCTGCTTGTGTTAACCATTAAGATTGGGCTGAATAGCTAATGGACAACGAAATTGAAACTGATTCCATATGAACCTTCAGGATCTGTCTCAACAACTTGATGAAACGACTGTGGCGAAGGGCAAATTAAAGGTCTTGTTTTTTACATCACAAGAGAAAAAAGAGAAGTGACGCGTGATTACCAAAACGAAAAGAAAATCATGGAGAACAAATTGAGGAATGGAGATTCCACTGCAGGGTTGCTGGGCGATGGTCAGGATCCGGATGGAGGGCGCTTTAGACAAGGCCTCATCACTGATTTTCTGAGACCAGTACCCAGGGTCGATGTGAGGCCAGTCAGGGAAGAGGCCGCTGTGGATACGGAAGTGCTACCAGTCTAGGGTGAAGGAGGAGAGCCGACGGGTAGGAAGACTTTTATGACTGTGGTGGGTAGAGCTGTACCGGATGTAGATTCGCTACCTCAACCTATACATGTGGGCTCCTGTACCAAAATAGTGATTCCCTAGGATGTTATGAAGAGAGGCTCTCCAAATTTCGTTTCGCGCTAATTTGAAGAGCAAACATTAGACTAATATCGATGAATGATATCAGACAAGAGGCTAAGAATTGGAACCTATAGGGCCAAATCAAAATGGCCCCAATGCGTAGGGGTTTCATTTTATTTCAATTTGAACTAGAAGGAGACATGTCTACTATATGGCGGAAGAGCTCCCCTAAAGTTGGGTGACAATTTATCAGATTTCAAAGATGGACGCCTGATTTTGACTTCCAAGCAAAGCATGCTATGACGAAGCTCGTATGGATTTGATTCCCTGATTTGCCTCTGGAATACTGGCATGAGTGAATCCTTCTTTCAATGGCAAAGATGGTGGGCAAGCCTGTGGCCTTGGACAGAAGAACCCAGAGCGCGGCGAGGGGGAACTTTGCCCAAGTTCAAGTGGAGGTGGAGATTAATGGGAAGAGATTAGATGAAATACAGGTGGAGAGACTGAAACTAGGAATCCAAGAGGTCTTCTAGTTTAAACAAACCATTGTCTACAAAGATGGGATGGCACGATGTGGTTTCTACAGGAAGTTTGGATACCATATCCAAAATTGTAGGGAGAAGAAAGCAATGGAGGCAGCTAGGGTTAAGCAGGGACCTAAAGAAGTTATTCCTGAGGCGACGATTCAGGACATCTTTGCCAGAGTAGGAGGGGCTGAGATGGCTTCCGGCATGGAGGAGAGGGGTCTGGCGACTGAGAGAAGATCTTCCCCGATTGGAAGGAATCCAATATCCGCAGGGAATGGATCGCCTTCCAATTCGAGAAGCAATTGTTTGGAAGGGAATTTTCTGGCATCAAATGAGGGAAGACACATGGCAATGTTGAAATCATCCTCCCCCTCAATCAAGGGTCGAATATGCAAGGTGATCTGGCTGGAATTCTTGCACTAGAGGGGCAATCCGAATCTGGCATGGGTTCAGCAAATGGATCCGAATAAGGGTCGGATACTTTTGAGGAGGATAGAGATATGGATGCAAGTCAGCAATCAGTAGGACTCCCCAGTTCTGGGCGGCCTATCAATGTTGATGGGATTGATGGGATGCACAAAGACCTCGACGAATCAGTGCGCGATACCTCTCAATCAATTATTGCCATCCCTGCCACCCGATTGATCGATGGTAATGTGATCATTCACCAAAGAGAGGTGAACGCCACAGGAAACGAAGGGGATGGTCTCAGCCAAGTGATGCAAAGGAAGAAGAAGAAGGGAATATCTAATGGCATAGTGGCGCAGGCTCAGAGGAAGTCTGGCCGCATTGGCCTTTCAAGAAGGTAATCTATGAACATTCTATTATGGAATATTAGAGGCATGAAGAAGGCTATAGCTAAATTAGCCTTGGTTAATATTCTGAAGGAGAAGCTCCCTGAAATAATTTGCATTACAAAGCCTATGGTTGAGGTCAATGCCTTCCCTAAGCTTTTCTTTAATAGGTTGGGATTTGATATATATTTTATCCATAATAATAGACCAGACAAAGTGCCAAACCTATGGCTGATGTGGAAAAGAAGTATTAGAAGACCGGACATTGTGTCCATGACTGACCAACATATAACCATCTCTCTAGAATGGCTTCAAAAATTTATTATAGTCTCTGTAGTTCATGCGAACTGCTTTTGAGCTAGAAGAAGAGATCTCTGGGCTTCCTTAGCTGCCTCTGTGCCTGCTGCTAGTACGCCTTGGCTTGTAGTTGGAGATTTCAACGCCACCTTGGAGTCAAATGGAAAGAGAGGTCCTGAAGCTTTTAACATGGGGGTGACAACTAAATTCGGCACCATGTTGAACACTTGCGAGCTCATGGCCCTACCTTCTCAAGGAAGTAGGTTCACTTGGACCAATAATAGGAGGAGAGGTAATGTCTCGGCCAGACTGGATAGAAGTTTTTACAATAATGCCTCGGTTGAATTTTTTCATGAGGGAGTTCAGTAGGTCCTCCTGAAAATTGGCTTAGATTATGCGACAATTTTTATTTCTTCGGTTCCAGGATTAAAACCAAACAATTGCCCCTTCAGATTCCATAGACACTAGGTCGAGCACAGGGATTTTCTAACGGTGGTAAGAGATTCATGGAGCTGTTGGACTCTTAGAACCAACTTATATAGGGTTGCAGAGAAGCTTAAAAGACTTAAGGGCACTCTAAAGCTTTGGGCAAAAAATGAATTTCCTAACTTCAATGTGGAACTCGAACAGGAAAAAAAGGAGATGGAGGCAGTTCAAAAGAAAATCGAAGAAGATGGCCTTGATGATTTCTTATTTTCTCAAGAGGCGGACTCCAAAACAAGGTATTTAAAAGCTATGGAGAGTTATGAAAAAATGTGAGCTGAAAAGTCGAGGATTCGATGGAAGAAGCTTGGAGACAGATGTACGAAATTCTTCCATATATCGACGAAGATGCGAAGAATTAAAACACTATTAGAAGCTTAAAGACAGATGATGGTGCTATCATCTCGGAGTATACAGACCTGGAGCATTATATGGTAGACTTTTTCAATAGGTTTCACAAAGTAGCGCCTGTGTCTATGCACCCCTTGATCCTTGACTGCATCCCCTGTGAATTAGTACCGAGAGATAGATCCAATTTTTGACAGAATGCCTTCATATTTGGAGATCAAAGAGGCGGTCTGGGGCCTTGATCCTACTAGCTCTTCCGGTCCAAATGGCTTCTCTGGTGAGTTCTTCAAGCATTGTTGGGATATTATAGCATATGATGTTTGTTACGCTATTCGCAGTTTTTTTAGTATTGGAATCATGCCTCAGGGGATCAACAATAATTTCCTCTTGCTTATTCCAAAGATTGAAGGGGTTGACTCTTTGGATAAGTTTCGTCCCTTGTGTATGGGTAATTTCTTTGTAAAATAATTTCAAAAATTCTTGCTATGAGACTGGCCAGCTTCATTCCGAGACTTATTTTGAGCGAGCAAGGGGCCTTCCAAAAGGGGAAAATAATCCATACAAATATATTCTTGGCTTCGGAGCTAGCTAATATGATGTCAGCTGCGACGAGAGGAGGAGGGATGGGTGTTAAAATCGAAATCAAGAAAGCCTTTGACACAATTGATTGGAGTTTTTTGTTTTTAGTCATGAGGAAATTTGGATTCTTTGAAATCTGGATTGGGTGGATTCACCAAATGCTAGATTCTGCAAAAATTTCCATCCTTCTGAACGGAGGACTAGTGGGTTTCTTTAATGTTGGTCAAGGGCTGAGGCAAGTTGACCCCTTATCTCCTCTTTTATTTATTTTGGCTGAAGAGATCCTGTGTAGAGGGCTTAACCTATTAATCAAAGAGAAGAAGATCAATGCCCTGAACGGCCCTCATGGGATGCCTACCCCTGGTCATATGTTGTTCGCCGATGACATCTTCGTATTCACCAATGCGTCTATAAGGTACCTCAGGAATCTGAAATCCTTCTTAACTATGTATGAAGAATGCTCAGGTCAACACATTAGCTTGGAGAAGAGCAAGATGTTTTTAGGGAACATCTCTACTGCTAGAAAGCTTGCAATAGGAGAGACGATGGGAATTCTAATTTGCCGCTTGCCCACTAAGTATTTGGGAGTGGAAATTTTCAATGGCAAAGTTAAGAAGGAATCCCTCCTTCCTATGATGGATAAAGTCAAAGCGAGACTTGCGGGTTGGAAGGGAAGACTGCTCTCAATGGTAGGAAGATTGGAGCTTGCTAGAACTGTGGTAACGGGTATGCCCATGCATAGTTTCTTTGTATACTGGTGGCCTTCTGACCTGATCAAGCCCATGGAGAAGTGGATTCGTAACTTCATCTGGACAGGAGATGTTGATACGTGCAGATCTATCACAGTAAGCTAGGACCAATGTTGCAAACCAAAATCTGAGGGTGGACTAGGTCTGCGTAGATTGAGAGAGATCAATAAAGCTCTGCTGCCCAAGGCAGTTTGGAAGACGAAGCATGATGATGATCGTGCTTGTAGATTTCTGAAAGCTCGCTTCACAAGAGCAGATGGGTCTCTCCGGAAAGGCCACATGTCCTCTTCGATCTAGCCGGGCTTCAGGAAATTGTGGGAGTTTGTCTCCTTAAATGAAAGATGGATCATCAGGAATGGAAGGAAAATAAAATTTTTGAACGATAGATGGCTGGGTTCTAAGACTATCTCTGAGCTAATGGAGATAGAGCAAACCATAGATGAAGCATTAATTGGTAAGGTTGATAGAGTCATTCAAAATTTCGAATGGAACTTCCCAAATGTCCAATCGATTAGAATGGCTGAAATCATCAATACCGCTATGGAAATCCCTCTTCCCCCGGTTGAGTACGATGATAGGTGTGTTTGGAGCCCCAACACTGATGGTATTTTCTCAAAAAAATTAGCTTGGAACACAATTAGACGGAAAAATGACTCAATTTCTTGGGAGGCGCTGATCTGGTCCAAGAAATTGCAACCAAGAATTTCTATCTTCGGGTGGAGAATCATGCACGGAAAACTCCCTACTGATGGGGCTGCTAAGAAGAGAGGCATTCCTATGGCCTCTAGATGCGATCTATGCAGAAGCTCGAGTGAGAATTTGGATCATATTTTGGTTTATTGCCAATTCGCAGAGAGTGTTTGGAAGATTGTCTGTCATTGGTTTAATATTCCCAGTAGGAAGCACGAGTCTCTTCGTGATCTGGCTTCATGGTGGAAAAGGAAAAGTAAGATAACTAATTTTAAAGAGGTCTGGTCAATCGCCTTTGTCATTTCTGCTGAAAATATTTGGAAAAAAAGGAATGGGCGCCACTTTGAAAACAGACAGAGACACCAAAGGTATGTGATTGAAATGATTAAGAACGACATTAGAGAGACAATCCCTAATGTGATAACATCAATAAAATTGGTGAATGAAATTCTCTGTTGCAGAAGGCTGGGTTTGAACATCCTCAGTGCGGGCATTAAACCCCTTGGAATTTTTTTTTTGTGCAATCATGAGAGATCATAATGGTAGGTGTATCTAGTCTTGCAGTGTATATCTGGGGATCAAAGAAAATTATGAAGCGGAATTTGAAGGTCTAATGCATGGTCTTATGAAAGCAAACGAGCTAGCTATTCCATTCCTCTAGATAGAATCGGACTCAGCTGCTCTGGTTATGATCGTTCATCAGGAAAAAATTCCATGGATGACTATGCAGAGATGAAACCGTCTAAAGTCATACCTGAAAAGTATTACATGGAAATCACGCACGATTATAGAGAAAGGAACTCGGTGGCAGACTTCTTGACCAAGAAAGCGGCAAAATCAAGATGTTCGACAATCAATGACGTCTTCCCGCCCTATGTCTCTGATATGATGGCGAGAGATGAATCTACTAGACCCTCGTATAGATTTATGTAGTGAGAGGCCCTTGGATCTGCTGATGGCTATGCCGAAGGTGGGGCCTCGTGGCATGCTCTGTGTTTTGTATTTTGTTTTTCCAACTTCTTTTTTTTAATAAACTTATCCTTTTAGCCAAAAAAAAAAAGGACAATTTAACCATTAATTTTCACAAAAGATCGAATAACTAGATAAACTTATTTAGAAAATTAAATGATTACATAGTGAAGGAGGGATGATTCCTAGGGAATGTTGAAGTTTCTACATTTGATTCTTGCACGCACAAAATTCCGTGATCCTTTTGTATATCTTACGAGACCCCTTTGTCATGTCTATGGGCTTTATATTTATACTCTGCTCTTTCTTAAAGGCCCTATTTGTTTTACCAAGGACAGTGAAAAAGGTGGATGCAAAACTTATATTTATTTTCCATAAGTTACTATAAATGAGTATTTGGATAAGTGGGATAGAAAATTTATCTAATAAAGTCATTTAATGCAATAATTTTTGTCTAGATCTGCTGATGTGGCAGTTTACTTATCCACCCAATTTACTTCCAAAGTCCTACCAAAATTGGTAGGATTTCATGAAAATTTTGTTTTGTGCATATCTCTCTTCTCTTATTTCCTCTTTTCTTATAGAATTCCACCTCACTTCCATTTCCTTTCTTTCCCATAGAAGTGGATACCACAAAAAATTACATGTTCCATTATTTCATTTCCTTCACTTTTATTATTAACCCAACCCACAACATATGGGATCCACCCTTACAAGTTATCATCCATTTTTATTCGTCAAACAAATAGAGCTTTAATTAATTTTCTATTTATTCTGATTAAAAAAAAAGTCTACTAAACAGCCCCATTGTATGATCACTTACTAAATAACTACCCTCTATATCTATATATATATGGAAGAGATTAGATATGCCACCAACTTTCTTAGAGCTAGTAGTTCAACCAATGGCAGGACTTGAATAGGAGGGGCATAGAGGACTTTTCTAAGAAGAGGAGGAGAGAGAAAGACACAGATTTAGGTACACCGGCAACAAACCTAGCCTTTTTATAAAAACCAAGTAAAAACACCACACCTAGCATCAAACCGAGCCTTACCTAACACCACATCTTGAGTAGCCTTGTGGCACACCCCTTTTCACTGCACCCCTTTGGGCCCTTCTGATGGCCATTTCCTCCCAGAGCAAAAGGTGCTAGTGTATCCTGTCCCCATTGGTTCTTGAGAACTTTTTCCCATATTTTATTTTTGAGATCAAATTTACATTTACCTTACCGCATCAATAATTTAAAAAAAAAAAAAAAAAAAAAATGTAAGCAAAAGATACATCAGACCGGCATAATCCAGTATGAAGTCCATAGATAAACCATGTGGGCACACATGAATTCAATGAAAGTATAATTTCAAACATAGTGATGATAAAAGATGATAGTCATAAGCATAATATTCAAGATAAATAACACACGAGATCGAGTAGCTTAATTAAAATACCATAAGATTCTTAATACAAACCACCTTAGATAGTAATAGTATTATTATAAATAGATAGAGTAGAAACTAAGGATCCTCCATTTTTAAATTCAGCTTGACTTGAGAAAGTTCTTAAACCAATGTGCTGATTCCTTTGGATATCTTTTCAGTCCGTTTTCAAAGTCCACATAGTTGATACCAAAACGAACCGTATAACCAGCATCCCACTCGAAGTTATCCAGAAAAGACCACATTAAGAAACACTTCACATCCACCCCATTCCTACAAAATTAAAATTATTAGTAAATTTCTATAATAAAGTGAGTTTTCAGGGGAAAGGGCCTCATAACGACAGGGTAGGCCCCACCAAACAAGAATAAGAAAACCTGAGTACACATGTGAACAGATGGAGAAGTATATAAACTCACTCCATGGCATTAAGAAGGAACTTGAGATGGTCACGCAAGGCAACTTTTCTCAATTCATCTTTGAGAGATTGGTCCATTGGTATCTTGGTATCATCAGAAACTCCTGAGAAAATATATACAATTTTTAAATCAATAAATTAGATACTCAAGTCAAGTCGATTCAATAATTAGATACTTAAGTCGATTCAATTCGGTTTTGGTTCTGATACGTAATTTTAATTCGATTTTGTACTTCGATTTTAATTCGGTTATGAAAATGATTCAACTTTTGAACCATGATTATGATTAACCAAAGACCATAATAGGCTCAAGTTATGGGCCTTATGACCATTATCAACTTCAAAATTGTCTTAGCATGTAAATATGTGATGATAAATTGTAAAAAAACACTTACCATCTAAAAAAAAAAGAAGAGGTTGTAAAAAACACTCATCAATTCTCAAAATTGAATATTGAAAACATCCCACTTGAGTCTTAACAATACTATCATACTAGGGCTTTTTTTTTTCTTTTTTTTTAATGATAGTTCATTTCGGTGGTTTTGATCCACATCAATGGTACTTACACTTAAAACCAAACTGAAGAGTATACTCACATACTCAAACCAAATTTAAACTAAATTAATTCGATTTGATTTGACTCGATTAATTGGGTTCAATATCAGTTTCGGTTCCCAATTGACACCTTTAAAAGAAACCCGTCCCGAATTATCATAAAAAAAAAAAAATTTAAATGCTAGATCTCACCGTTTGTTGTGTCTTTCCCCGATTTTTGGATGTATTTTTTTAATATTTTTTAGTTTTTAATGGCTTATGTCAGTGTTCTTACCCTCAGACTGTCGGTATTAATACTCACATTATTTTAGTACTCAAGAAACCACCGTACTCTTCTTCCAAAGCTTGAGGAACATCCCAGTGAAATAGAGTCACAAAAGGCTCGATACCTACAAATTAATTATAATAAAGATTAAGACGATCATAGCATAAAAAGACAAACAAGAAGATAAGATATTATAAATGGCAAGAGAGAGAGTGCACCATTGGCTAGAAGCTCGTTGATGACGTCATTGTAAACCCCTTCCTTGTTCACTCCTCCACTTTCCTTTCCATCTACAAGCACCAGATATTTTCAACAAAGTAGACATAAAGAAATAATAAGATAGAGAGGACATTGCAGAAAGTAGAAAACGAGTTTTAACTGACAATTAACTGAAAAAACTACAACGAAAAGAAAGAAACAAGTTATCAAGTCAAAGATGTCATTAAGACATGTTAGAAAATTGGAAACAGAATCATCTCTTAGACCATGACCTATCATAATTATCTCACATTATCCATTGGGTGTTGGATCCCACACCCTTATCCATTGGGTATATGATTTCACACATTTTGAATGGTGTGAAATTATTAGGACCCCACACCTTTTAAATGGTGTGAAATTATTGTAGGAGGTCATGATCCAGAAGAGGATCTCACCATTTAAAATCCAAACAAATAAAGAGTAAAACAATGGATAATAAAAGATCAACAAGGGGAAAAATTAAATCTAGATTGTCCAGAAGGAGCAAATTCATTCTGCAACCATCCAAAAGTCATTAGCTTTTTCAATCGATCAAAAAAAAATTTAAGGACAAATCTAATAACAGAGACTTGGTGCAAACACATTAGATTTTCCAATGGAGTGTAAATAATTTGAATTTTTATAAAATTTTAAAGCTTAAAAAATATTTTTTTGAAAATTTATGTTGCCTTCAAAACTAAATTTAACGTGAGATGGGCTATGGATCGACTAATACCCATTCAAAATTTTTGAATCCTTGTGGACATTGAATTATCAGTTAATGCAAACACATTGATATCAGATCGGTCTTATCTAGAAATATTTTGGTCCATGCGATTGAGAATCTAAAGGAAGTCATCCCCATATCCTTCATTGCAGCTATATCCTCCTATGGAACAAAAATAAGGACACCACCTCGAACAAGGGTAAGAGTAAGAATGCATGAAAAATGAAGTACGTACTAAGAATAGTATTTGTAATTACATAGACCAGGCAGTATAGTTTTTACCTTATACCGGTGGTAAAAATCCACAGCCACGTCTCCATTGCTTTTATCCTTTATTTGATCTGTTGAGAGAGAGAAAGAGAGTAAAATATTACAAAAAGCAAAAACGGGTCGAATAAAGAATATTCTATGTGCCAAAATCCCAATTCGACTTCCTAGGTTTATAACCTGCATGTATAGGAGAGTGGATCAGGTTCTCGAGAACCATTCTCATAGGATCTTGATTCATGCATATGTAATCCACGTAAGGAAAAAGTCCTGTGATGAGTATTATGTGTGGGATAAGAATCATTCTCGTACGAGAATCTGTTCCACAGTCCATGTTTAGTTAGAGAAACTCCAATATGAGCATGGTTTCAAGTATGGGTATTGTATTGAACGTATCGTATCGATATCAGTTGAGACCAATCCCTAATCCTTGATCGATCTGGATCAATTACTCGTATCGTTTCAATTACCCGTATCATTTCAGGATTTTTTTCTAAAAAGCAAGGGGTAAAAATGACCAATTCACACCTATCCTCTTATCCTCTCTGATACCGATTCGGATTGAGACTGATACCATTACCAATATCAAGAACTAAATCCATGAGCATGGGGGTGGATCACCCATGGACACTCATACTAGCATGGTTCTAAGTATTGATATCAAATCAATCGTGTCGGTTTGGCATGTCTCTAATCTGAATATCTAGCCAATATTGTATTAGTTAAATGGTAGAATCAGGGGTAAAATGGTCAAAAATCTTTTTTTCTTAAGAAAATCAAGGTTATTTCTATCCATTATAAAGGATTTAATATTGATCCATTTTGATTCTGTATCAGTTTTTGAGATAGCTGATACCCATTCCAATACCGTGCGCTAAAACCATTCAATGGAAAATAAAGTACAAATAATAAAATGTATATATATATATATATATATATAGAGAGAGAGAGAGAGAGAGAGAGAGAGAGAGAGAGAGAGAGAGAGAGAGAGAGAGAGAGACCAGATGTGTGTGACAGTATTGATACCAGTTACTTAAGCCTTTGCCACCCTCGAATGGTGCACCATCATATTGAGAAAACAAAGTATAAACAGCCATTGTGAGACGCATGTGGGCTATACATAATTCTAAAACCAGTAGTAATTAAGGGTGATTGGATTATAACATTACTTGATATGCCGAGGATGCTGTACCGAAATAAAAACCTGGTGGAAAACTGTTACGGCTGATAGAAAGCTCGGTTGGCACAGTCTTAGGAGCTGGTTTAGTATCAACACTAGGAATACGGGCTCGAATAGAACAGCTCTTATGATTTTGAAACAGAGAAGCTGGCCTTGGCAAATTGCAAGCTTTGCACTCTCATGGCCTGAGAGAAATGGCTTAGGCAACAAAAGTTGGGATTGATGGGCAACAAATTCAGACCTTGGCAACTGAAGCTTCAACATCTTTGATAGCAGGCTTAGAGAGACAAAAAGATTGAAGGGTCCAAATGGGTCTGTGGCTCTAGTGTTGATTAGGCTTGTGCTCTCTTATATAGAAATAGAAGTGGGAATACATGAACTTTGTGTAAGATTTTCAATTAGGCTTGTTTGTGGCTCTAGTGTTGATTAGGCTTGTCTGATATGCTCTTTTATATAGAAATAGAAGTGCAAATACATGAACTTTGTGTAGGATTTTCAATTAGGCTTGTCTGTGGCTCTAGTGTTGATTAGACTAGTCCGATATACTCTCTTAAAGATATAGAAATAGAAGTGAGAATACACCGTAGAGTCGTAGATTTTCATCTCTACCGGACGGCTTGTGTGGACTATGATCCTTCTCAAAAAAAAAAAAAAA
>NC_056570.1:17233331-17242881 GCF_013358625.1 Macadamia integrifolia
ATTTTCAAACCATTCCAACTACTATCTTGTTTTTTTTGTTTTTTTTGTTAAAAGATGCTATTATTAAAATAAAAGGGGAAAATACACCAACATAAAAAGAAAGGAAACACAGCCGAGACCACTAGAGAAACTTGCTCTCTCCACCTTCGGCATGGCCATCAGCAGAGAAAGCAAGAAACACCCCAGTAGAATCTGAATCTATGCCTGTCCATTGCATCATTTTCAATCTCCATCATAATATGACTTGGGAATGTCACAGAGGTTTCGGTGATTCCTGATTTTGAAGCCTTCCTTGCCAAATAATCTGCAACCACATTTGCCTCGAGAAAACAATGAGAAATTTTCCATGAAATAGAGTTCAAATAAGGGAGAATAGCTCTCCATCGTTGGAGCACAAACCATGGGACTTGGTTCTTCTGCACAGCAGACACCACACCAACAGAATCTGACTTAACCCACACTTCTCTCGCACCATATCTCTTTGCCATGATCAGACCTTTCAAAACCGCTTCAAACTCAGCCTTGAAGATTTTTTTAATGCCTAAACAAATACTAAAAGAGTTGCAAATCTGACCCTCTTTGTTACGAGCAATGCCACCAGCACCTGCCCTTCCTGGGTTCCCCAGAGAACTCCCGTCTACATTGATTTTAAACCAATTTGAATGGGGTTTACACCAATGAACTTCTAGAGGCGAAATATACTTAGGGCCCTCTACATGTAACCCCAATTTCCTACAGCATGAGAGATCGCTGATGCTCTTCACTTCACCCTTCGAACTACCCAAACAAAGACCAATCTCATGGAAAATTAATTCAAAAATATGCACATCGGATCGAGCCTTGTCCTCATGGCTTCGTCTATTTCTCTCCCACCAAATATTAGTGGCAATGATTGAGAAGCTCAGTAGCCATGGGTTTTTTAAGTTTAAGATTCTTGCCTTGGAATTCCACCATTTTATCAAACCTTCTATAGATTGATGCATCGGCCAAGAAATCCCAAAACAAACACAGAACCTTTCCCATATGCAAGTTGAGTATGGACAGTGAATAAATACATGGTCAATGCCATCTTCATCTTGGTTGCAAAGGAAGCATCTCGATGCCATCATGATGCCTTTCACTTTGATCAGCTCGTCCGTTGGGAGTTTCTTATGATCAAGCCGCCATCCTAGGGTAGAATACCGTGGGGGAAGACCTTTCCTCCAAATCAAAGAGAACCAAGGAACTTTTGGGGATTTTTCTCTAATTTCATCCCATGCAGAAGCCGTAGAAAAATTCCCCATAGGAGATAATTCCCAGGCGCAGAAGTCCTCCATCTGATCAGGGCAAATAGCTATCTCCTTGATGGAGTTAAAAATATTATTTAGAAGTTCAGACTGTATTATAGGGAAGTTCCATTGACCATCCTGGATAAAATCACACACTTTGGCATTAGTATTAGGGGGGGAAAGGTCCATAGTCTATATCTCCTCCATCAGAGATTTAGGTCCCCACCATTTATCCTTCCAGAAGTTTGTCAAATTGCCGGTGCCAATAACCCACCTCTCGTACTCTGACACAAAATCCCATGACTTCCGAATCCCCAGGGCAATTGATGAAGGCCTGCTTCCCTTGGAAAATTTACCATCCTTCTTAACAAATCTTGCACGAAGGAAGGAACTAGCATTCGATTTCCCATGTTTAATTCTCCAAACCATTTTACATAGCATAGCATTATTTGAATCTCTTAGCTTCCTGATCCCTAGTCCCCCTTCATCTTTGGGCTTGCACAGAGTATTCCACTTCACTGTAATTGCTCTCATACTTTCCACCTCCCCTGTCCATATAAAGTTTCGCATCCATCTCTCCATAGTAGCTAGAAGAGATGAGGGCCACCAGTATACAGCAAAATTGTGAGTGGGGATGCTAGAAATCACAGATCTGACCAGTTCTATTCTTCCCGCCATTGAAAGAAGCTTACCCTTCCACCCTGCAAGGTGCTTCTTCACACTATCCATAACAGGCATGAGGGCGTTTTTTTTTTTAACCGACACTTAAAGATTTCAACCCCTAAATATTTTGTAGGGAAGCTACAACTTTGAATTCCCAAAATATTAGAGATATTCTGCCTCCTTGCTGAATTAATCTTGCCGAGGAAAAGCTTACTTTTATCAAGATTGATGCATTGACCTGAAAATTCTTGATATTTTGTCAAAAAATTTTTTAGATTGTTGACATACCTTTGGGAAGCATTGGTTAATATAAAGATATCATCTGCGAACAAGATGTGCCCTGGGGTTTCAGTGCCTCTTGGGCCCTGGATTGGCTTTATTTGGTTTGACTGGATTAAGCCCTTCAATCCCCGAGATAGAACTTCTTCTGCGATGATAAACAGCATCGGCGAAATCGGATCACCTTGTCTTAGGCCTCGTTCCACATTAAAAAAACCTTGCGGACCTCCATTAACTAGAATTGAAATCTTAGAAGATATTAGAATTTGGTTGAGCTAGCCTATCCATCTCTCAGAGAAACCAAATCTATGCATAACCTGAAAGATAAACTTCGAGTCAATTGTATCATAGGCTTTCCTGATATCGATTTTTATGCCGATACCCCCTCCTCTGGTGGATGAGAACATCAAGTTCGCAAGCTCTGAAGCAACAATAATATTATCATGGATAATCTTTCCTTTTTGGAAAGCGCCTTGCTCATCAGATATTAATCTGGGAAGAAGAGGCTCCAACCTCAATGCCATCACCTTTGTAATAATTTTGCAGAAGAAATTGCCCATGCATAGGGGGCGGAAGTTACCTAGGTTATCAGCCCCATCTACCTTTGGGATCAGCACAAGGAAATTATTGTTCACACCCTGCGGCATGTAGCTTGAGCTAAAAAAATATCTGACCGCATTGCTCACTTCTTTTTCCATAATGTGCCAGCATCTTCTGAAGAAAGCCCTAGGGAAGCCGTCAGGACCTGGCGAGCTGTCCGGATCAAGCTCCCACACAGCCCTTTTAATCTCAGCATCACCAGGAAGGGCATCCAAGTGGTACTGATCAGCTTGGTTCAAGATCAAGGGAATGTTATCCAGTAATTCCTCATGCTGAACAGTCAGGGTAACTTTGTGAAAATTCTCATAGAAATCAACTATGTAGTTCCCTATTTGGATGGGATCATCAACCATAGAGCCATCCTGCTTCTTAAGTGATGTAATCGTGTTCTTATTCCTCCTCATTTTTGTAGAAAGGTGGAAGAATTTGGAGTTTCTATCACCAAATTTCAGCCATCTAATCCTTGCTTTTTCAGCCCACATTTTTTCATGATTCTCCATGACCTTAATCAGGGTAGTCTTAGCCTCAGCCTCCAAGGAAAACAACTGATCATCCATACCTTGTATATCAATCTGCTCCTGAATCTGAGCTAGATCCCTCTTTGCCTCTTCCAGCGCCCTATCCAGGTGAGGAAAAACAAACCTTGCCCAGTCTCTGATCACACCCTTAATCTTTTTAAGCTTATTGACAAGGACATAGATAGGAGCTCCCGAAATCCATTCAGACCAAGAATCCGCCACCACTCTATCGAAGTCGTCATGATCCATCCAGAATCGCTGAAATCTAAATGGGCAATTCTGAGGCCTCTGACTATATTCAAACATAAGAAGCAATGGGTCATGATCAGAACCAATACATTAAAGAACATATTGAGAACAATTTTGAAAACCGTCAACCCATTCTTCATTACAGAAACTTCTGTCTAGAACCGAACAAACATTTCCACTGCATCGATTGTTTGTCCAAGTGAATTTTCTGCCAATCGAGGGAACCTGAGACATGGAGCAAGCATCTACCATGGCTCCAAACTCCGCTGCAGAGCCTAGACTAAAGTTCCCTGGGCCTCACTTTTCATGAGAGTGAAGAGTGGCGTTGAAATCACCCATCATCGCCCATGGGGTAGGAACCAAAGGGGAATCAGCAGCCAAAAGCGTCCATAAAATTCTTCTCTCTGCTCTGAAGCAGCTGGCATGCACAAATGTCACCTGAATTGGATGGGCCCCCCAAGACATGGAGACAGTTATGTGTTGCTCTGAATTAGAGACAACCACGGGCGCTCTCAGATTGCGCTTCCAAAGAATCCACAGGTTAGAGACTCTATCTGCTCTATGATTAAAGATAACATCGCTATGAAATCCCAATTTATTAAAAAATAGATTCAGGAAATCACTCACAGAGATCATCAGCTCTACAATGCACAAAAGGTTTGGGTCCTTCTTAATTATAATATCCCTTAAGGCACGTTTACCAAACGCCTTTCGTATCCCTCTGATATTCCAAAACAGGATCTTCATAAAATCACCTATGGAGCACAGTCTCACGGTCAGACCTTGACGCCTGCCCCGTCACTGCGATTGTCTTCCCTACTTTCTTCCTCTGCCCTGTATATGGCATTATCCAGTTCTGCAATCTCTTGGTGTTGAATAATCATCTTGCCTCCTAAGTATTGAGATGACGCCATGCTAGAGACCACATGAACCTCCTCGCCCCAGTTCTGAGTTCTCCCACTCTTGCCACCTCTAACTTGGGTTCTTCCTCCACGACCAGTGGTATACAACACTCTATTCTTGCTAGGGCATAATTTACGCTGCACCTTCTCACTCCCTGCATTTTCTAGCACACCTACCATGATCGGACTAGCAGCCTTATGCATATTTTCTTCCTCAGAAGCCTGCATTTCCTTCTCAGAGGAAGAGAATTCGGATTTAGCTGGGTCTGATCCATATTCATATCCACCTTCACCAAGTGGATTATCCACCATAAACGGATCATTGGTATTACTAGTAGGAACATGAGATATTGGGAGGAATATCTCCAAATCACCTTGATTCCTATCCAGATTACCTTCCAAAATTGGAGGGGAATCTCCCATTAGAGGATTTCCATTGTTTATGGTATTTTCCTTAAAAAAAAGAGGCGGAATATTACCTTCCAAATTAGCCCTTCCAATGTCACTGGAAGCATCAGGATTTGCCGCCGGTGAGAGCCGCCCACCCTCTGTCCGGCCAA
This sequence comes from Macadamia integrifolia, assembly GCF_013358625.1. Classification (NCBI taxonomy): domain Eukaryota; kingdom Viridiplantae; phylum Streptophyta; class Magnoliopsida; order Proteales; family Proteaceae; genus Macadamia; species Macadamia integrifolia. The sequence continues at coordinate 17,238,371 of NC_056570.1, forward strand.
CACCTCTTTGGTCCAGAGTCACAGCTGCATCTCCCTTTAAGCCTTCATCGGACCTCTCCTTACCTTTTTTCTCCCTGCATTGGTTGATAGAATGACCCAGTTTTTTACAAAACGAGCATCTGCCAATCTTGTCTTCATATAAGATTCTCTGCTTAAACCATAATAGAGTGTTCGTTCTCGGTTGCTTTCTCTCCACCTGGATCTCCTCCACACGAGAACCCCCAGGTTCCACCTCTACGAGGATATGTGTATAGCTGCCCATAGCAGCGTTCCTCGTCCTACGATCTATCTCCACAGGGCGGCCAGAGGCCTTGGCCATTGATAGTAAAATTCGCTCATGCCAATATTCCATAGGCAATTCAGGATAGCGAATCCACACTAATTTAGTTTGGGTATGGTCATCGTGAATACTAAATTCTGGGCACCATCGCTGAAACCGAATGACCTGTCCCTTCACCTTAACTGGACCTCGTTTCCACATGGATGACATGTCCCCTTCGATTTCAAATCGGAGAAGAATAAAGCCTTTCCCCAAGGGAGCAAGAGTTACTCTACCTTTCAGATTCCAGGCTTCCTTGGCAGCACTTCGCACATCATTCATCGAAATAAATCGAAAATTGACTCTCCCGATCAGCGCAAAGTTGAAACTTTGCAGCTTCTCCTCATATGCTTCCTGAGGGATAACTACCTTAGTGAGGGGCCCTGCATGAATCGGATCTGGCAGGTTCTTGATGTTTGGAAGGGAACTCTTCGTCACCGTAGCATAGGATTTCTCCCTCTGGACAATCCCGCCATCCCTGAATACAGGTAAAGCCTCGATGGTAGCCTCCACCTGAGACTGCGTCTCAGTCCCTTTCTCTATGTTTCTGTCAGAACCTGTTTCAGTCTCATGCTGTATGCTAGGGGCCTCCCCAGGATCCTGGAGGGTGTGATGCCTATGTACAACCGACCAAAAATCAATGATTTTTCTTTGTTTACCTCTATCCGGCGGCCGATCCCCATGGGATCCCAGAATTCCCTCCGCCTCAGAGCTACACTCTCCTCCGTTGTTCATCTTGGTCTTCTATCCCAATTCCAGACGAAACGAATTAAATCAAAACCTATCAAGTAATAAATATTTTAGCCTTACAAATAGAAAGCCGAATTCGAAACTATTACTGGAGTCTTGTTTGTTCCCATTAAAGATATTGATATCTATAATTACATATAAAACTATTATATATATATATATATATATATTTATTACCATCACAAACATGTAAATTGGAAATAGGGAGGGGTATTACACAATGGTTTGGATTAGATCCCTAAGCTGAATCACATAAGATTTTTGCAAAAGAAAATAGAAAACCCATTTAAATTAGAAATAGGGAGGGGTATTACATTCCTCCCCCCTTATAAAAACTTCGTCCTCGAAATTTGTACGTACATCAAATATTCTCCAAATCTAAAAGTTTAACACATTAATCCTTCCTTGAGCCGGGAGATCTAGTCTGGTTCGGTTCGATTTGGGGCTTGAAGCACAAGGGTCATCTCCCCTTGTTTCTTGATTAAAGCCGGATTTAAGGTATTTTTCTTCTTCCAATTGCAATTTAGAATTAGTTTATCTAATGTAATAGATTATGTTTAATTAGTTTCAATTCGGTTTAATGTGATTTATTAGATATGAATTAGTTGATTCCGGTTCAATTGGGTTTATCTTGTTTTAATTGGGTTCAACATAGTTTGATTTCGGTCATTGGGTCCAATCCATTGTTTTTGCTAATTCGTTTAATTTTTCATTTAATTTGTTTTGCTTTCTTTTATTGTTATATCGTTATTCAATTAATCGATTTTTTTTGTGGCTTAATATACTCACTTAATAAGTAGGTTTGATTTGATTTATTTTTGTTCTTTAGACATAAACCCTTAGATTAGGATCTCAAGCCCTAATCTCTTCTCCCATCTCTTCTTCCTTTCTTTCTTCTTTTCCCTATAGCAGAAAATCAGCCGCCTCCCTCCTCTTCTTCTCCTTCCCTTCTCCGTGGCTGCCCCCCCCCCCAAACCGGTTCGTAGCATTAGGTGCGTTTCTTGGGTTTTTGGGTTCATAAAATGAACCCGTTTCGGTCCATTTTTTTTTATCTCAAATAGTGGGTCCCTTTAGAATTAATTGTGTATTTAATTTAGATTCGGATATCTTGCCATATTGACAATCATTAGATTTAGATAGGTTAGTCAATGTCATGTTTGCCATGCTTCGTGTTTATTAACATGTTTGATACTTGATGATTTTTTTTTTCTTGTTTAAATCAATTCATTTTTCTCATGCATGTAGGTTAGCTAGTATTCATATTTTATCCACTTCTCACTCATATCACCACATGGGACATTTACAACCATTGTATATTTAACATAACAGTTAGATTCCATTTACTTAAATTGAGGTAGTTAATTAAATAATTATTTTAATATTTAATTAAATAAAGTCTTAACTCATTAGATTAATTAAGGTTCATAATGCATTTAATTGACTCTTAAAATTCGGTTTTAATTGTTTAAATTATTAGATTGATTAGGTTTTCCAAAACTTTCATCTGAAATAGTTAGATTTGGGTAGCTTTCACCATTCAATTCAAGTGTTTGTCTTTCTTTAAAATTTTTTTTTACCTGTTAGATTAATAGAATTAGGATTGCAATAATTCATTTCACAAATTATTAGGGATTATGATTAATCATTTTAATTAATTCAATTTATGATTTCATAAATTCATTAATCATCCATCTAGGTTAGGCTCAATTAATCGAGTTAGTTCAATTTAGGGTTTCACAAATTGCTCGACTAATCCTAGGTCTAGGCTTATTTAATTAGCTTAATCTAAGACTCATAATACATTAATTAAATCGTTTAGGATTTTTAATTTTTAATTAGCATAATCATTTCATTATTTGTATCATAACCTAGCTAGCATAATTTAGACACTTGGTTTAGGGTTTTCGCATGCCATGCTTAGATACCTAGTTTGGGATTTCCAGTGACCTAGATTTACGACTAGTTTGTAGGGTACAAATAAATTTTGGTCAAATAAAAAGAGACCGGCCTTAGGGCCGGGCAGACTGGGTGCCTAACACCTTCCCAATCTGTCACTTGACACTTGTCCAGAATCTTGGTGCAAACCAGCCTTATCCATCAAAGTCATTAGTCTCTCTCCCTTGACTGGGGGAGACATTTATGGGTCCTAGACCCTTTCTAGGTGGCGACTCCCTTTTACCCATAACGTGTATCCCCCCCTATTGGCATTTGATGACCAGGGGATCTCATCTCATTAGGGTCGAACCCTAGCGTGTGTACATGCGCTACGCGCCATATCGCGATATGGACCTCCAGGGGAACGAACCTAGAAATCGGATGCAAAGCACAAACAGATCAAGATAGTTGAAGCAGAGTTCATTTCAACCTAGAAGTATCAATCAGAAGCATCTGAGACTCTTGAGATGGTACCCTATTTCAAGAACCTAAATGGTCAATTCATTAAGGAAGTGCATGACTCTTCATACTTTGGGTTTCTAGAACAGTGGCTCGATGAAATATCAGGAAAGGAGTTACCAGGTTTTGAGGTCTTCTTTAACTGCGCGGTTGATTGGGAAAAATCTTATGCAGTTTGGTAGGCCCATCTGGGGCATCAAGGAGGATTTATGGATGTTAGTAAGCTCTTTGGTACAGAAGTTCTGATGATTACAGAAGACGAAGAGGGGTTGGTCATATCTGGGTTCAAATCCTTCGGTGTTATAGGCAGTGAGTCATGTTGTTAGGTATTTCCAGTTTTTTCCCTTTCGGTTTCGTGTGAGAAGTTTTATCTTTTTAATTTTGATGTTGTGTCAATCCAATCAAGTTTCCACATGGTGTAATCGTTTCAATTTTTAATGAAATAGTTTATTTTGAGTATTTTGTTTATTCTCCTCCCCATTTCCATCTCTTGATGATGAATCTTGCAGCGATCTATCGCCTATTTTCTTCAAATCAATAAAAAAGGAATCAAAGAAAAAATCAAATATAGAAAAAAGGAAAGAGCAACAAAAAAAAAGAAGGAAAGAAAAAAAAGAGCCCATCAGTCATTTGTCATTCATTTTGGTGTCAGAGCCTTGGTAATAAAAGGTCTTGAGCTCTCCACACATTTGATCCCCTTCCAACGAGTAAGGAGCTTAAAGGGAATTTTCACATCATTAAGCCTATTAAGGGAGGCCATCCTTGGCCGCTAGTTATCCGGGAAAAATCCTGAGAAGTTTAAATCCGCTAGTTATCCTTTTTGGGCCTAAGCCTATCCTTTGGAAAACCCATTATGGCCTACCCATATCCCATTACCAAGGTACCCTTCACATACTTAACCCTACTAGCCTCTGGGATCTGATTAGAAGACATTTTTTGTACCAGAGCCTAATATTGCCAAGGTTGGGGAAAAGCACTTTTCCATTTCAAAATTCAATAACAAAAAGATAGCAAAGCTCCAACTTCAACAAAAAAAAAAAAAAAAAAA
>NC_056570.1:17244986-17251123 GCF_013358625.1 Macadamia integrifolia
TAACCAATCAGGTTGATGTTTGTTTAAATTTAATTGCAATATCATTACATCTCATAATTAAAATGTTGAACATTTAAGATTTTTAGGTATTTAACCTCAAATGCATCAGCTTATGAAGATTGGTAGCAATGGTTCTTTACACCATGGCCAAATCTATTTCAAGTCTAGTTATTTATGCTGAGGATTGGGTCTGACGGTTATTTACACTAATGTCACTTCCATTCAAGTCCGGTTGTTTAAACCGAAGATTGGTTCAGATGGTTCTTTACACCATTGCCAATTCCATTCAAGTCCAATTATTTACACTAAAGATTGGGTCTGACGGTTATTTACACTAATGTCACCTCCATTCAAGTCCCGGTTGTTTAAACCGAAGATTGGTTCAGATGGTTTTTTACACCATTGCCAATTCCATTCAAGTCCAGTTATTTACACTGAAGATTGGGCCTGACGGTTATTTACACTAATGTCAGCTTTAGTTCAAGTCCGGTTGTTTAAACCGAAGATTAGTTCGGATGGTTCTTTACACCATTGCCAATTCCATTTCAAGTCCAGTTATTTATGTTGCAGATTGGGCCTGGCGGTTATTTATACCAATGTCAGCTCTATTTCAAGTCTGGTTATTTACACTGAAGATTGGGTCTGATGGTTATTTACACTAATGTCAGTCTCACCTCATAGTCCGGTTATTTAAGCCAAAGATTGGATCTGACGGTTATTTATACCAATGTCACCCCTATTTAAGTCTGGTTATTTAAGCCGAAGATTGGATCTGACGGTTATTTATACCAACGTCACCTCCATTTAAGTGTGGTTATTTTCGAACTGAAGATCTGGTCTGGCAGTTATTTATACCAATGCCATTTCTATCTTAAGTCCAGCTATTGAGACTGAAAGTTGCGTCTATTGCTTACTTACACCTAGGTCAAACCTAATTTCTCTTGTATTTGACCATTCATTTACATATTTGCATTTATGGTCTGCTTGGTTCTTTATACCAATGACTGATGATTGCATCTACACTTCTTTTATCATACTTGCATTCATAGTCTACTTGGTTCTTTATACCAATATTGGCTAATTACGTTTACACCGTTTTTCCATACTTACATTCACAATCCGTTTAGTTATTTACACCTAACGGTCGATTGTATTTATACTATTTTCCATACTCGCATTCAAGTCTACTTGGTTCTTTATACCAATGTTGGCTAATTGCATTTACACCTTTGTCTCATTTTTACATTGATAGTGTGTTTGGTTATTTATGCCTAACAGCCAATTGCATTTGTACTCTTTCATACCTGAATTCATTGTCTACTTGATTCTTTACACTAAGAATGGCTTATTGCATGTGCGTCCTTAGTCTAGGTTTTACCTGCATATTGACTGACTACAGTAGGTTTTATATCACAGTAGCACCCACACACTACTTGATTTCGCATGTGTTATCGATCGACATTTCCTATCTTTGGTTTTATCTCTTGTTTTGCATTTGCATTTGCACCTCCTCCATCTTGAGCCGGATGTCGGTAGTACATTGCTCCTGGTGACAAAATGGTGTGTTCTTTTCTTTGCCTTTCGACTGTTACACAGGTCTCGGTCAAAGAGGGGCAATCTATAGACACCGAATTTTGTCACCTCCGGCAATGATGACAATATGAAGAATTACATGTTAGACATTTTAGACTTGGAGAATTTTCAAGCTTAAAGTAGAAAATGACCATTTTTCCCCTATAAACTTTTAGAAGAAAATGTTTTCAAAAATTAGAATTTGATATTATGGATTATTGCCATTTGTCCCCTCCAGTCGGACATTACACTTTGATGTGAGAACTATGCGAATCGACGCCTGATTCTCTCTTTCATTATCTGATCGGGGTCCCTAATTTATGCATACTTTTGTAAAGGTTCCTGGTGGAGACCACAATCGTGTCTCACATCATTGGATAGTGCTCAAAATAAGCTTTCTAACGATATATTACACGTCGAATTCTGACTAACGGTTTGAAAGATATGACCCCTGGAAGTTGACTCCAAAGTTCGGTATCAAATTCCATTCCGAGCAACCAGGGAGTGCCACATGGCGCCCAAACCCCTTTGTCCAAAAGCAAGCCTTTTTGAACAATTCTCTCTAGTTTTTTAGTCCCACATTGGAAATAAAAGAGAATTGTCTCAAGTCCCAAGGATATAAATATAGCCCTTCCTCTCTTCCAAAAGGGGAGGGAAAAAATTGAGAATTTGGGAGAGAGGATGGCCCCATCAAGGTTTTGGCTAACTTCTTCCTTTTAAAATCAAATATTCTCTAAGTCTAAAAGTTTAACACATTAATCCTTCCTTGAGCCGGGAGATCTAGTATGGTTCGGTTCGATTTGGGGCTTGAAGCACAAGGGTTATCTCCCCTTGTTTCTTGATTAAAGCCGGGTTTAAGGTATTTTTCTTCTCCCAATTGCAATTTAGAACTAGTTTATCTAATTTAATAGATTAGGTTTAATTAGTTTCAATTCGGTTTAATGTGATTTATTAGATATAAATTGGTTTATTCCGATTCAATTAGGTGTATTTAGGTTTAATTGGTTCATTTAGATTAATTATGTTTAATTAGCTTTAATTTGGTTTAGTATGGTTTATTAAACGTGAATGAGTTGATTCCGGTTCAATTGGGTTTATCTTGCTTTAATTGGGTTCAATATAGTTTGATTTGGGTCATTGGGTCCAATCCATTGTTTTTGCTAATTCGTGTTATTTTTTCATTTTAATTTGTTTTGCTTTCTTTTATTGTTATATCTTTATTCAATTAATCGGTTTCATTTGTGGGTTAATATACTCACTTAATAAGTAGGTTTGATTTGATCTATTTTTGTTCTTTAGACATAAACCCTTAGATTAGGATCTCAAGCCCTAATCTCTTCCCCCATCTTTTCTTCCTTTCTTTCTTCTTTTCCCTGTAGCAGAAAATCAGCCGCCCCTTTCCAGTCCCTTCTCCTTCTTCTTCTTCTTTTTCTTCTTCTTCTTCTTCTTCCTCTCTTCTTTTCTCTTTTACCATGGCCAAACCCTCTCCACTCCCTTCTCCTTCCTTTCTTTCTCCTTAACCGAACCTGCACCTCTTCTCCTTCTTCTTCTTCTTTTTCTTCTTCTTCTTCCTCTCTTCTTTTCACTTTTACCATGGCCCAACCTGTACCTCTTCTCCTTCTCTCCTTCTTTTTTTTTTCTTTTATGTTCCTTGCTGCCGAATCCTCGTTTCTGCAATTCTTCTTCTTCTTCTTCTTCTTCTTCTTCTTCTTGCTTCTCCTCCTCCTCCTCTTCTGTTCCTCTTAATCGAACCTGCAACTCACCTCTTCTCCTTCTCTCCTTCTTCTTCTTCTTCTTCTTCTGTTCCTCTTAACCGAACCTACAACTCACCTCTTCTCCTTCTCTCATCTTCTTTTTCTTTCCTTCCTCCAAAATCTACAGCAACCGAACCCTCTTCCCCCAGCTCTTCTTCCTTTCTTTCTTCTTTTTCCTTGTAGCAGAAAACCAGTCCCACCGAACCTCCTTTCTTCTTCTTCTTCTTCTTCTTCTTCTTCTTTTATTTTCTTCTTTTTTTGTTATTTCTTTAATTTGCTGATTAGATAGTCTATATTTGTAATGCCCACAACTTGTTATTTCATTTATGTTTTCTATGTGGAATCTTCCCCTCCTTTTGTTCTTTATTTTTCTTTTATCCATTCTTGGTTTGATTTTCATTTTATTTCCCTCTTAATAACGTATGGGACGTAGTCTAGGGCGTATGTTAGCAAGGGCGTGGCTAGCCCCCCTCAAACTGGCTCGTAGCATTAGGTGTGTTTCTTGGGTTTTCGGGTTGATAAAAATGAACCCGTTTCGGTCCATTTCTTTTTATCTCGAATAGTGGGTCCCTTTAGAATTAATTGTGTATTTAATTTAGATTCGGATATCTTGCCATATTGATAATCATTAGATTTAGATAGGTTAGTCAATGTCATGTTTGCCATGCTTCGTGTTTATTAACATGTTTTTGATACTTGACGATTCTTTTTTTTTATTATTTTGTTGTTTTTTAATTCATTTTTCTCACACATGTAGGTTAGCTAGTATTCATATTTTGTCCACTTCTCACTCATATCACCACGTGGGACATTTACAACCATTGTATATTGAACATAATAGTTAGATTCCATTTACTTAAATTGAGGTAGTTAATTAAATAATTATTTTAATATTTAATTAAATAAAGTCTTAACTCATTAGATTAATTAAGGTTCATAATGCATTTAATTGACTCTTAAAATTCGGTTTTAATTGTTTAAATTATTAGATTGATTAGGTTTTCCAAAACTTCCATCTGAAATAGTTAGATTTGGGTAACTTTCACCATTCAATTCAAGTTTTTGTCTTTCTTTAAAAATCTTTTTACCTATTAGATTAATAGATTAATTAGGATTGCAATAATTCATTTCACAAATTATTATGGATTATGATTAATCATTTTAATTAATTCAATTTAGGATTTCATAAATTCATTAATCGTCCATTTAGGTTAGGCTCAATTAATCGAGTTAGTTCAATTTAGGGTTTCACAAATTGCTCAACTAATCCTAGGTCTAGGCTTTTTTAATTAGCTTAATCTAAGACTCATAATACATCAATTAAATCATTTAGGGTTTTTAATTTTTAATTAGTGTAATCATTTCATTATTTGCATCATAACCTAGCTAGCATAATTTAGACACTTGGCTTAGGGTTTTCACATGTCATACTTAGATACTTAGTTTGGGGTTTTCAGTGACCTAGATTTAGGACTAGTTAGTAGGGTACAACTAAATTTTGGTCAAACAAAAAGAGACCGGCCTTAGGGCCTGGCAGACTGGGTGTCTAACACCTACCCAGTCTGTCACTTGACACTTGTCCAGAATCTTGGTTCAAACCAGCCTTATCCATCAAAGTCATTAGTCTCTCTCCCTTGATTGGGGGAGACATTTATGGGTCCTAGACCCTTTCTAGGTGGCGACTCCCTTTTACCCATAACATGTATCTCCCCCTTGGCATTTGATGACCAGGGGATACTATCTTATCTCATTAGGGTTGAACCCTAGCATGCGTACACGTGCTATGCACTATATCGCGATCCCAGCAGAGGTCAATGATACCTACAGTGGCGACTCCACTGGGGATGTCAGACTCTTAATTGACCATTGTTTGTATAGCTTTGTTTGTACCTTATGGTTTGTATATTGACATGTTATTTTTCACTTTTCATCACTTGCATACACTTCTTGCATTGAGCACAACATGCCTTATCCTTATTCACCCCCGTGGTGTAGCTGCCAGGGTCCCTCACATATGTTTGGGTCGCCCCCAGTTACATCACACCCCTTGATACCGTGCCATTTAGGTATAGAACACGGAACTTATCGGCGAAGGTGTTACCTTGCGTGCTTGAGAGAGATCACACACATTTAGGTGTGCCCAAAGAGACGTTATTGGTTAAAACTCTGAGATTGATCTGCTCGAGCTATTCCCCTATTGGTATATCAAAGGGACCACATGCCTCTAATTCATTTCGTGTGTATGGGTGATAGGTATATCGGTCTTATCAAGGTAGCCTTACCGGTCCTAAACCTAGCCAACATGCATCATATACTTGGACATAGAACCAATGACTAGGATCAACACGACTAATGTAATATTGTTTGCGGTTCATGTTGGAAGCCCTTGTAGTCATTTTTACCCGTCTCAATCAACCATTCACCAACGGAAGGATTGGATTTATGATTAACATTAAAGGTGCTAGTGTTTATAACTACACCAGTTGTTGATTCTTACAACTGCATCGTATGATTGGTACCGTGGCTATATACTAACACCACCAGTCTAATGTGGTATAGGTCTCAACCTGGTAAAGGTTTCACACATGCTATCTCGATGTTAATGGTGGACCCAAATTCGTCCACCATGGTTTTCGGTGATTGATTCGATGTAGATCCGCCTATATGGAAGTTCTTACATGTACCACCTTGTTTGATCTATCAATTGAGAGTCTCTTCAACTTAGGGGCACTTCCTTTCAGTTTACCACTAAGTTGATACCACTCTTAATTGACCTAACCCTTGTTTGGTATAGTTGTCCTTGTTTATGCA
>NC_056570.1:17251143-17403124 GCF_013358625.1 Macadamia integrifolia
TTTTATTTTCTTATTTTTTTGTTATTTCTTTAATTTACTGATTAAATACTCCATATTTGTAACACCCACAACCTGCTATTTCATTTATGTTTTCTATGTGGAATCTTCCCCTCCTTTTGTTCTTTATTTTTCTTTTATCCATTTTTGGTTTGATTTTCATTTTATTTCCCTCTTAATAACGTATGGGACGTAGTCTAGGGCGTATGTTAGCAAGGGTGTGGCTGGCCCCCCTCAAACCAGCTCGTAGCATTAGGTGCGTTTCTTGGGTTTTCGAGTTGATAAAAATGAACCCGTTTCGGTCCATTTATTTTTATCTTAGATAGTGGGTCCCTTTAGAATTAATTGTGTATTTAATTTAGATTCAGATATCTTTCCATATTGATAATCATTAGATTTAGATAGGTTAGTCAATGTCATGTTTGCCATGCTTCATGTTTATTAACATGTTTTTTATACTTGATGATTCTTATTTTTTATTTTTTGTTTAAATCAATTCATTTTTCTCATGCATGTAGGTTAGCTAGTATTCATATTTTGTCCATTTCTCACTCATATCACCACGTGGGACATTTACAACCATTGTATATTTAACATAATAGTTAGATTCCATTTACTTAAATTGAGGTAGTTAATTAAATAATTATTTTAATATTTAATTAAATAAAGTCTTAACTCATTAGATTAATTAAGGTTCATAATGCATTTAATTGACTCTTAAAATTCGGTTTTAATTGTTTAAATTATTAGATTGATTAGGTTTTCCAAAACTTCCATCTGAAATAGTTAAATTTGGGTAACTTTCACCATTCAATTCAAGTTTTTGTCTTTCTTTAAAAATCTTTTTACCTATTAGATTAATAGATTAATTAGGAGTGCAATAATTCATTTCACAAATTATTATGGATTATGATTAATCATTTTAATTAATTCAATTTAGGATTTCATAAATTCATTAATCGTCCATTTAGGTTAGGCTCAATTAATCGAGTTAGTTCAATTTAGGGTTTCACAAATTGCTCAACTAATCCTAGGTCTAGGCTTTTTTAAGTAGCTTAATCTAAGACTCATAATACATCAATTAAATCATTTAGGGTTTTTAATTTTTAATTAGTATAATCATTTCATTATTTGCATCATAACCTAGCTAGCATAATTTAGACACTTGGCTTAGGGTTTTCACATGTCATACTTAGATACTTAGTTTGGGGTTTTCAGTGACCTAGATTTAGGAATAGTTAGTAGGGTACAACTAAATTTTGGTCAAACAAAAAGAGACCGGCCTTAGGGCCTGGCAGACTGGGTGCCTAACACCTTCCCAGTCTGTCACTTGACACTTGTCCAGAATCTTGGTGCAAACCAGCCTTATCCATCAGAGTCATTAGTCTCTCTCCCTTGATTGGGGGAGACATTTATGGGTCCTAGACCCTTTCTAGGTGGCGACTCCCTTTTACCCATAACGTATATCCCCCCGTTGGCATTTGATGACCAGGGGATACTATCTCATCTCATTAGGGTTGAACCCTAGCATGCGTACACGTGCTATGCGCTATATCGCGATCCCGGCGGAGGTCCATGATACCTACAATCATATAAAAAGCCAACATTTAGCCTTTATTCTGAAAGATTGGTCATTAGATGTGCACTAGACGCACTTAAGAGGATCTAATTCCGATCATGAGACTCATGAGAGGCCAACACCATTACATTGAAAACTACAATTTTATATAGAACCCAAAAAAATTAATAAAAAAATAAAGGCAAAATTTTTTCTGGTCGGCAGTCCAGTTAAGAAAGTCAATGGTCAGTAGTGATCTTAACCGTTTAAATGGCATCCAAATATCATAACCATACATCCATTTTCCTACCTATATGTAAATACTATACGATGTAAGTCATTTCAAAATTTTAATGTTTGGCAAAATACATTTCCCTTTTCCCATACAACACAGTCTCTAGTCCTCCGTCACTTCCTCAGTTCCTCCTCGACGCTTTGTTGCAATTGGGGGTGCTCTACAACAGTCGCTCGTGGAAAATTGCGGTCAGGTGACGAACCCACTGTGAGACTTCCCCTCTCTCCGGCGAACAAAATGGTTCTTCTTTTTCACCAATTTCATTTCTTATGTTTCTTTAAATTTGAACTGAGGGAGAGAAGCAGAGAGCAAGTAAGAAAATTTCTGGGGGGAGAGAGATGTATAGGGGCAGTTGGGGAAAAATAGAGGGAAAAGGCTTCGATGAAAGCCGCAGAGGCGATGAGACCCACCGCAAGTCACCGCCCTAGCTGAACCCATCAATCGCTGCTCACAATTTGCAGGCCACGTAATCTCTCAATTATACGTTTCATAAATTAGGGTTTATAGTTTTCGGTTTTCCTATTCCTTATTCTTTCCCACCAAGTAATTGATCTCATAAACTAGGGAAAAAATCTAACGGGCTGTCTTTGACTGCCACTTCCATTAACAAGAATTGATTCTTGGAGATGACCTTTTCATGTTAATGGAAAATTGGAAGTCATTATGCTGTGCTTTTTTGTATTCTAGAAATCATTTTATATCTGAAATTATCAATTTGTTTTGAGAATTTGATAGTGAGGTTTGCTTTGTACCAGAATGCACAATCTATAACTGACAATCATCTTCTTAGAAGTTATTTTTGTACTTTCTGTTTCGAGGATTTGGTTTTTGATCTTTTGAATATTAATTTGATAAAAAGCTCATTGGTTCAGGTAGGGGAAGTTTAGGAAGGATTTTATCAACATTGTTTGGGTTTGTTTGGGTGTAAAGGTGGATGTTCCCCATCAACTACCTAGGGTTCCCAACTTAAAGTGTGTTTTCTCTAATTTGCAGGTGCATTTATATGTCTCTATTGAGGATGCCGGTTTCAGAAGCAAAGGAAATAGGAAAAAAAATGAAAAACAGGTATCTGTGGGATAGTAGAAGTGAGAGGAAGATATCATTTGGTTGTGTGGGGAGACTGTAAACCAAGAAGATTTGGGGAGTAAAGATGTTGTGAGGGTGATAAATGAGTCTTTGCTTTGCAATGGCTCTGTAGGTTTCAAGAAGAGAAGGACTAGATATGGAGAGGAGTGGAAAGGCTGTTCCCCGGGGGGGTGAGGGGGGGGGTGGGGGAAGTGTGCTCAAGGGTAAGGATAATTTCATGAATAGGGTGAGATGGGTGGTTGGTAATGGAGAAAGGATTTCAGGATTTGGGGCATTTTTGTATATATCTTTGCAAGATCACTCTCTCTTACAGCCAACCCTTTCATTTTGGATTGCATGGTTGGCTAGAACCCATCTCAGATCTGAGTTTCCACTACCAGATTTTGTCTCCTCTGATTTATAAATTATTCTTTTTAACCCTCCAATTGTTTCAACTTCATTGGGTTCTTTCTTCACTTCCGTTTTTTATTTTTTTGGGAGGGATTCATTGGTTCTCTTCTAAAGAAGAAATTAAGCTGAAGAGCATGGCGAGTGGTTTCAAACACAATCATCTCGTGCATCTGAATCTGTTGAACTTGATGAATCATCAATAGAGCTTGGGATGGGGATTTTAGTTATTTATCATTTCTCTCAATTACTTTTTTTTTTGGTCATTTGAATGTGTAGGTGTGAACACTAAGGAGATGCAAAATCAGAGTCCCTTGCTGCTATGAGATTTTCAATTGCAGGCATTGCCATAATGAAGCTAAGGTTGAGATTCCTTTTCTTTTCTTTTTACTTATATTTTCTATTATATATTGCGCCTTAGCAAAAAAAAGAAGGGGGTGAATTGAGGTGAAAATTGAAAGAATAACTCTGTCATCCCTTTCCTTTCAAATTTTCAGTTGGTTGTCTTTGTTTTTTTGCAAGTATTATTTCTGGTGATTTGTTCGGTGTGTGGCCAAAACAAGATGTAAGTGCCTGGTCTGCTTTGAGGTGAAAATTGAAAGAATAACACTGTCATCCCTTTCCTTTCAGATTTTCAGTTGGTTTTCTTTGTTGTTTTGCAAGTCTTATTTTTGGACTTGCAAACCTGGCATTATCAAGAAAAAGAAAAGGGACTTTTAGAGACATGAATTCTACCATCATTTGACAAAAGATATTACTGTCTTACGATGTGGACAGACAATACATTTGGACTGTCTGAACAAGATGATGCAGCACCTCTAATAAGTGTTTTGCTAAGGAGATCCAGTTGTTCACATGTGTTTGCTTCTTTGTTTCCTTAAAAAGGAGGGGGAAAAATTAAAAAAATATGGTGTTTCATGTTGATCACAAGTTCACATGCCCTGTTTGCTCAAAATCAGTTTGTGACATGTCAAGGGTGTGGGAAACACTATATAAGAAGGTACATCTATAATATATAAATCTATCTTGGAATTGTGTATAGGCATATGCTTATCGTTTAAAATGTTAATTTATAACTTGTGAAAATCAATGTAGATTGCCTTGACTCCTATGCCTGAAATATATATTTTTCTTTCGGTTAGATGCCTTAAATATATCAAAACAAGATGGGAAGGGACAATAAATGAACAATTTTTTTTTTTTTAAATCAAACAAATATGGTAGCAAGATTCTTAATTGATTTTTTGTTGTAATTTAGTATGTGTGGATCTTGTGCAATCATTCTGGAACATCATTTAAGGTCTGTTTCCATATTGTGCATTCATTGTGTGCCACAAGCTGCAGGCCATACAATACTAAGTAGACACATCCCCTTTGAATTTTTTGCGTTTTTCATTTCATTCAGCAGCTGAATGGATCTGAAAATTATGTTTCAGAGTCAACTAGTTGTTTGACTTAACCTATTTTTCTCTTGTCAAAACTAGCTTGTCTTGAACTTGAGTTGTGTTGAATTGACTAAACCAGCTAGTTCAGAGTCCTTTGATTTTTCATGCTAAATGATCCTAAGGGAACACAGATATGTATTTTTTATATTTTATTTTGTAGTACCTCTATCATGAATTTTATGTGGTGCATTATGAGATGTTATAAGAAACCAATCAATCCATATCCTTGAAAGACCAGCACAGGGCCTCCTCAGTCTTCTCTGTCATGGATGGAAAACCCTTGACCTGTTTTCAAAAATTGAAATGCAAACAAATCAAACTTTTCCAAGGTATGTCCCTTTGAAATTTGTGAATGAAAGGGGCTGTCAATTTCTTTATGAGATGTATCATGTGTGGTTGCATTTGGAGTTGTTGATAATTTTCACTTCATTAGATTTTAATTTATGAGAATGGAAGTTGAATAATAGATTTGAATGCATTCAGTGGATGTAAATCATGGATGTTTTACTATTATTTCTTACTTGGGATATAGATCATGGATGATCATGTGAGAAGACATGATTTGGTTTCATACAATGCAATGAATAAAATAACGCTGCAAGTCAAAAATTTCATCACTTATATGGGTCCTTAGCTCAAAAAGGTAGAGCACTTGGGGAATTCCCAAGAAATGTTGGTTCGAATCCATCAAGATTCATTAGTTGTTATTAAGTTTAATTTTCTTACCCACGTAGGTTATGAGATATAGATTGGTTCTCCAAAGAAAGAAGACAAAAAAATTTAGGGCAAATTGTTTCTTTAAAAACCTTATTGGTGCTCAATATGCTTTCTATTTTTTTTTGGGAATAGGTCTCTCTCGATAACAGGATTTGAAATGTTGGATTTTTTTTTTTTAAGTACAAGATATATCTCTCTTTGAAATTTTGTTTGATCGTAGTAAATTAACTGAGATGATTTTGATTTTATTGATCGCTTTAAAGATCTATTTTGTTGTATCACAATGTATATGTACACTTTCTTTTATTAAGGTGGCCTGAGCTCTTGGAATATATTTGATTCATTTGAAAAGGATTTGTCAATGCTATCAAAGCTTGTATTTATTCGTTGGCACTGCATTCTCAATGTAGAGACTTGACTTTGTAGGAAAAATCACTGGTTTATCTTTTAAAATGAAAAATTGTATTTAATATCATAGAGAAGGCAACATCAATTCCATTCAAGTTAGAGCATTTGATCAATAAATTTTTTTGACATGCTAACTTATGTGACAAGCAAGAAAGAAAAAAAGAGCATTTAAATTACAGTGTATTCCACACAAAATTTGATTGGTGTTTAATAATTATTTAATTTTAATGAAATCATAGAGGAGGCAACGTAAGATCTACTTGGGTCAGCATTTGGATCAGTTCCCCTAGATAGCACTTCAATGCTTAGATGGCCAAAAAACTTCAACAAACTAGGTCAAGTTGTCTGTAAAAAAAATCCATTTGTGTTTACAATTAAAAAATAATAATGTGTCAACAAAAAAAACATGGTAGCCAATTGTTCGAATGAATGAGAAATACTGACCCCTTTTCATAACAAAGATGAAAAATCAATTTCATTTATTAATGCTTCAACACTTCTTCAAAATGAGTGTTGAGCGTAACAAGTCAATAGAAATATGGATGGTAGAGTAGTTGCGAATGAAGGAATCGTTACCTTAGTGGCAATTGTTGTTTTATACTAACTTTGATAATACTCTTCCACTTTTTTCTCATTTCGATTTGAGTGTTTATTGTGACCAATGAACCTATTGATGATAAAAGAGTTACTGTATTTTAATGTCTAAATGAATCTTTAGTCAAATTTACTCTTTCCTAAAATATTCTAGTTTCTTCACTAAAAATCTGTTTTGTGATTTTATTTTATTTTTTAATATTAATTGGTTAGTAGAGAATGCATCAAAGTATCTACTCGGGTTGGCATTTAGACAATTCCCTTAGATAACATATTAATACATATGACAATTGCAAAAACAAAAAACAAAAAACAAAAAACAAAAAAAAACAAAAACAAAAACAAAAACAAAAAAAAATAAAAAACAAAAAAAACAAAAAACAAAAAACCAAAAACAAAAAACAAAAAAAACAAACAAATTATTTAATTTTCCTTTAAAATAGCCCTTAACGCTAGTTATAGTCTTTATTCTTCTAGATAATAGAGCAAGCATCGTAGGAGTTGGCATTTGGATCAATTTCCCTAGTCGACACACATTGGCTATCAGCCACCGAAATTACAGTTCTTTTCTCTGACACACTGTAATCCTTGAAGGAGACCCCTGATCTATGACTCCTGTGTACAACTTGCAACAACACAATTCAATGGCTCTAATAAAAAGTTGTGCCATGAAATAACACTGAAGAAGGTCCATAATGCAGGTCCTAACTCCCATCACAGATAATCACTGGCTTACCACTCCCTTGAAGTCCTTGATAATCTGGCAACGACGTGATTAACAACATGAAGAGAAAAAGGCATTTTAGTACATGGAAAAGACATAAATATATCAAAATAATGAACACATCTAAAGATCAGAGTCATTACGTCAAATGGATCGGGCTGAATACCAGAAAACATGACTCTATTATGCAATAACCACACAATAACCACCCAAAATAGGAAGTAATTACAAATATATATATATATATATATATATATATATATATATATATAACTCTTTTGAATTCAGCTTTAGAGAAAGAGGTATTCAACATAAAGGATAGAACCAGAAGCCAAAAAAAAAGAAGATTGTAGGTGTTCGGTCTGAAGACCTAATGGAAAATTATTTGTCTATCATTTTTTGTTATACATTCAAAAATAAAAAGATTCCATCAGTTGTGAAATGTCAAAGTAAAAAGTTCTGATGGCCATCCTTTCCTTGATCCCCACATCAGTCAATATATCACCTCCTGACAATCAATCGATTCCATTATGCATGTCCACCCAGTTCTTTTGCTTCCAGCAAGCCCTGATACAATCCCTATAGTTTTGATTCTTGAGGACTCCCTACAAAACCATGGTTCATATCGGTCATCACAAATTGAGAGCCAAGCAATAATATAGAAGCACATCCTATAATTTCCCACTCTTGACATGTCATAAACTGACTTTGAGCAAACGTGACATGTGAACCTGTGATCAATATGAAACACCATATTTAAAATTTTTTTTTCTCCCCTCCTTTCAAGGAAACAAAGAAGCAAACACATGTGAACACAATGTAAAGCACTGGATTGACTTATGACTAAGGTAATTGACTTGTTAAGGATAGACTCCAAGCAAAAATAGCAACCCTGTAGAGGAGCTGGGCACCTCCAAATAATAGCCCTGTCATAAATATCGACTGAATGCCATCTTTTTATCTCATTTCATAAGCCAGAAGTAAGAGTTACCTGTCGGGGTAAAAAGAAGTCCGTTGTTTGATCGTTCTCCAGTAAGGTCGATCGGTTGGGGCATGGCTCTTCCCTCTTTCATTGTTCTAGCATTTTTTTTTTTTTTTTGGGTAAGTTGTTCTAGCAATTCGTATGCATTAGAAATATATTTTTATTAGAATTATATAAACTGTATCTTGCAATTGCAATACATATATGTATTGTTATACATATTACTTACTCCAAATCAAAACTTAAACACAATGAAATCTAGATCTAACAGTCTAGAAAACGCCCCTCAAAAGATTCCTATATGAGGTGACCGACTAGAAAGCCTCATCCCAAAAATAAAAATAAAAATAAAATAAAAAAGGTGCTAGATTTTGATGTGTGGTTAAATTTTTTTATTTAACTTTTTTTTTTTTTTGTTGAGTGATGTGTGGTTATCAGTTCTACTCATAAGGTTTGGATTCTTTGGACAAAACTTTCCAAATTTTCGATTTCCTGAAGACGGAATATGCCTGAACAATTCCGGCACCAAATATTTGGCGGGCCCAAGGCCCCAGTTCTTCGAAGCCCACGTTTCCAGCCGGCATTGGATGTGCCATTGGAACTTCGTTATAGAGACGTGTCAGGCTAGCAACGCTCGTTAACGAACACCTCTCACTTGCTTCACAATGGAAACACGCCACGATGATCGATCGGAGCTCTCTTTTCTCTCTCTCTTTTTCTTTTCATATAAGCAAATCAACATTGAAAGTCCTTAAAACTTCCCCTTATTATTGATTGACAAAAAAATCCACTCATCCTAGATTTCAATTCTTTGATTCAGGTTTTCGTTGCAGTTCTTCTAAATCTTCAGTTTTTACCCATCAAATCGGACTGTTTATTATTATTATTATTATTATTATTATTATTAATTTATGGGTTTCTCGTGAAATTGCAGGTGCGATTCGGGAAATCGGCTTGTTTGATCTCAATTGTCTGGTAATAATCGAAATGGGTTTTTCGAATTCTTGCATTATTTCTCTAGTTTTGAATGGATTTGATTCCGATTTCTCCGAGGTTCATGGCGTCTGATTCGAATCAATTTTAGTAAATTTGCAGGGAATCCGAAGTTTAGATCTTATTTTAATCTTCGATTTCTGCTATCTAGTTTTGAAATGTTGTTATCTATTGTGTCGCTATTTATGTTCTTCGAACTCTTTTCCCCCCTTAAACTTTCTTTCAGGTAGTTATTTACCTTTGGACTTCCGTTTTCTTCGTTCTTGTCTCTTGATTTGGTACACTTTTGTGCAGATGAAAAACAAAGTTCTGGGTCATCTCATGATTTCCTGTGTTCACTTTTATCGAAATTCCAATTGATGTTGTGCTCACTTGCAGGGTTTAGTGTGGTGATTGAGTACTTATGGATCGGCTAAATGGTTCCCCACGTCTCATGATAGTTTCAGATCTTGACCATACAATGGTAGGTTTTCTTTTGTGCCGGTTGAGGTGATTGCTACAATGAAGTCATTCCTTAGTGGTTTTGTTTGATTGGTTTCATTTTGTTTGTTTTTTTTTTGCAGGTGGATCATCATGATCCGGAGAATCTCTCGCTGCTTAGGTTTAATGCCTTATGGGAAGCCAATTACCGTCATGATTCTCTGCTAGTTTTCTCGACTGGGAGGTCTCCTACGCTTTATAAACAGCTGAGGAAAGAGAAGCCCATGTTAAGCCCAGATATAACAATAATGTCAGTGGGAACTGAGATAACATATGGTGATTCGATGGTGCCAGATGATGGTTGGGAGCAATTTTTGAATCAGAAATGGGACAGAAACATTGTTGCAGAGGAAACATCCAAGTTTCCCCAACTTACCTTACAGGTATTGTTTACATCCGCAAGCTTCTGGGCTAATGATTCCTTTTTTGATGAATTTGTGGGCTAATATTCTATTTTGGGCTTCTGATTGAATTACTTGCATCTAGAAATGAATTCTAGTTTCTCTCATCATTAATGAAATTGAATTTCTTCTTTTAATTTCCTTCTGGTGACCAAGTAAAGAGTTTCTACTTGTATTTTTCAAGAATCTGATTACAGTTGCTTATGAGTCTGATGCAGGCTGAAACAGAGCAGCGACCCCACAAGGTTAGCTTTTATGTAGAGAAGGGTAAGGCCCATGAGGTGATGAAGGCTCTTTCAGAGAGACTGGAGAAACGCGGGGTAAGAATGAATAGTTATAATCTTAACTGTATGAAAAGATATTCAACAGTAAAACTTTCCAATTTTTCTAGGATTCATCTAAATATCTTCTACATCACAAATTTAAAATCTTATCCTTTGGAGCTGCCTCTAATGGTTCGTATTTCAACTTGTTGAAAATTCTTTGGGCCAGTTAGATGTAAAAATTATTTACAGTGGTGGGATGGATCTTGATATTTTACCACAAGGCGCTGGCAAAGGACAAGCTCTTGCATATTTACTTAAGAAGTTGAAGACTGAAGGCAAGCCACCGAAAAACACTCTTGCTTGTGGTGACTCTGGTAATGATGCCGAGCTTTTCACCATCCCAGATGTACATGGTGTCATGGTTGGTGTCCTTTTCTCAAAAGAATCACTCAAAATACTAATTGTTCTTTCTCACACTTTTAAACCAGTGGTGTATATTTTTAATGTTTGTGTCACACTCATGTGCCATATGCAGGTTGCAAATGCCCAGGAAGAACTATTACATTGGCATGCTGAAAATGCTAAGAACAATCCCCGCATAATTCATGCAACTGAAAGGTGTGCAGGAGGGATCATAGAAGCAATTGGTCATTTTAAGCTTGGTCCAAATTTATCTCCAAGAGATATTTCAGATTTCTCAGAGTGCAAAGTAGAAGATTTCCATCCTGGTCATGAAGTGGTGAAGTTCTACTTGTGCTATGAAAGATGGCGGCGTGGAGAAGTCGAGAATTCTCAGCATTTTCTACAGAACTTGAAAGCTGTCTGTGTATGTCTGATGTTGATTCTTTCCAATCCAACAATTGCCTTCCATTTTATTAGTTGATTGATTGGATTTCTTTCACTGTCATGTTAAATTCAAAGGATTGATTTGGCTAAGTATATCCTGTCTATTGCAAAATGAATTCAAGTGTTCAAAGATCAATCAGTGGTGATAGCTGTTTGGATTGCATTTTTAGAGTAGGAAAAAAAGAGAAGAGATGGAACAAGAGAGACGGAGTAAACCAATCCGTTGAAGCTAACTGCTTTTCGAAATGATTATGCTCAAGTTTAAATTTCTGGGTTCTTTGGATTTTATGAAAATTGTTCAAGCAAATCAGCTTAAAACTTAAGCATTGATATCCATAGTTGTCATGGCGTCGCCAAGGTGGCGATTTGGCATCCTGGCGGTAAAAAAAGTTCATGGCAGTGCTACGATTTACGTGACTCACAAATGGCAGTCGCCATTGGTTGATAGGCGTTGCCATGGCACTGCCATGGACTCCAGGTCATGCCTGATTCACTAGGCGGTCTATTTTTTATAAAATGCAGGGTGATTTTGATAGGGCTATGTTGATTTGATGTTGCTTAATATTGGTTTTATATGTTATAGGGTATATATTGTAGGCTTGTAGCATGCTAAATAACTTTAGAAAATAGGGGAAATAAAAAGTAGCATACTAAATAACTTTATAAAATAGGGAAAATAAAAAATGACACATGGGCAATTTGACCGCCATGGTAACGCCATAACGGACGATTCATCACCAAATCGATTAGCCACCCCTCCACCGCCTTGGATTGATTTGACGCCGTGACAACTATGTTGATATCTAATAGATGAGCTTTGAACACTCTAATCTACTTTTACACCCTGTTTTGATAATGACTTACCCACTTCTTTTTTATTTTTTGGTCATAAAACAGTTACTGACTTTAATTGCTATTCTTTTGCCCCTGTTCAGTATCCATCTGGAGTGCTTGTCCATCCTTCTGGAGCAGAGTGCTCTCTTCATGGCTGCATAGATGCAATGGGAAGTTGTTATGGAGACAAGCAAGGAAAACAATTCCGGATATGGATCGATAGAGTATCGTGTGCACAGATTGGTTCGGACATATGGCTAGTTAAGTTTGATAAGTGGGAGCTCTCTGGTGAGTACTACTTACTTAACAAGCTGGTCTTCTTCTTCTTATTTATTTATTTATTTTTAATAATCTGTTTCATCATTTTTTAAGCATTTGATTGAAAGTAAGTCACTGCTATGCTTTATGATATTTCTTTCTGAGTGCCTACACAGCCCTACTATTATCTTAACTACTTGGGGTAAGTGATAAGTGATTTTTGAGGAGTATGATACAAATTAATAATCCTTCAAGGCTTGTGTTACCCAGAATTGTCTCAACCTTGCAGGAATTGTGTGTCCACAATTAGACACTGATTTGGCCATGGGTGTGGGGACTTGGGGGTGATTCCTTCCTTAAAAGGGGAGGGAGAAGAAAATGGTAGATAAGAAAAGGAAAGAGGAGGGAGGAGGTTGGCGTACCTGTTGCCAGCCTCTTATTTTCTCCTTATGTTCAACTCTGCTCTTTGCTCTTATTCATCTCTTCAACTCTGCCTCTGCTCTTGCTTTCTCTCCACCCCCGCTCTTTTCTCTCAAGTCTTTAACTATTTGTTAAGCATAGGAGGTATACCGACCTATGTTCCAAAGCCAATGCTCTAGACCCTGATTAAATAATTTTATAAAATTATATTTCAATATAAATAGCTAATAATATACTTAAAAAAATCCATGTCTCTGAGCTTCAAATCCTGTTTCTTAGGATTTGTTGGGTCAGCCTGAGCAATTATTGGCCCTATTGACCTCAGGTTACTAGGCCAAAACTGCACTCCTAACCCAAAATTCCTTTACATGGTCCCATTTGCAGAATACATATGCAGCATTTAACAACTCAGCCTTATCCCAATGTAATGGGGTCGGCTACATGGATCCAATCAAAGACAGCAACAGGAAGTGTTAAAAAAAAATAAAAAAATAAAAAAATAAAAAAAAAAAATGAAAAGAAAAACACGGGCGGGGAAGAACACAAACACAACAAATCAGTAAAATCTCACCTAGATGGGATTGGCTATATGGATTCTTGCCCTCCAATCAGATCTTTTTGAGGTCATACTTGGGACAATACCTAAATTATGCATGTCTTTCCTCTCTACTTCTATGATCATTTTGGGCTTTCCCCTAGTTCTTAGCTTTTTCAATCTGAATCAGATTACTCCTCCTTACTGGCACATCCCCGGGCCTCCATTGAACATGACCATACAACCTCAAACGGCTTTCTTAGAGCTTATTATGAATTGGGGCAACGCCCAAATCAGCTCTAATATGGTCATTCCTTACTTTATCCTTCTTAGTATTGCCGCACAAATCTTAGCATCCTCATTTTTACTACACAACTTATCAATATAACACTTCTTAATTGCCTAACATTCTGCCTTGAACAACATAGCCTACAGAACTTTCTCTATTAGCTTTAAAGGAATATGTCGATCACAAAACACCTTGGACACACGCCTCCACTTAATCCATCTCACGTTAATCTTCTATGAAACATCATCCTCTATATCACCTTCTTTACTTATGCTCGACCCCAGGTACCTAAAATGGTCACTTTGCGGTACCTCTCTCTCCTCAATCTTCACCATTTCGTTATCCATCGTAGTTTGACTATAGTTGCACATCATATGCTCCGTTTTCATTTTATTTATCTTAAAAGCCCTAGATTCTAGGGCTGATCTCCATTGCTCTAGCATAGCGTTAATCTCAGCTTTTGTCTCATCCACCAGAACAATATCTACACCATGGAACCTCATCTTGGATACAACAACAATAACAAACTCAACCTTATCCCAACTTAATGGGGTTGACTACATGGATCCGAGAAAAACAAAAAGAAAGGCAAATTGAGAATAAAAGAAAAAGGAAAAGTGAGAGTAAATAGCACCACACCAGCAAGTCATGGAATTCTCAGCTAAATGGGGTCGGGCACATGGATCCTTGCCCTCCAAACTGCTCAATCAGAGGTCTTACTTCGGACAAGCCCTAGACTACGCATGTCATTCCTCACTACTTTTCTTATGGTCATTTTAAGCCTGCGCCTAGCTCTTTTAGCTCCTTCAATCTGAATCATATCACTTTTTCTTACTGGGGCATCCCCAGGCCTCCGTTGAACATGTTCATACCACCTCAGACGACTTTCTCGAGACCTTGTCTTGGATTTCCCTGATTAAATCATCCATGATAAGAAACAAATAAGGGCTTAAAGTAGATCCTTGATGTAGCCCAATTGTAATTTGGAATTCACTACCTTGCCCTCCCATGGTTCTCCCACTAGTCACCACGTCCTCAATACATATGTAGCATTGCATGAGAATAATAGATGTTCCAATGCTTCAAAGCACCGGTGACCAGTTGGATCCACATGCTGAATAATTCAACTCAAAAAATCCTTACCCCAACTGAATGGGGTTAGCTACAGAAATCCTGTTTCACCATTAAACTCTATGGTCATATTAGTTGTTGACTGAAAAGCATTATGATGGGGTATAAATCACCAAAGGCTTAGGAATTCAGAAATCCCATAGAAAACCAGAATCTCAGGGATTAGGAACCAGAAACCGGAAAACAGAAAAGTCTCACAATTACCGTTAAATAGGTCTAGTGCCCAAATAGCTCTGTTCGAGTGACTAACAGGTATGAAGTAACTTATCAAAACTCGAAGGACTCCAAGGCTGGATTCAGAGGGTACGGAGTAGAAACTGAAGTTTCAGAGGAAACAGTCAAATCAATAATAGGAAATTTCGGATTTCAAAACAGCAGTATATATTGATGTGCTTAAATGAATTGACAACAAATTGAAGCCTTGACCATGTCCAGAAATCAGAACTGAAGAATCAGATTTGAAATTAGAGATTTCAGAAATCCAAGTTGAAATAGGAAAGTAGAACTTGTTAGAAAAGATTGGATTTTGACGAGAGTTTCCGAAATCAGAATTTGGTATTGATAAACAGAGTTGAAACTTGAAGATCAAGAGCAAGGAATAGCTAAGAGATTACTAAATAACCAAGCAATAGAATTAGGAAAGAGAAAAAGTATGCACATGTTAAACAGAAAGTCAGAAACTGACCTGTAGTCAATTGTGGAGAAGGGGAGAAAATAAGAGAAATATAGTTAATCAAGAATCCACCTGTTGGGAACCGGAATCCACCAGAACCCCGTTACTGAATGCACAACGCACAGAAGAGAAGAACTGATGCAGTTGCATGATGGACTTAGAAAAAAAAAAAATCTTTTGATTTGATTCTCTTTGGATTTAGAAACAATTTCTTTTGTATTAGTTAGCTTCTAATTTTATATTAGTTTCCATTTTAAATTAGTTACCATTTTGATACTTCGAGTTTTCTTTTATAAGCCGTGTAATTCACCAGTAAGAGATAGATTTGAAATTTTGATTTGAAATTGGATGTTTGCTTGGCTAAAGCTTTGGCTGCTGTGACTCTCTTTTTCTTTTTTCTCTTCTTCTTTCCCTCTGCTCTTGTTCTCCTTCTTTTCATTCTCTCTAATGCTGGTCGAGCCCCTGTTTCTAGGCGACAGTTTCAGCACCAAACAAGGGATCGATCTCTCTTACCTTTGATCTGTTGGAGCTGAAATTTTGTGCGAAGATTGCTCTTCCCTAAGAGATCAAAACCCCCGAAACTCCGGTTCCGGAAATCCCTCTCATCACAGGGTAGAGTTTCACTTGCAGGTCTGGACAACAAGACGTCACCGTAGAGCTTAGTTTTAGTAGCTTGGAACCCCTGCATTGTTTGTTGCCTAAGGTGACTTTTGATGGTTTTAGTAGGGCTGTGAGTTGTGACCTCTCCTTTGAAATTTCAGCCCAAACCGAGCTCTCTTGATGAAGCTCCATCGATCTGAATCCTCCCATCTCTTCCGCCCCTGTTCTGATCTAAGGTAGAAGATAACACAATCGTGAGTTGCCCCTTTTCTGTCTTTTAAGTCTGATTTACCATTATGCCCTTCTTTTGGTCTCTAATTATCTCATATCCCTATTCTTATTTTACTTCCTAGTTTACCCCATCAAATAATCATTAATTCCCTTTAAGTCCTATCTCCCAAATAGCTCATTAACTAATTCTGGTTATTTACAATTCTGCCACCCCCTTTATAACTTCAGCTTAATTACAATTCTACCATTTAGTTGAAGCTTGATTTCAATACAATTGTTATTAGGTGTTGCCTTTGTTTTATTGAGTGTTTAAGTGGGCCCTAGGCGATTTGATTTCAGCCCTTGGGATTCGGATCTGCATCAAGTGGTATCAGAGCGAAATTTCCTGTCTTCTTTAACCATGACAAGTCACATCACCAATGTTGAGGTACACAAATTGTATTGTGAGTTAGCCGAGATCCAACAGGATACTGATGCTAGGCTTGAGAGGACTGAATCCAAGTTTGATAAGTTTATGGAAGAGATGATTGTCTTTATGAAGAGGTCCGACAAGTGAGCTGAAGAAGGATCCTCTACATTACCTCCTCAGGTCAACACTTTACGGATCGAAGACACACCTCAGAGGCAGCAACTTGATCCAGTTGTTTCCCAGGATGTTACCTGGCAATTTTCTGACAGAGATTATGGCATCAAAGTTGAGGTTCCCGAGTTTAGTGGTGAAAAGGGACCTGAGGAATTTCTTGACTGGCTTACCAAAGTGGAGAGAATTTTTGCATATAAATCTCTTCCAGACGTGAAGAAGTGTGAGCTCATCATCACCAAGTTTATTGGGTATGCATGTTCATGGTGGGATGATGTATTACATGCAAGGTTTGTCAGAAGACTTGGACCCGTTACTAATTGGGAAGTCATGAAGCAGATCCTAACTGAAAAATTTGTTCCTCTTAATTATGAAAAGGTAACATTCCATAAATTACTTAACTTGTAACAAGGGAACAAAGATGTGGATTCCTACACCCTCGAATTCCACAAACTATCTTCAAGGTGTCGACTTCAGGAAACAGACCAGCAACGGGTGATGCGATATATCACAAACTATCAGCAGTGGGTTAAGTACTGAGATTCGACTTGAGTTGGCTTACACTGATTTCAGGTTTGTTGATGTGGTAGCAGCTCATGCCAAGACAGCTGAAGAGAAGTCCATTTATTGGAAGGGTATGCTCAAGACTTCTTCAGTTTATAGACCTCCACCACGTATGGAGGAAAAGAAGTCTGAAGCTCGTAGAG
Source organism: Macadamia integrifolia (assembly GCF_013358625.1). Classification (NCBI taxonomy): domain Eukaryota; kingdom Viridiplantae; phylum Streptophyta; class Magnoliopsida; order Proteales; family Proteaceae; genus Macadamia; species Macadamia integrifolia. Next base: position 17,268,581 of record NC_056570.1, read on the forward strand.
TTGAAGAAAAAAAGTCAGAGTTCAACAAGGATACTGTTGGGGTGAAGAATATCATATGCCATAGTTGTGGCAAGAAGGGTCAGTATTCCAACAAGTGTCCCAATAGGACTCGTTCTGTGAACGTAGCAGAGAAGCAGCCAACAGAGAAGAGTGAAGATGAATCTCATTTATATCCTTATCCCCTCGAGGACAATGATATTGTCGATGATGAAGAGGAGGATGTTGAAGCTCATTCAACTAGCCTTTCATCTTTTTCTAATATACTAGTTGATAAGGCTCCTCTCTTCAGACAGAAGGGTACTTTCCTGCAGGGCTCCGACCATACTGATGTTTATGCAGTTGTTGATATTGGGGCAGAAACAAATTTTATATCTGCTGAATTTGTTCGAGCACACAACCTTCCACAGAAGCAGCTTTTCAAGAAGATTCACATGCGAGGTTTTGGACCCACAGCTCGAGAAGAGGCCACTGCAGTTGTTCGAGTACACTTACAGTTTGGGCCACTACAGTACCATGTGACTTGCTTGGTCACCCCATTGGCACACTGCGACATTCTTTCTAGGCCGACCTTGGCAGCGACATGTAGGCATTCTCTATGATGACGCACGGAATACCATCAAGGTGAAGCAAGGAGGTCGTATGTACTTAATGAGGTCACACGCATTATCAGACATGCCACGTCGTCGACTAACTCCTGCTCCAGTGACACGTCAGTCTACTTTTCCTCCTCCTGGTGTTATGTTCCCATCTCCTGCTTCGAGATATGTGTCACCTCATCAGCGAGCAACTTACAAGGGTATCTTGGGAGCACGACCTAACTCGAGGGAGTCAAGTTCTTTTAAGTTCGGGAGAGCTGATGCAATTGCACGATAGACTTAGAAAAAAAAATTCTTTTGATTTGATTCTCTTTGGATTTAGAAACAATTTCTATTGTATTAGTTAGCTTCTAATTTTATATTAGTTTCTATTTTAAATTAGTTACCATTTTGATACTTTGAGTTTTCTTTTATAAGCCGTGTAATTCACTAGTAAGAGATAGATTTGAAATTTTGATTTGAAATTGGATGTTTGCTTGGCTTCGCTTTGGCTGCCGTGACTCTCTTTTCTTATTTATTTATTTTTTTCTCTTCTTCTTTCCCTCTGCTCTTGTTCTCGTTCTTTTCATTCTCTCTAATGTTGGCCGGGCCCCTATTTTTGGGCGATAGTTTCAGCACCAAACAAGGGATCGATCTCTCTTACCTTTGATCTGTTGGAGCTGAAATTTTGTGCGAAGATTGCTCTTCCCTAAGAGATCAAAACCCCCAAAACTCTGGTTCCGGAAATCCCTCTCATCACAGGGTAGAGTTTCACTTGCAGGTCTGGACAACAAGACGTCACCGTAGAGCTCAGTTTCAGTAGCCTGGAACCCCTGCATTGCTTGTTGCCTAAGGAGACTTTTGATGGTTTTAGTAGGGCTGTGAGTTGCGACCTCTCCTTTGAAATTTCAGCCCAAACCGAGCTCTCTTGATGAAGCTCCATCAATCTGAATCCTCCCATCTCTTCCGCCCCTGTTCTGATCTAAGGTAGAAAATAACACAATCGTGAGTTGCCCCTTTTCTGTCTTTTAAGTCTGATTTACCATTATGCACTTCTTTTGGTCTCTAATTATCTCATATCCCTATTCTTATTTCACTTCCTAGTTTACCCCATTAAATAATCATTAATTCCCTTTAAGTCCTATCTCCCAAATAGCTCATTAACTAATTCTGGTTATTTACAATTCTGCCACCCCCTTTATAACTTCAGCTTAATTACAATTCTGCCATTTAGTTGAAGCTTGATTTCAATACAATTGTTATTGGGTATTGCCTTTGTTTTATTGAGTGTTTAAGTGGGCCCTAGGCGATCCGATTTCAGCCCTTGGGATTCGGATCCGCATCAAGAACACTCAGAATCCACTGAGCCACCAAAGAACCACCCAAGCAAAGGTCTGAAATCCACAGACAAGAAAGCTTCAAGCTTCTTTTTCATTTAAACAAAGCATATTGGGGCTGTTCAGCCTTTACAAGTTTAAATAAAAGGAAAAGGAAAAAGATAAATAAACTGAATAGGACTCTTGAGCCGTAGGCTACTAGGCTGTGTTTGGGAAGTACTTAACTAACTCAAGTTCTTAGTAAAAACAAAGACCAATTGATACAGGAACCTTGCATACTCAGGTGCATTGGAAGGAATTTTAAGTGGACTTAAAAACTGACCCTTTTTCCTCCAGCTGACGGCTGTGATTGGAGTATCCTAATGCAACAAAATGCTGAATACAACAACAACAACTACCACATGGGTTCGCCAAAATACTGAATAAAATAAAGAAAAAAAAGTCCTAAAATCTAGCCCACGATTTGGAGGAGCTTGGGTGAATCAAAACTTGAAACCTGGGTCACTTTTGGACCAAGAACTGAACCAAACCAAAGCCACAGGCAATCTTTCTCTTCTTTCTATCAGTGGAAATCTGCATCACATTGTGTCCTGTTTTCACTACTTGTCTAAGGTGATTTTTTACCAACCCCTTATTCTTTTAATTCCTCTAAGCTGCACCATATTAGTCTTTCTGACCAGTACATTGAATGGCCTTTGTTGTATATTCTCATACCACTTAAAATTGGCTCTCCCTCAACTTATCACTTAATTGTTGTGCATTCTCAGACCAATTCATTCCATGTTGATTGATGGAAGAACCAGGATATCTATTGGCATTTGATACAGAGTTTGTATTTAAAATGGATGCAGGGCTTAATCTACTTACAGGAAGACTAGAAGAAAATAAGATGTACGATTTGTAAAAGGCTTATATCTAGATAAGAGTCACAGAAGTGTTCCAGTAATTCTTGAATATGGTGACACTTCTAGGCCAAGGCTTTTGCGGTGGTAGACTTGCTAGACTGTCACCGTCAAAGAATTGATATGCCAAGTCACTAGTTAAGGTCACCATCAAAGAATGGATGCCGCGTCACAATTTAAGGGTGCTATGAATGATTCTTGTGCCTGCTTGGATTTTGGCTATATCCAGTAGGATGGCTGGCTACTATTCAAAAGGATCATGTTCAAAGCACTTCTCATGATTTTGTTTTTGTAGACATATTTTGAATTTCTGATTGCTCCGCTGAAGCAATTCTTTCTGGTTCACTGTGAACCATTCTTATTTTTCATTTGGAAGATGGGAAAGATAACAAAAAGGGATTAACCTGGCCATGGTGCAATTATAAACCAACTAATAAATCCCTTATTCGATCGAGCCTTTGTGGTTTTCATAGATGCCATCTGGTTTTTCCCCACTTGTCACAATACTAATGGCATCAATGACTAAAATGATTTATTTTTGTGTCAAGGAATTTTTATGGCTGAACCCAAATAGTTAGGATGGTGATGAGATTAGTACTAGTCATATAGATATTAAATTTGTTTGTTTAATAACCTTATGAACTTTTCTATTTTCTGTCTACATTGTGGTCTGTGACTTAATTTTGGGTGCACCCTGTAATAGTCAGGATTGTTTGGTTTGGTTTGTGACCCTCCTGACTTTAGCTGTACTTACTGGGTTGTAGATGAAAAACGGCAAGGTTGTGTGAGCACACTTTTGTTAAATACGAAGGTAAGATTTTAACAGGAAGTTGCCTTTGTGTATTAAGCCCTTCTCTGGTTTTCATAAGCCTGGAAATGTACTTTGATTTTTTAGTTTTGACAGATTTATTGGTGTGTGCAGAGTAGTTCATCATCATCAGGACCCATATGGGTGCATGTGCAGCAGACGTGGTCCGATGGATCACGTTTAAAAGATCAAACAGGCTGGCTTTTCTAGATTACGCCTCTATTGCTGTTTCAATCTTCTTAAACAATCCTCAAAATTTCCATTGGGTTATGAATGTAATGTCTCAAGGCTAGTTGAGCAATTTTCACTTTCCTTTCTCAGCAACACTCAAGGGCTGAATTAATTAATTTTTAATTGCGGACTTACCTATGCAACTGACAGGTCAAGATAGCATTTTTGCTCAGATCTTAAAAAGATTGACAGGGATGTCTGGAAAAATCAATGAATGCTGGCACTGCTCATATTGTGTTTCGTGGTTACTGTCTCAGCATGGTTTAGCTTTTATGTTTCCTTCCTTGGCTTTCTCTGCGTTGTTCTTGCTCATTTCTGGCATCTTTGGATGGCAGAAAGTTGAGGGAGGGTGGGGGGGATGCAACATTTCCAGGGATTTATAAAACATGGACTTTTTGGTTGCCTGGGGTGGGATTTCTTGGTGATTTTGTGAAGATATTCCTGTTGGGTTTCTTTTTTACTCCATACTAAAAAAAATCTGAGTAAAATCCATTGAATTTCCTTTGAGTTCCTGCGGGAAAGTTGCAATGGTCAATAATAAAATATTAATATAAAATCTGAGAGACGATAGGGAGATGAGGATGAGAGACACAATTTGCTTTTCACTGAAGATGCGGAAATGATTTGGATCTTCCTACTAGTAGGGTGAGAGATTCAAACAACTATTAAGAGGGGTGTATATCATTATCTGAAACTCAACAAGTGTAAAGTCTTCACACGATCTTGGTTCTTTCACAGTGAATCTTTCCCATAAGCTTTGCGTTCCTTTGAGTCTAAGCTCCTCTACAATAGTTAGGGTTTTTATAAAAATCATAATTCTCACTCAATCACTAGTGTAAAGAGCAAGAAAAAGGGAGAGGAACACTACTTTTTAAAGGAGAAAAATAAAATTGTGCATTCGTTTTGTTTTTTAGAGTTCATATATATGTCCAACCAAAATTCCATTTAGTTAGAGTTGTAGATAAACCCAACTTTAGCATATAGATTTCCTACTTGGGGTCAGACATTCACTAAAACCAATCTTATCATTATTGATAAAATATTAAATAAATAATAAATTACTAATTCCTTTTTCCTAACAATCTCCTCCATCCTACTATAAGATCCCATCTCATAAGAGAATCCAAAATCTTAGATCACGAAAAAGAATTCATGATCATCTAATGTTGTACATATGGGTTGAACTTATAGGAAAGTGGTAGAATCCCATTAGGATTCCACTTAGCATACTATGTGTGTTAACTGTATTGTATTCATAATACAAGGTTAACCAATACATATGCTGCCAAGTAAATGTAACAATCATTACCCAAAATAAGTAGTTATTTATGCATTTATCCCTCACTGAGCAATATCATATAGTTCATTATAAAACATGTGTTAAATACTGCCAAGTCCCCAATGAACCGAAAGTTGTTTCAGAGATTCTATATACTTGATTGGACTAGGAAAACATTTCCAAAATGTTTTTAAACATAAATAATAATTTATATTATTTTTTTCAAATAAAAAAACATTTTATTGAAATACCTCAGATTCGGATTTTATCCAATCAACTACAGATTTTCTCTCTCCTTGATATTCTCCCAAAAAGGGCAGTGGATTCCTGGTTGGGAATCTCTTTCGAATACAACCCAACACTACTAGTCTAGCGCACCGATATATAGTCAAAGACACATCAACCGTTGGCACACCAAAACACGCAGTGTATGTCCACATCGATAAGGACCCCTCATGTCAAAAGATTGATCATAAACTACTTAAAAAAAATTTATTTTCTTATAAACTAACAATATATCACACGTGAAAATCTCAAGTGATCCAGTTCAATGTACACACAATTTGTACACTTACACTTGTGCCATGAAATCAACATCTCTAGGTACACACAAAGTGACCACCATGAAGACAAGATATCCAATCTTGCCCCTAGTGGTGAACAATTTTAGGTTAACAAACCTATGGACAAATTGAGCTTAATAAATAATCATGCTAATTAAAACTAAATTAAATAATTTAATTTAAATAAAAAAGCTTGTACATCAAAGCCAATTTCTCATAAACCTAATGCCCATGTTCTCAACATGTTTTTCAAATACACTAGGCGACAAACCCTTAGTCAAGGGATCAGTCAGATTCTGAACAAAGTCAACCTTAGCTATGGTTATATCACCACGTTGTATAATCTCGCGAATTAAGTGATATTTTCGTTCCACATGCTTGTTCTTTTAATGAGCTCTTGATTCCTTTACTTGTGCTATGGCTCCCAGATTGTCACAATACAACATGATGGGATGCTCGATGAGCTCAAAGACCCTAGGTCGGTCAAGAATTTCTTGAGCCAAACCCCTTCCTTAGCTGCTTCACTAGCTATCAAGTATTCAACCTCAGTAGTGGAGTCGGCCATTGATTTGTGTTTGGCACTCTTCCAAACTATAGCACCACCTCCCATAATGAATACCATTATTGATGTAGAATTTTTGTCATCTTTGTTAGTTTGGAAATCTGAGTTTATATAACCCACAATTGACAATTAGTCAATACCATAGACTAGAAAATAATCTTTGGTCTTTCTTAAATACTTGAGGATGCTTTTGACAGCAGTCCAATGCTCCTATCATGGATTAGATTGATAATGATTTACAATCCCTACCGCATGACAAATGTCTGGTCTAGTACATAACATTGCATACATGAGACTCTCTATAGCCGTAGCGTAATGGATTCTCTTCATTGCCTTAATATCCTCAACAATTTGAGGATATTGTGATTTAGACAGAGTGATTCCATGCCTGAAGGGAACAATTCCTTTCTTGGAATCCTGCATGTTAAACCTGTCCAATATTTCGTCAATATAAGTGGATTGTGACAAGCCTAACATCCTATTATTGCGATCTCTCACAAGCTTTAATCCTAGGGTGTAACTAGCTTCACCAAGATCCTTAATTGAAAATGTCTTGGATAGCCACACCTTTGCAAATGAAAGCAATCCCACATCATTCCCAATGAGTAAGATATCATCCACATATAGGATAAAAAAACAAACGCTATTCTCATTGGACTTCTTGTAAATGTATAGCTTATCAATGTTTTGTTCAAACCCAAACTTTTTGATGATTTGAGCAAAATGTATGTTCTAGCTTCTAGAAGCTTGTTTAAGACCATGATAGATCTTAAAAGTCTACATACTTTGTTTTCTTCCCTTGGGGAAGCAGACCCTTTTTGATTGATGTATGTATATGACCTCGTCTAAATGTCTATTAAGGAAAATGGTCTATACATTCATCTGCCATATTTCATAGTCATAGTGTGCAGCAATCGATAATAAAATCCTAATGGATTTAATTATCGCTACTGGTGAGAAAGTTTCATCATAATCCGCCCCTTCTTTTTGTGTATAACATTTTGCCACCAGTCTTGCTTTGAAATGCTCCACATTACCATCTACACTTCTCTTCCTCTTGAAGATCCATTTACATCCTATAGGCTTAACACCTTGAGGTAGATCCTCTAAAGTCCAGATGTTGTTAGGATGCATGGAGTCAATCTCAGAGCAATGGTTTCCTTCCATTGAACAAAATTAATATCCTTCAAAGCCTCTTTATAGGAAAATGGATCTGACTCGAAAGTGTCAGAAACCATATGAAACTCTTCCACCTTTTGATCATCTTCATTGAGAAGTGTCAAACAAGTTGGAGGCATAATGGACCTCCCACTCCATCAAGGTTCTTAGATTTGATTCACTTCAGTGGGTATGCCAGTGGGTATGCCAGTCGGAGGTACAATAGGTGCAGAAGGTTCTTGGTTATTACATATTTCTTTTATGACCACTGGGTCCGATCTACAAGTGACCAAATCCTCTTCAAGGAACGTCGCATGCTTATTAACTAAAACTTTCTAATCAACAGGGTCATAGAAGTAATAGCCAATAGTTGGTTTAGGGTATCTTAGGAAGTATCATTTATTTGTTTAGGATTTCAACTTATTTGTTTGTTGCTTTTTTACATGTGCAATGAAACCCCAAACCCTATTATGTTGTAGGCTAGGCTTTCACCCATACCACAACTCAAATGATGTTTAGAGATAGATTTTTTTGGAACCCTAGTCAAAATATAGATGGTGGTCTCCAAGGCAAAACCCCAAAATGACGCAGGTAATTCTGAATAACTGAGCATAGACTGAACCATATCTAATAGGGTATGGTTTCATCTCTCTGCTACATCGTTTTGTTGAGCTGTCCTTAGGGCTGTCAGCTGAGAAAGAATCCCAGCTTGTTTTAAATAGTCCCTGAACTCATTTGATAAATACTCTCATTCTCAATCTGATCGAAAGGTCTTGATGCACTTACTCAATTGCTTTTCTACCTTAGCTCGGAACTCCTTGAACTTTTCAAAATTTTCAATTTTTGGTGCATTAGATAAATGTACCCATATTGAGAGTAGTCATTAATGATGGTTAAACATAGTCATAACCATACCTTGGTTGAACATTTATGGGACCACACACATCAGAGTGTATTAATTCCAACAAGTTCTCAGCCCACTTACCTTTAGATGAAAAGGGTTTCCTGGTCATTGTTTCTTGTAGACAGGATTCATAGGTTTCGTAAGATTCTAACTTTAGACTTTTCAAAGGGCCATCCTTGACCAACTTATTAATTCTATCTACTCCAATATGACCTAAGCTAAGGTGCCAAAGATAAGTGGAATTATTTAAAGCTAATTTCCTTTTTAAAGTTACATTTGAAAATTCATTTGCATTTAAAATAAGTTTCAAGAAATACAAACCATTATGTAAACAAGCAGTTGTAATAAATAAACCATTCAAACAAATAGATAATTTAAATCAAAATTGAAATGAATATCCATCAACAACCAATTTAAAAACAGAAAAAATATTCCTTCTAAAGGAAGGAATATAAAAACAATCTTTTAAATCTAAATTGAAATGAATATCCATCAACAACCAATTTGAAAATAGAAACAATATTCCTTCTAAATGAAGGAACATAAAAACAGTCTTTTAAAATTAAAATTGGTTTTTCAAAATGCAAACTAAATTCTCCTATAGTCTGCTGTGGCATCAGCTCCAGTTCCCATCTTGAGATGAACCTCATCCTTGTTGAGTCTTCTTATCATCCTAAACCCCTGTAATATATTAAAAATATGGGTGGTCGAACCAGAGTCAACCAACCACATATTAAATGGTTATTCTAACAAATTACACTCATAAAAGATATAGGTTTCAGATATACCTTCATCTGGCTTCTTCTTCAGAGTCGTCAGGTATCCACGACAATTTCTCTTCCAATGTCCATCCTTCTTACAATAAAAATAAGGTACTTTCTTAGGTTTCTTACCCTTCTCCACCCCCTTACTAGCCATCTTAAGGGTCTTCTTCTTCTTCTTCTTCTTACCTTTCAGTTTAGAGGAAGAAGGCTAGTAGACAATACCTCAAACTTTTGCATCTTATGTGCCGCCTCCACTTCTTACAATATATTTCCTAGCTCTGGAAGCTCTACAAAAATTTTATTCATATTATAATTACAAATAAAAGATATGTTGATTTTCTGAGGTAGTGAGTAGATTATGACATCAGTTTTATAATTCAGCTTAAAGGATGTCCCAAGGGTTTCAAGTTCTTGGAATAAATTTCGTTGGAATAAATTTCGTAATTTCATCACATGGTCGATCATCATAGTGCTCTGGAGAAGAGTGACAAGCTGATGATGTGCATGTCTATTTTTCCTACCATACAACTTCTTCAACTCTTCTAACATGTCTTTAGCAAAACTTAGATCCTTTACAGAATCCTTGATGGTCTTGTCTATTGAATTCAAAATAAGGAGTTTAGCCTTAGAATTGTTTTGTTAAAACAACTCATAGACAATTTTCTCCTCTCCCTCCATAGTTTTAGGGGATGAAGGTTCTTCATCTTCTATGACAGACATTAGACCTTCTGTAGTTAGGAGCAATTTAATGTTCCTTCTCCAGTTAACATAGTTGGGTCCAGTCAGGATATGGTCTTTAGTGAGGGTAGTGTAGTTCATTTGACTTGACATATTGAATACCTACATAATGTACAAGAAAAAATTAGCATGATTATTATCAATGAAAAGAAGGGGCAAGTCTAAATACAATAATTGCTCATACCTTAAACTTCTCTTTAACTATTAGGTGTGATTGGAACACCTCAACCTTTATGCATATAACTCAGTGTATCGGAGTTCATCATATACATGTTGGTTGAGTGGATTATTCTGTCCGTCTCAAAGACTTCTAATACTTTTTAGCTACTTGAGTGTCATATCCATTCTTATCGGCTAACATACACTCAAATCAAGTGTAAACCCTTTGTTTCAGAGTGAATCATAGCATCATAGACTAGTGTCTACTATTGCAGTACACCTCCCACTGATCATGTTTTCTACCTATCACATATGAGATAAATGAAGATGGTCTTAGAGAACTAGTCAAACATTATCCTATCGGCATCTTCCAAAGTAGATCAATGTGACATCTACATCTACCAACTAAGGGAGGCCATGGAAATCCACCATTAGGGTTTTTCATATCACACTTGCTTTTAAGTTTAGGAAAACAGGAACCGCCATCTCTTCTGAAAACATAATAGGGTGATAATATCACCATACATCATATGTAACTAGGAATCATAAAATAATCATCCACATGAAATATAAAATAAAGCATTAGTGGTTACAAGATAGCATCTGGAGTCAGATTGACTTTGTCATCACATGCAAGTCATTTTGATTCTAAGATGAGTAGGAATTACATAGCCTTTTTAATTACTCTCACACAACGTAATTATGTGATAATGCAAATGCAAATAATTATAACCAAGATAGCTTTTACATTGAAATAAAACAAAACTTGATTCTCCATCTCCCGCCGCTTCCTCTAAGCAATCTCCTCCTCCAGTCTTTTCACTATCAAATAAAATAAAAAATCTAATTCTATTACATTCCTTTAAAAAAAAAAAAAAACTTGAGAAACCAGGGCTACCCAAGGGAAGTATAAATTTTTATAAAAAAAGAAAAAGGGAGAGAGAGGTAGAGAAAAACAAAAAACAAGCCACCACATAAATATATGCCATGATATCCATATATTCATCCTCATTGTCCATTTTAAATCCCATAACCACTAACAATATCATAATGATTACACATATTATGTATTTGATCCTTTAAATTTCATCCCAATAAAGTGGAAAAATAGCAATTATAAAAACCACATAAAATTTTACTAACATTTAATAAAAACCCATATTATCATGTCATGTAAAAATCATGTGTGCATCTTATCTCATATACATGCACACACAACCTTTAATATTAAATCATATTTAATATAAAATAGGTACTTGGGTACAATGGCCTATATGACAGAATGCAGTCCATACCATAATGGGCTTTTATAATGAAAGAAACCCATGGAACTTCATAATAACCAGTCAATATATTATAAGCTCATTCAGGCTTAAATAAACACTAAGCCCAATAAAACTAAATAATACAGCCCAACACCAAAAATAATAATAATAATAATAATAATAATAATAATAATAATAATCACTTAAGAGGTGAGGGCAATAAAGTCAATTTAGTTTTATAAGAGAATAACCCTATGTCATCTTCTTCCTCACAATCTTCCACGGCCGTTGCTTTTTTTTTTAATAACCAGAGAAGATTCTCTACCAAGATGGCAACGGATGTGGCCTTACAGCTCTTGACATCGAAAGCTGATGGCCTTACAATTCTACAGGCCGAAGACCGACGTCTGAATATAGTCATTAAATAATAATTAAAAAAAAGAAAAGAAAAAAAACTTATGAATAAAGCTAATCAAAACTACTGAATAAGACAAAATAACAAAAAAGCAAAAAACAAATTTAATTCTTTTGTCTTTTAAGTTTTTTTCTTTTAAAAAGATTTAATACTTTATCAAAATATAATAACCTGAGTTCACTATTCTGTGAACAGTACAATACTGTTCACGGAATATTGAAACGAACAAACCTTTTTTTTTTTCTTTTATATTGAAATTAAATTTAATAGATCAAATACATAATATTATTAAATTAAATTGAAGGTCTCCCCACCAATAGGGAGGTCTGATACCACTGAAGGTGCGAAAACGATTTGGATTATTCCACTGGTAGGGTCAGACATTCAAACAACTATTAATAGAGGGGTATAGATCATTACCTGAAACTCTACAAGTGCAAATCCTTCACGTGATCTTAGCCCTATCACAATGAGTCATTCCCACACATATAGCTTTGTATTCCCTTTGAGTCCAAGCTCCTCCACAATAGTCAAGGTTTTCATAAAAACCCTAATTCCCACTCAATCACTAGTGTAGAGAGCAAGAGCAAGAGAAAGGGAGAGGAGCACGGCTTTTTAGAGGAGGAGAAATATAGAATGATGTATTTGCTTTGTTTTTTAGAGTTCATATATATCTCTAACCAAAATCACTATTAGTTAGAGTTGTAGATAAACCCAACTTTGGCACAGAGATTTCCTACTTCGAGTCAATCACTTATTAAAATCAATCTTGTCATTATTGATAAGATATTAAATAAATAGAAAATTACTAAGTCCTTTTTCCTAACACAATGAGACTGTCTCTAAAAGTTGATCTCTTATTCAAAGAGATCATTGCAACTCATTTGATCTTTGAATCCAGTCGTGAGATATCCATGGCATATTCCTCTCCCCTCTCTCTCTCAAACTAAGCTTGGCCTCTATAATCGATTACCGGAGATTAGCCAGAAAAGGCTTAGAATTCTCTTATTTGAGAATGTAACAATCTTTTCTTCTTCATCAAATACCCAATCTCGGAGCCCATTAAAGATTAGGATAATTTCAGGATTGAAATCCTCTCCAACGACTCTCCAACCTCTCATGTATCATGAGGTTGCGTGCCCTCAGGTGTTGGCCTACATGCATGTGAGATTGAAGGAAAAATCGTTGGAGAGGATCAAATCCACAATTTTATGATCTCAACTAGAAACACTTCATGCACCATAGTTGATGGCCTTGATCAGAGAGAGAGAGAGCTTTTCTTTTGATAGAAAGTGGTAGGTTGCCAGCAATAGGTGCTGCCAACAGATGGCTATTATCCTTCCAAGTCCAGTAATAGCCCGCTTTAACCACTGTATTGGCCGCCTCTTCAGCTCCTTATCCTTCACCTCAGTCCTATGGGAAATGACTGCAGTTACTGTAAATTTAAAGAAAATGAAGCTGATTGCAACTGTCCGTTGGGAATAAAAACTGAAGTCTATCCTGATTCCCTTGATAATGCATTGAAACTTAAACCATTATCCCTTCAGTTTTAGTAGAAGGGAGGTATATACACAGTTTTACCCCTTGTCCCCTATCTTGAAAGAGAACAAAATGAGATAAGGAGAGAGAGAATTGCAGAGAAAACGTGGCTGCTTAGGAGGGGCCAACCTCAGTCTCAAAGAGAATTTAGGAAATTGTAATCTATCCTTCTTCCCCTTCCATTATGTACTAATAGTTACATAGCTAGACAGTTACATATCAAGGTAGTTCTCCAGTAATTGTCCTAACCCACAGTAAGGTACATCCCATGACCCACTACTTCAAGTTACATCCCATAACCCTTAACTTCTTAAAACTAATTATCAACTCCCATACATACTTACTACATATGATAATAACTTCACAAGACCACATGCAACATAAGACATATAATAGTTACATGCAACATCATATGCAACGTAAGACATATGTATGTAACAAATCCTCCCTGCTAAGCCTCGGGCTTGTCCTCAAGCCCCAAATATGGAAATTGAAGATGAACCATATCCTTATCTTCCCATGTTGCCTCTACAAGAGACATCCCTTGCCAATGAACCAAAATTTGTGATGTACATTTGTGAACATAAATACCTAAGATGGCTTGGGGTTTAACCTGTAATGCATCATCAGCTCCTACAACTTCTGGTAGTACTCCCTAAACCTGTATGTTATGACCAAGCTTCTTCTTCAACAAAGAAACGTGGAAAACAAGATGGATGTGTGAATCGATCAATAAATCGAGCCAATAGGCAACCTTCTCAATTCGATGAGTAACTTGAAAATGGTCAAAATTGTTAGGACTCTTATGTGGGCTTAACTGATACTAATTGACCTATTGGGCCCAAGAGAATAAGGACCACTCTAATTAAGAAACTTATAGTCCTATTCTATTGTGAGAATAGAATAGGATTTAGGGATTTTATTATGTATAGAATACTAACGGTCCCTGCAGCCGTTACTTTTCATAATAAGATTTTGGGAGCACTGCTTTTTCACAGAGCTAGTGTAGAGACAGAGAGAAGATCTCAGAGTAAGAGACTGCAGAAGATCTCAGTAGAAGGACCCATATTGAGTGGTTCTTCATGATAGTTCGTGGTACAAGCGTCAATCTTGATTTAGGGACTTCATTCATGCTCAACGGGTATGTGATCGATTTCTTTTCATTATTCATTCTTGTATTCTATATACTGTAGGCCATTCAAATGATTCTAGGATTTAGAATCACTAAAAAATGGTATCAGAGCCTACATTATGGTGCTAGAATCAAGAAATTATTTAAAAAAAAGGATTTGGGTTCTAATTTATGAAAATCATTATCTTACTCTCGCATAAAGATCCCGTATGGAAAAACTTTCTTCACAAAAGTTATAGAGCATGAGAAGACGATCGCAGAGGTATGCCACAAGTCACCAAAAACCTTCAGATGCACCGGCACGTGTCATCAGAAATCGGTCGCCAGAGGAGAGAAAAAAATTATTTAAAAAAAAATTATGTAACTTCAAATGGCTCGTATGGGCAAACTGTGAAGAATTTTTCACCTTGGTTTCTTGCATTGAGTCCAGTTTTTTGTGCCCTTCCTTTTGATATATTATGAGTCTAGTTTTGATTAACTTTTGTGGTCTGTTTTGTATAAGTTACAAGTATGGGTGTTTAATGATTCTTTATAATTTTCCTATTAATTGAAAGAAATAAAAGAAAATCAACTTATACATTACTTGCATATCAAAATATGAACTTGTTTATCTTTTGTAATGTAGTTCATGCTTTTATTTATGAATATTTTTTTTTATTCATGCTTAAACAATCCCATTTTTAGTTGCCAGAATGAATTTGTAAACTATTACAGTAAGATTGGATGGAATCCACCAAAGTCGTAAAGTTCAACCTTATTGTAATAGAATACAAATCAAATGTCTTCTTTGTTTGAAAAGACAAAGAATAATGGTTGGTAGCAAGGCTGTTAATGTTCACCCAAAGGTGACATTATCAAAGAAAAGTTAAAGTTAAAGCAAATGAAAAACAGAATAGGGATTTCTCAACCTAAAAGATGTTGTCCATCCAAAGATGGAGGTACTTTTCAAATGTTAGAAGAAGTCTCGCAGTAATAGCAGAAACTTGAGTGGACCAATATGTTTCAGACCCAAAGGTCAGGAATGTAGTTCCGATTGACACTCTTGAAGTAACTGATAATTGAGCATGTAATGTTTAATTTTGTTAATTATTACATGCTTATTCTTTTACATATATGTTTGTATGTTGAATAGAATATTCTTTATTGAAATATTCAACAGGATGTCTTCTAGTTTTGGTGTACTTGATATTCCTAAGCTTACTGGGGATAATTTCAATAAATGGATGGAAGACTTAGAGGTCTACATGATTCTCAAGGACCTAGACCTGTGTACTAGGACCACCAAACCAGCTGAACCTACTGCAACTAGTACCCAAACTGAGAAAGGGGATTATGACAAGTGGGTCACTGCAAATAGGAAGTCCTTGGCTGTTATTAAAATTGCTTTGCCTAAGTCTATCAATAATAGTATTGCTAAAAATGATACTGCTTCTGAGTATTTGGCTGCTATAAAAGCTAAGTTTGATAGCTCTAAGAAATCACAAGCTCACGATCTCATTGGCTAATTGACTGGGGCTAAATTTGATGGAGTAGAAAGTGCTAAAGAGCATATACTGGAACTGGTTTCCCTAGGAAACAAAATCAGAGGTACAGGTATTAACTTTGATGATGACTTTGTGGTCACCATTGTTTTGAATTCTCTACCTGAGAGCTACAAGACTCTTAAGACTACTTATAATACATTAAAAGATAAATGGGGTCTTGATGAATTGATCACTGTGGTAACCCAGGAAGAGGGAACAATTAATAGAACCAAAGTTGAAAGTATCAATCTTACTCAAGGTAAAACTTCATCTTCTATGAGACCTAGCAAAGGGATCAAGAAGTTCTTTAAGAAAGGAAAATTCACTCCATTTAAAGGAGGGAAGAACAAGAAGGGAAAGAAAAACTTTTAAAAATTTAGGGTACAAAAAGACATGAGTGGCATAGAGTGTTTTTGGTGCAAGGCCAAAGGACACATGAAGAAGGATTATTTTAAGAGGAAGACCTACCTTAAGAAAAAGAAGGATGATGGTATGAATCTATCCTTAGTATGTTTTGAATCTTGCTTGATTAATATACCAATTGATTCATGGTGGTTAGATTCTGCATCATCTATTCACGTCACTCATTCCTTGTAAGGGTTCCTAAGCAGGAGGATACCAAGCAAGGATGAAGTGACGGTGTTCGTGGGCAATGGAGCTAGAGTTGAAGTGGAAGCCATAGGAACTATTAGATTATTTTTTCATTCAGACTTATTTATTGATTTGAAGGATGTTGTTTATGTTCCCTCTATGAGGAGGAATTTGATTTCAATTTCTAGACTTTGTTCAGATGGTTATTCTATTAATTTTAATCAAGTTGGCTTTTGCTTATTACATGATTCTGTCTCTATTGGTAGTGGTACTCTTATTGATGGGCTTTATAGATTGAATTGTAATTCTTCATGAGTTTTGAATGTGGGAGTGAAACGCTCTCTGATTGATGATATATCCTCTATGTTATGACATAGAAGGTTGGGCCATATTTCAACCAAGAGGATGAAAAGATTGGTAAATGAATGGATATTGAAAAATATTGATTTTCAGGATATGGAAACATATATAGATTGCATTAAGGGAAAGATGGCAATTTCTAAGAAAAAGGATGCTACTCGCAGCATTGAAGTATTAGACCTCATTCACACTGATATCTATAGGCATTTTCTTATCCCTACACTCACTGGCACCGTTATTTCATAACTTTTATTGTTGATTGGTCAAGATAAGGGTATGTCTTCCTTATCAGTGAGAAATCTAGTGCTCTAGATGTCACACCCCGTTCACACTGAATCGGAGCGGTGACCGAGTTAACACCGGTTAACCCAAACCTGCCAGGATCATCAGATACTGTATTCCACCACAGCATACACACACTAACATAAGTTCATCAGATCAGCGGAAGACTAAGTTTTACCTGTGAATAAATCCCATATACTTGATACCCGAATTGTGATACAATAATTATATACATTTGGGCCCGAAGGCATGATATATACACAAAAAGAATAAAATTCAAATATCAAGTATATACAGGAAATCATCAAAAACCATCAGAGTACACAGATCGGCTCGGTTTCAAGGCTGGAGCTCAGCTCGGCATCAGGGGTTGTGCCCAGCTCGGCATCATGTAGAAGAGCTCAGCTCGGCCTCGGAAGTGGAGCTCAGCACGGCCTCCAAGGTGGAGCTCAGCTCGGCCTCAGAACTGCTCTCCTGCAGCACAGCTCTTGCACAAGCAGTCAGCGCCGTGCTCTAACTCCTCAGGGGTCCACCAGTCCTCTTCAGGAAACTCGACTGTGGGACCCACCCCCTGCTCCTCAGATGTATGACCTGTAAAATCATCTAAAAAGGGGTGTACACGTGGGATGAGCTCACTAGCTCAGTAAGTAGAAAGATGGACCACACAGCAGTCCACACATCACAACACATCATATGCACTACATGCCATGCTATACATTTTAAATCACATCCACCTAAGCAACATTACTAAGTCCTTGGTTTTAGTGCTACTACAACCACAGTGCGCGTATACTCCGGGTACGAGCCACGAACTTCCTCCCGCGATACGCCCATAGGGCTGTCGGAGAAGGCCCACCGTGAGTACTCGGAAAAGTAAAGACAATGCCGTCCACCGGCTCTCAACAGAAATGTAAATGACTGAAAATAAAGGTGCTGACTCCAGCAATTTAAAAGCAGTACGATTGGCCCTCTTGAATGTACCGCCGGGGTTGCCGACTGTCCTACATGACTCGTCGGGCGTAATGCCTAACCGCCACAGTGTCCGACAACCGTGACCCCTGCTTCCCCCCAAATGGTAACCCAACACCTTAACCCCTGTTGGGAAGGGTCGTAGCACGAGATGGTGAGAATCCTACTACCGCATGCTCCTATATGACAATAGTACGACTGCATAGTGTCTCCGTGTCCCATTCCACGGGCCACCAATGCATTCGTTTCCAAGCCGACTACGACATCTAGTCTATCAATGCATTATGCACCATGATGTCCACATTCAACATATAAACATCTCATTCAATTGGCATTTGAAAAGTAAACATAGCATATATGCACATCAATGTGTGGAATGACTAATCTATATAGCATATTCATGATGACATGACTAGATTAGATATAGTTATATGAATGCCAAACAAATGCCTTGAAACGAGGCCAAACGTCCTCTCTTCACTTACCTGTAGCGTACAAGGATTCCCGTTCGGCATGGGTGAGATCCGGAGCGAATCGGGTAGGATTTGGTGAACCTAACATAATTGAGCGGGGTTAGCACTTCACCATTTTAGAATCAAAATTAATGAAATCTGATTTCAAAATTGTGTTTAGAACGTCAAAAGAAGGTCACACATCCGATTTGGGTTCGATCGGACATAAGGATCACCTTCGGGGCCACACGGGTGGGTCAGACAGGTGGGCTGTCTACCCACCGGTTTTACCCACCGGTTTGGGACCGGCGGGTAGGGGCCCGTCGGTTGTACCTGCCTGTTGGGCCAGGGACCCATTGCTAGGACCGGCGGGTACGTTGGGCCTGAAGGCCCCCTGCCTTCCCAGGTGGGTACCCACAGGCGGGTAGGTACCCGCCGGTTGTACCCACCGGTCTTGGCGGAAATGACACTGTCTCTTCCCCATTTTCTCCATCCTTTGGAGAATCAAATGGGGCTTTCCCCCACCCATTCTTCACACCTTTGAGGTCCTATAGGATGGTTCTAACCTAGATCTAGGTTAGATTCAAGTGAGGGAAACCATCTTACCTTCTTTGCTCAAGAATGACCTCAAACCCTTCAATTCACTTCAAACTCACAATGCTTCTTCTACCTTGTCAATATCTCTTCAAATCCTTCAAGATCAACACATAAATCATCTATTAAACCTTAGATTCATCATTTCAAAGGGTATTTATAAGGTCTCAAGAAACCATACTCGAATCAAGGGTTTAAAGCTTGGGTATGGTGAATGTTCACAAAACCCAACTTTGCTTACCTCTAACTGTAGATCTAGAGTTGAAGATCACTCTCCCGGCACCGGAATGAGAAGATCAAGCTTCGACTCCACTGAAATCCTTCCTTTCTTCCTCTTCCTTCTCTTCCTTTCTTCTTCCCTTTCTTTTCTCTCTCCTCTTTACTTTTCTCACCAACGTAAGGGGTAATAATGGAAAGAAGAGAAAATCATAAAGCTTTATATATAATTCCTAATAAGTGAACAGTGCTCTTGGATGGGTCACTCAGGTGGGTGCACCCACCTGTCCTACCCACCTGAGAGCCAAAACTTGGGATTTTGACCGGGTTCGGACCTCGGCGCGCACCCCACCCCAAGCATACGATGTAGCATACGTATATACCTTAAAATACGGATATACTACCTGTTTTATCCGTACATAGCCTTATGGTAGGTGCACGTACACGGTTTGGGCACTCCCGTCTCTTCTGGCACTGGCTCGGACTTGTCGGGCCAGCCGGTGTTTAAGGTCACCCGTGCCATCATAGCCCATAAGGAACCCGCTCTAATTTCCTCTGGCTCGGTTCCTGCATGGTTAAACCGGTTCAACCGCGAAATCAGACCGATTTTAAGAAG
Source organism: Macadamia integrifolia (assembly GCF_013358625.1). NCBI lineage: Eukaryota > Viridiplantae > Streptophyta > Magnoliopsida > Proteales > Proteaceae > Macadamia > Macadamia integrifolia. The sequence continues at coordinate 17,288,515 of NC_056570.1, forward strand.
CGGGGTATTACAATGATAGTCTGCAATTAACCGCAACTTAATTCTGAGATACAGGGCCAATGCCCCAACAGGTATGTCAATGGTCCCACTTGACCATAACCCTTTAACATAGGAATAATAATAATAATAATAATCAATATAACCATATTAGTAATATAATAAAAAAAAATTTTAATTTTTCCCAAGTTTCCACAACCTGTGGGCTGCACCGGTGGGCAGGGGCCCGCCGGTCCCAGAACCTCAACTGACGGGTGACACCGGTGGGCAGGGTGGCCCGCTGGTTAGCCCGTCGGTCCTGATCGAGTGAAAAACACAAATAGGGGCATAAGTGTCCTGTTCTGTCTTATCTCCCTCACTTCCTCTTTCTCTCTCTCCCTCTCTTCCTCGGGCAATTTTTGGAGATCATTTCAACGCTTCCACTCGCGATTCCACTCATCAACCCGGCGATTTGTGAGAAGATTCAACTCTCCCACTTCCAAGTAAGTTTCTTCTTCACCTTTCTCAGAATTTTCACTTGGGGGTAGATTCATATGTAGACTTTAATCTAGGCTTTCTTTCCATATTCCTTTCCATAGAATAGTGTTGCCATGTGATTGTGATGTTTCTCTTGTGGTTATTTCTAGTTCATTAGGATTTATCTCTCCATTTGGAGAAAAAACCCCAAATTGTGCCCTAGTTTTCCCAATTTGGGGATTTCTTCAATTCTCGCTCCCTTTCTCCAATTAATGATTCCTTTGTGATGCATTACACTTGATTTGTGCTTAACATGCTATAGATTTCATGAAATGTCCCTTATGCTTGGAATCCCCATGTCTTCCCATGAAAACCCCTCTTTTGTATTGGGTTTCCTTGATTTTTCCTGTACATACTTGGTATTTGTGGACCTCCATAGTCTATTAGAGTATGTTTTTGCATATTCATGATCTCGCTACCATGGCATTTCCGTCTTAGACCTATAGTTTCAAGTTTTACTCCATTGTGAATGAATTTGCGCATTGAAATTGAATCCTCTCATGTTACATATGCCCCTTTCTATCATATTGCTGTTTTACCATGACTCTGCTTCATCACTTACCATGCATCTCGTTCATAGGCTCCCTATCATTCCTAGCTTGTCGCCTTTTCTTTTTCTTTTTTTTTTTTCTGTTTTGCGAGAAATTTGGGTTTGGGGCTTCCCCTTACTGCTGTCATTTTTCTTTCCTTACTCATTCTGCTTTCCTCTTTTCTTGCCAGGATGTCATCTCGCACCGGTAAGGGACCCTCTTCTTCTGGCGCTCGACATAAGACCACCGCTTCTAAGCGGAAGAGTATGGGAACCAGCTCTCCAGCCCCCCGCACAGGGAGACCCGGACCTACCCGGTCTGACCCTTCAGACTATGATGAGGAGCTCTTCCATAGTGCAGAGGCAGTAGCCAACTGGCCGGCTTTCCTGAAGAGGTCGGTGATGATGGAGAAGACCATGGTAGTCGAAGACTTCCACAAGGCTCGGCTTCAGGAGAGGTTCTCAGCACTGGGCTGGGAGTCTATCCTCCACGTAGACCGTCCATGCTATGAGTAGCTAGTCCACCGGTTCTACTATAACTTGGAGGTTTCTTATCAGTACGGGGAGTACACCATAGTCAGCTTGGTGAAGGGGGTAAACATCCAGCTGACCGTGGATACCTTGGCCAGCATATTGGGCATATTGGCAGTCGGCCACCATTACTACAGTCCTCCTAGGAGTAAGCCCCTGGGACCATTCATGAGTTTGGAGATGCCGAACTACATCTACGAGACCATCTGTGGAAGCAGTACCCGTCCGGAGTCCGAGACGTCCTTCTACCCCGAGGTTCACTTGTTTGCCCGTTTGGTCCAGTTCAACCTGCTCCCCAGAGGAGGTCATCGAAACCAGGTGGGTTTCATGGCGGCCTTCATCGCTTTCTACATATACACGGCCATAGAGGGAGGTGTCGAGCACTTGTGCCTGCCGTACATCATCCTCAAGACGATGGAGCACCATACTTCCCACCCTGAGGATGGAGGATTCCCCTATGGCAGGACCCTCACTAGGATCTTCGATTCTTCGGGGTGGACCTAAGTGGCGAGGAGGGGAAGACTCCGGCGGATAAGTTCGACAGGGGTAACCTCTTGAGGATGGGCCTCCATACCCTTATGGATACACCTCCGAGAGTAGGAGCTCAGAGAGGTAGGGGTAGGAGGGCTGCCCCTATGGAGGATGTCCACATGGAGGAGGAGTCCACCGGGGAGGATGAGGACTATGTTCCTCAGGGTGAGGAGGATGATCTGGTGGGTGGTGACATCCCTGAGGAGGCGCCTCAGGAGTCGAGAGGTCCCGATCCTAGTTCCTCCAGAGCTGCAGCCGCACAACATAGAGCCCCACCACCTGAGAGTGGTGCATACGATTTTGAGGGCATGATGTCCACCATGCGGGCCCTGCAGGATGGCCAAGTTCAGCTACTGAGAAGGCTGGACGAGAGTGCTTCCAGGGAGGAATGCATCCTGGAGAGGCAGGCTACTTTGGAGAACTCCTTTCTCCAACTGGGCCAGGACTTGAGCACCACGGCCAACGCCATGTCAGTAGATTTTGGTCAACTATGGAGGGCAGTACGGCTGGTGAACGCGAGGTTTGACTACTACGACCATCGCCTCGACATCAACTCTAGACCTCCGGCGAACGTAGTGATCATAGATGACGACGATGATGATCAGTGAGGGCTTAGCTCGCCCACACCAGCTTCTTATCTGTTTTCCTTTTATTGGACCTTGTTGTATATTTCATTTCGTTTCTCATTCCTTGTATTTGTACTGTAATTGGACTCATTTGTGGGATAATGTATTTTGATAGCAATTATTGTGGTGAATTCATATGTTGAATACTTGTGTAGTTTAGTTGTGGTGTCTATTGTTACTTTTGATCATTGTCATATATGAAAATATTGTTTATTAGGTGTTTGTGTGAAAATTTTTTGAAAATCCCATTTTACGCCGTTATGCTGCCGAAATTTTGTCAAACTAGTACTCGATAGGTTATAACATCAACTTATTTACCTTTTCTCTACTCTCACGCATGCCATGAATGCAACATCTAAATGCAACCTTTTTTACTACTTCTTTCTTTGGCTTTTACTCTTTAAAGCTTTTACATTAACCCAACCGCATTTCCCTATTATAGATTCTACGGGATTCTAATGGTATGCTATGAGTGGAGCAGAGCATCACGCTCTGATACCACCTTTTGTCACACCCCGTTCACACTGAACCGGGCCAGTAACCGGGTTAACACCGGTTAACCCAAACCTGCCAGGATCATCTGATACTGTATTCCACCACAGCATACACACAACTAATAAAAACTTATCAGATCAGCGGAAAACTAGGTTTACCTGTGAATATTCCCAAAATACTTGATATCCGAATTATGATACAATAGTTATATACATGTGGGCCCGAAGGTATGATATTTACACAATAAAAGTACAATTCACATATCAAGTACATAAAGGAAACCATTAAAATAATCAGAGTACACAGCTCGGCTCGGTATCAAAGGCTAGAACTCAGTTCGGCATCAAGGGTTGAGCCCAGCTCGGCATCACATGGTAGAGCTCAGCTCGGCCTCAAAAGTGGAGCTCAGCTCGGCATCAAAACTGCGGTCCCGCAGCATAACTCTCACACGAGCAATCAATGCCGTGCTCTAACTCCTCAGGGGCCCACCAGTCCTCTTCAGGGAACTCGACTGTGGGACCCACCCCGTGCTCTTCAGATGTATGACCTGCAAAATCATCTAAAAAGGGGTGCACACGTGGGATGAGCTCACTAGCTCAGCAAGTGGAAAGATGGACCACACAGCAGTCCACACATCAAAACACAATCATATGCACTACATGTCATGCAATACATTTTAAATCACATCCACCTAAGCAAAATTACTAAGTCTTTGGTATAGTGCTACTACAGCCACAGTGCGCGTATACTCCGAGTACGAGCCGTGAACTCCATCCCGCGATACACCCATAGGGCTGTCAGAGAAGGCCTACCGTGAGTACTCGGAAAGTAAAAACAATGTCGACCACCGGCTCTCAACAGAAAAGTAAATGACTGAAAATTAAAGGTGCTGACTCTAGCAATTTAAAAGCAGTACGATTGGCTCTCTTGAATATACCACCGGGGTTACCGACTGTCCTAATGACCCACCGGGCATTATGTCTAACAGCCACAGTGACCCGACAACCGCGACCACTGCTTCCCCCCAAATGGTAACCCAACACCTTAACCCCTGTTGGGAAGGGTCGTAGCACGGGACGGTGAAAATCCTAAACCTTATGCTCCTATATGACAATAGTACGATTGCATAGTGCCACCACGTCCCATACCACGGGCCACCAATGCACTCGTGTCCAAGCTGACTACGGCATCTAGTCTATTAATGCATTATGCACAAAGATGTCAACATTCATCACATAAGCATATCATCACTTGGCATTTAGAAAGTAACATAACACACATGTATAACAATGTGAGGATGACTAATCTACATAGCATATTCATGATGGCATGACTAAACTAGATACATTTAAATGAATGCCAAACAATGCCTTGAAACAAGGCCAAACGTCCTCTCCCCACTTTCCTGTAGTGTACAAGGATTCCCGCTCGGTAAGGGTGAGATCCGGTGCAAGAAGCGTAGGATTTGGTGAACCTAACATGAGTGAGCGGGGTTAGTACTTCACCATTTTGGAATCAAAATTAACACGATCCAATGACGCGATCATGTTTAGAATCCTAAAAGAAGGTCACACGTCCGATGCGGGCCCAATCGGACGGAAAAATCACATTCGGAGCCTCTCAGGTGGGTCAGACAGCCCACCTGTCTGGCCCACCGGTCTGGACCAGCGGGTAGGTTGGCCCACCGGTCTGGCCCACCGGTTGTGCCCGAAGGCCCTACCCTCTCAGGCGGGTGCCCACAGGCGGGCCAGATGGCCCACCGGTCTTGCCCACCGGTCTTGGCGGGAAAACTGTTGTTTCTTCCCAACTTCCTCCATTCCTTGGGGATTCAAATGGGGCTTTTCCAAACCCATTCTTCACACTTTTAATGTCTTATAGGATGGTTCTAACCTAGATCTAGGTTAGATTTAAGGAATGGGAAGCCATCTTACCTTCTTTGCTCAAGAACACCTTCAAAACCCCAAAATCACTTCAAATCCACAATGCTTCTCCAACCTTGTCAATACCTCTTCAAATCCTTCAAGATCAACACATAAATCATCTATTAAACCTTAGATTCATCATTTCAAAGGAGATTTACAAGATCTCAAGAAACCCTACTCGAATCAAAGGTTTTACTTGAGTATGGTGAATGTTTAAGGAACCCAACTTTGCTTACCTCTAAATGTAGATCTAGCGTTGAAGATCACTCTTCTGGCGCCGGAATGGGAAGATCAAGCTTCGGCACCGCTGAAATCCTTCTCTTTCCTTCTTCTTCCCTTTCTTTTCTCTCTCCTCTTTACTATCCTCACCAACGTACGAGTGTCATAAATGAAAAGAAAAAAAAATCATAAATGCTATATATATACTTCTTAAATAACTAAATAGTTCACATGGATGGGTCACTCAGGGGGGTGGGTGCGCCCACCTGTCCGCCCACCTGAGGGCCAAAACTTGGAATTTTGACAGAGTTTGGGCCTCGGCGCGAACCCCACCCTTGGCATACGATGTAATATATGTATACACCTTAAAATATGGCTACATACCTGCTTTATCCGTATATGGCCTTATGATAGGTGCATGTACACGGCTTAGGTATTCCCGTCTCTTCTAGCACTGGCTCGGACTTGTCGGGCCAGCCGGTGTTTAAGGTCACTCTTGCCATCATAGTCCATAAGGAACCCGCTCTAACTCTCTCCAGTTCGGGTCCTGCATAGTTAAATCGGATCAACCGTGTAATCAGACCGGGTTTAAGAAGTAGGGTATTACACACGGATCCACGTATTGGCGAGTTACTTAATGCTCATAATGACTGGTTAATAGATACCGCCAGCTAGTACACAGCTAACAGTTTCGACAGCACTGATAGCAGTTAATGGATTGGTCCCACACTCATAATGGACTTTATCTTCTCGGGGTTTGATAAAGTTTGTAAATATTTTCTTTAGGAGAATTCTTATCTCCTCGTGTAATGTGCCAGTAGGGCCTACCATGTGTATTATGAGTCAGTATGTATGTGTATGTTATCTTCTCGTGTCTCGTGTCTTATGGCCCACATGTTGGGATCCAATGTTGTAATCCTGACCCTATATAAAGGGCCCTTTGTGAAATGAAATGGATCATAAAAATCCTTGTGTGAAAATACCCCACCCCTTTTGGTTTCTCCAAGTTGGATGAAGAATGAAAGAGAACATTAAAAGATCTCGGGTCCGAGTGGTGGGTGCATGGAAATGGTTGGACCCACCAATTCTGAGCCCGCCTATCCTATTTGAGCTACTGGCTCGACCAGCGAGCAAGACCGACTGGCTCCTGGCCTGTCAGTCCAAGAAGAGCTGCTTGCTCGTACAACGAGTAAGACCGATGGGCACCTGGCCCGTCGGTCTAGCCAGAGCCTCTAGGTCGAGCAACGAGCAAGGACTGGTGGGTTCCTTGCCCTCTGATTGACCTACCAATCTGACTTCTCAGGTTTCGATTGGACCCAAATTTGTCGGGTAACCTTTTCTAGAAATTTTAAACATATTAGGATCATCATACTTCAATGGTTATAAGCCTAAAGTGGAGTCATACTAAACTTGACTTCTTGTATGATATGTTGTACTAGAAACTCGCGTCATCGCACGCCAGATCTTCCTCGTACCAAGGATGATCTTTGTACACAACTAAGTAAGTGGGAAGAGGACATTAACTTTATTTTTGAGTGTTTTGCATCATTCTATTTTGGTTGTAGACTAGCCATGTCATCGTTTCATTATTATGTGTAGACTAGTTATCCACTTGTGCCATTGCATGCATTGACGTGTGTATTATGAAATTCATTTATGACTTGATATGCTGTTATCTTTAAGTGTTAAATGTTTATTCTTACTTTGAGATATGAGATGGATAACTTTAAATGATCGAATATGTTGCATTGCTAGACTAGATGTCATAGTCGGCTTGGACACGAATGCATTGGTGGCCCGTGGAATGGGACGCGATGGCACTATGCAGTTGTACTATCTCACATAGGAGCATGCAGCTAAAAATGATATATCCCTGTGCTATAACCCTTCCCAGCAGGGGTTTAGCTGTTGGGTATACCACTGGGGGAAGCCCGAGGTTGTGTACCAACGGTGGCGATTAGAAGTAAGCATGGTTGATCATTATGACTGTCGGAAACTTTGGTGATATAACAAGAGGGCCAATCGTACTACTTTTAATTTAATATAGGGCAAGGCCCATTTTACTTTAATGTCGCTGAGAAATATCAATTTACTTTAATGTCGCGAACAAATAGCAATTTACTTTAATGTCACTAAGGAACAATAATTTACTTTTTCGGTACCCACCCCTGACCTTCTCCGATAACCTATGGAGGTATCAAGGGATGGGATTCGCGACTAGTACCCGGAGCATACGCACACTGTACTTGCAAATAGCACATAACCTATAACTTAGAATTGTTGTCTAGGTGGACTAAGATAATAAAATGAACTACGTGCATATAGGTTCATTTGTATTGCGTATGCTTGTTGAGTCTTTCTTTTCACTTACAGGGCTAGTGAGTTCATCCCATGTGTGCACTACTCTTTAGATGATCTTACAGGTTATCCCACTGAAGAGCTAGAGCTGGGACCCACTGTGGAGTTTCCAGTGGAGGACTAGTGGGTCCCTGAAGATCTTGGGCACGGGGCCAAGTGCTTGTGCGATAACTGTGTTGCGAGTCAACAACATTGATACCATACTGAGATTTTTTTTTGATTATTTTGAAATGTTACCCCTTTTGTACTTTAGATGTTTAAATTGTATTTCTTGTATATATATCACGCCTACGGGCCACATGTAAATGTATTATGTAATACAATTTAGTATCAAGAGTATTGGGGTATTTACATGTATTTACATGTAAGACTTCCGCTGAAATACAAAATTTACTTGACTTAGTGTGTGTGTATGCTGTGTTGTGGTTACTATATCAGATGATCCTGACAGGTTTTAGGTTAATAGGAGTTAACTCGGTCACTGGTCCGATTCTATATGAACGGGGTGTGACATTTGTAGCCATCATCAAAGCCATCGGAAAAATGGGCAAAGGTTAGGCCTCGGGGAGTATTGGTAGAAGTATTTTGTAGCATGCGGCGATGGGCGATGGTGTCAACAACGGTATGTTGAAGAGGAGGGTGGGGTTAGTGATTCAAGGCTAGTAGAAAGAATTAAGGGTAAAAATGTCAAAACATGTAGGAAAGTGAAGGAGAATCATTGTTTTGGGTAGTTTTGTAAACCTAAATATTATTTTGTATATTTTTGGTATGTGAAACACAACTTGGGTAATTTTGTAAAGTAAAACTCAAAAATAGGTAATCAAGTAATTTTCCCTTTTTAATTTTTGCTTGGTTGTGATATAATGAACTTTGGCTTGTTAGATTAGTCCTGTGGACATTTTTTTTTTTATAGTAAAATAAAGATGATAACGGATCCTATGTCACTTCCTTCCTGTTTAAAGCATTATGTGCTATGACTTTGAGAGCCCTAACTAGACTGTCGTTAGGTTTTACCAAAAAATGACAGGGCTATGGACATTTCATCGAATAAATGGTTAAGGAATTTATTTAAATCCGAATCTGAGTCTAAAAGCTTAGACGACGATGGCACTTTTGCCCTCAATATTGTTCAGTCAGGACTCAGGACCCTACTTCTGTCAAATAGCAAGCATTTAGACTAGTCTTTAAAGTAATTTATTTCCACCATTTGCCAACAACATATAAAACCTCGGATATGTTAAGATTTACCTTTAGTGGAAAAAAAAGGTATTATACTAAAAGGGCAAAAAGATAAAATTCAAATGGCCAAGGCCAACTGTCCATTGATAAGGAGCCCCACTAAATTCCTTGGACCCAGGAACCGATTCAAATGACCAATTTCCTCTTCCCTCCAAGCAGTTGCAATATAATACTTTAACCCCCAACACCACCCCCAAACACAACCCACCCACCCCCCAAAAAAAAATGCAGTTGTAATATTAGTCCTGCTCATAGTTAGTAAATTCGGATTCAAAAATTATTCGGACGGAGAATTATTAGAAATAATTCGGACGATTAATTTAAGGATTCGGTCAAAAAAGCGGTCAAAAAATCTTATTGGGGTTTTTTTTTTTTAAATTGTTTTTTTTTATTTTTTATTTTTGGTTTTTTTTTAAATAATGTTTAAATGGACCGAATAATTCGGTTTAATTCGGATTCGATCCGAATTATTCGCGATTTATATTCATTTTAGAAAAAATCGTGAATTTTAAAGAATTTTATTTTTAATTCGGATTCGATCCGAATTTTTGATAAAATTCGATTAGGCCGAATAATTGAATTGATAACTATGGTCCTGCTGCAGCTTAAATACTGATGGCTTCATTTGGTTGCAAGAGAAATTAGTTGTAAGAGCTTAAATACCAACTGATGGCTTCATTTGGTAGCAAGAAATATCAAAGAGAGGCTAATGAAATTTTCAAACTGAAATAAAACTAGAAATGACTACATATGTTTATGTCGTTAACTCTAAATCATTCTATATTAGATTATTAAAATAAAATTCACTTACATTGCATTCAAAAATATTATTACTAAATATGATAAGAAATTTAAATGGCTTATAAAATTAAAATTATGTTAGGTAATAATTACAAAAAACCAATTTTTAGGTTTGAAAATTTTCACTTCCCTACCCTTTAATTTCTCTTGCAACCAAATGGAGCCAAAAAGGCTACTCATCGCCTCTTCCTCACCTGAACCTAACACCCATACACCTGCCTAGTTCTAATCGATTCGGTGACCGAATAGCCCAATAGCTTTTGGCAAACCCAAAGAATAGAGACACCAAGCAACAATCACGGCTGAACTTGAATTCAAGGAGGCATACACAGAATAAACATGAGAAGGATCAATCTTATACATACACTAGAAGAAATAAAAAAAAATCCTCAACAAACAGCTTTCATAGATAGATGGGTAAGTCCACCTTCTCACTCGAAAATCATCTTAATCCCTTCCACATTGAAAGCCAGAGCCAGAAACAGCTAAATATAAGGAAGAGATCATTATCTATCATGTCCAAGTCTCAAATACCTTTGTCCCAACACACAGCTCCATGACCTCAAACCATGTAAATATTACTTCTCAGCAAACATTAGAATGGTAGGTAGGTAGAGGTAAAACTCACAAAGAGCAAGCTAAAAGAATTGTATTAGGCATTGACACATACCAAATCAACTAAAGACCCTGATCAACAAGATAATCACCAAGCCTCTCAACAATCATGTTGCACTGACCAGGAGTTACAGGCTCCTCATAGATTCCAATGACCAATGCCAGATTGGTTTTCTTTATGGTAACACCACCAGAGCCCTGAATTCAGGTTAGAAGAGAAAAAGGTCAATGGCCTACTAGCAAGGGAACCTTATAAATTATGATACAGCAACAAGTTATTTTTCAAGAGATGTAAAAGCAAAAGTGTGAGAATCATTTGTAATTTCTTGTGATCATGTGCAATTGTGATATTGTAGTATAGACAGAGATATGCTTTAAATTCAAAAATGTGCTGATGAGGATATGGCACTGCCTGCCATCCAACGGATACCTTACTTTCTAGGACTGATTTTATATTCAAGCAGGCTATTATCAATATGATTTTCCCAACTAACACACAGATGCCATATTGACAGCTCTACACAGGCCAGATTGGATCTTAAAAGAATTCCTTGTTCTGGAATATCATCACAGCACCCAAGGCAGGAGATACCAGGCACATTTGATGTCCTGTCCAGTTCTTGGTAGGCCACTTGATAGGCAGTTAGAATTGTTAAGGAAGAAATGAAACGTAGCCATCCAACCAACATCTTGTTTTAAGGACAGCAGATATGACCTCATGGAACCGATTCCTTCCATAGAGCTGTGAGCATGGAAAAAAATCAAAAAAAGGCACATAAAGAGGCACTCACGTCAGCCTTTGGCTAACGAAATGGGTGGTACAACATTTGCAAGGTTGGCACAATATACCATTTGTATCAAAACTCCCACCATAGGCGTAAGCCTTCATTTGATCCTCAACAAGTGATCACTCCAAGACAATGTTTGCAACCCCCCTGCATGTTTCTAACTTCATTTCAAATGCATAATTGCACAAGACATGAACTGCAATGATGGCCATGCATAAGCCACCAAGATGCCAACATGGCCAAATAGAAGGCTTTCCATGGACAGTTAGGCTAGTCAAAATGTACAACCTGTGTTTCAACTGAACCATAGTTTTGCTACCACTAGAAAAGGTCATACTGATTACTGTCTCATGTGAGCAGTTTGAAAAGCATGCATCTAGAGCTGTGCATCAAATAACCAATACCAATATGTGATTTTAAAATCAACAAATGAATGAGTCCTCTTTTTTTTTTTTTTCTTTTGGTTGGATGCGGGTGGGGGAGGGAGAACAAACGGATGGGTGCTTGATGGCATGCATTAAGTGAGTAGAGTGATATACCACAAAGTACGTGTGTGTTTTTTCAAAGAGGCATAAGCATATGTAAGTGAATAATCATGTGTCTATTAAATGGTTTAAGGCCACCAAGACAAGATCTAAAGAAATTACCTTCTTTCCTCGAATGACAGCCCCAGCTTCACCTTGAATCACCATATACTTTGTGGCACCAAGGTATAGGCCAGTTGGAGCAAGAGTTCCAGGTTCAGCAAAGTCATTCATAATGCCAGTAATTTCTTCAGGCTTAAACTACAAAAACAAACATAAAGCAGTGAATGAGGATTCAGCTGTAAAAAAATAACAGGTCATGCAGAATCCAATTATATGAATTTTTTGCAATTTTAGCATTGACTGGATTTGATACATCATGCTTTAACATCTACTTAGTTTTTCAGATAACAAGAACCAGCAACTTTTATGCCTTTTTTCCCCTTTCTTGTCTTATAGTGAACAGATAGCTTGAGGATCACTAGGGGTCAACTACACTATTAGTAACAGAAAATACAACATCAGTGACACACAAGAAAAACAAAAGAATACCACCATACTCTATAAGCATAAGGAGAAATAATACAGACATTCTCAGCAATCACTATCTTCCATAGACTATGAATCCATTAGCACAAAACATGCTCAAGAAACCAATCTATCTTACTATGGATTTGGTAAATAAATAATAAAATCAGGAATCAGACTCCTGACAAAGTAAGGGGATTTTTTTTTTCCAGGTGATAAGGTACAATTGGGATAGTTCAAAAAGCTATGCCTGAGAATCAGTTCAGGGGAAAGTAAGTAATCAAAGAGAAAAAGAACACCAGATCGAAAAAAAGCAACTTCAAACTTCACAAAAATGAATCTAATGGCTGCAGGGACATCTAATTATCTCATCTGGGACACCAAAACCAATCTAGATTGAGAAAAAAAATAAGCCCAAAAACGAAATGAAAACAAAATTTCTCATCCAATATCAATGATAATCTTCAAAGAAATTAACATAAACAAAAAAATCAAATATTTAAGATAAACCCATGAATTAAAATGAAGAAAAAACAAATCTTTTCTGGATCTAAATCATAAGAGGAGGAGAAATAGATGAACCTGAGGGAAAGCAGGGCTCTGGGCCCAAACACTGCCATCATGACCAATAATCGCAGCGTGAGACAGATGACTACCAGAGCCATCGATGTCACACAACAGATGGTCATCAACGTAAGTTTGCCACGACATCGTCGCTTTGATTTCTTCTAAGTTCTACGAACTCCGGCGATGGGCGTGTGGAGAAGCTTAACCTGTGAGGTCTGGGAGCACCGCGAGAGCTTAAGGCGTAAGAAAAGAGAATAGTGAGTAAAAGCGTAGGGGAACACCGAAATGAGACACAGACAAAAAAGGCAACACTCGGGAAATTTTAGCCTCTTCCCTCTTTCAAACTGCTTATTTAATCCGATTGCATAAGTTCCGCTCACGTCCGCGCCTCACCAAATTACTTATTTCTCCCTTCTCTTTCACATATATACAAATTTACCATTTTTAGTAAATTCAGTCACAATGCTTTATTATTTTTGCAAAAGCATTTTTTTATAGGAAAAAGGAAAATTAGATTGATAAATAGCTTAATAGTTCTTCCTTACCGATGATCTGCTCACTTGGTAACATAGTTTTTCAGTTTCTCCCCCCCCCCCCCTTTCATCTGTGAACCATGCCACCCCTGCTGAAACTGCCTCCATTTGTCCTCCTTCCTCAATAATCACTTCCACCTTACCTCGGCTCTAAGTGGAAAGTACGGCATCTCCCGTACACCTCTTGAACAGCCCAGGGATATGAGAATCCTTCTTCTTTACACCATACATGGGCTACTCCATTAAAATAACAACTCAAACCAGATCCAACAAATTGCCACCCCTCTCCCATGTTTACCTTCACCAAACCCTCATTTAAACCCAAACACCTTTGTGTCCCATCACATCTTAAAGTTTCTACCAAACCATGAGAAAAACTAAAGTTACTCTTATGGCAAAAAACACAAAACCCCAACCCACCAAAAAATCAGTGACCGACTCCCAGAAAAGAAAAAACCCTGTTCTACTGTCCCCTGGTCCAAGGCATGAGTTCCGTAACATGGCTTTCCAGCACCACCCTTCCTCTCCGTCCAAAACACCATCATCATCCCAAACCCGAGCTATCTTGGGGGGGCCTACCATCGACTTTGGAATAGATTTGACATCCAAACAGTGCACACCTATGGCAACCTCCCTTCTAGGCATGGCCGTCAATGAACCCTTTCTTGCGGTTGTGGCTCTAAGAGACATGTTGATGACCATTTGGGAATCGAAAGGCACCATATTCATATGTTGCTCTGACAAGGGCCGTTTCTATGTTGATTTTTTCTCCTATAAATCTAAAGAGCATGGTTAGCTATTATTCTCCATGGTAGTGTGACAATTTCCTGCTCCAACTTGGTGCTTGTCCTTTTGAGTCTGAAGCATCTCAAAGAGAGATGGAATCAACCCCTATCTGGGTTCTGATCGAAAACATTCTTGCTGACACTTTCTCCTTCCTTAATGTCCGTAATGTTGTGTCATGCATGGGGAAAATTATAGACCTCAGCCTCAACCTACTTGAAATCGGTCTTCCTTCCAACACTGCAAGAGTGAAGATTGTTGTCAAGAAAAATCGACCAATGTGTCTTAACTCCACCATCAATGTCTACAATGGAGAACCCATTTCTGTGAACTTCAAATTTGAGTTAACTTCATTATGCTTTCTGTGTGGTTGCATCACCATCATGTGGAGATATGCCCTGAGGTAACCAAGTCGTATGATCTTTCTACCCCTCTCACTTACAAAGACATCTTAACAAAACCTTTATTTGTCAACCAAAGAAGACCCTTTGTCACCATAGATACAGAACCAGCCTCTTTCCCGGCGATGGCTCCTGTTTTGATGGCCACGCTTGGTGGCACTGTCACATGGACAAGCGTTCCCACCGAATGCAGATTACGAGCCTTTATGCCTCCAACTACTACCACCAACCTTTGCAACATCATCCATGTCAGCAGACCAAAATCTGCCTTTTCCTAATAACCTTACTGAATTATCCACCTCCTTGTCCACGCTATACAAGCTGGACAACCCCCTTTGGCTACAAAACTTCCTTTCCATGGATACAAATATGTTGGCCCCTTTTACCCTTGTTGTGGTCCCGTCCTCTACCTCTTTGGCCGCAAGTCTATTTGGAATACTAGCAGTGATACCAATGCACGATGGTGTGACAGTATCTACTGGCATTTGTCGTGGGTTGCCCCCCTATACTCCCCCTTTAACCACTGGTCTTGCACTTGAATCCATTACTACAGAAGCAAACCGGCCGACTGCTAGTCAACAACCATTCCTCCCAAAGAAATATATCATTCCAAGTACCAAAAAATAATACCGAAACCCTTTCAGCCAGCTTAACAATGCAACCCATGTCACCATTAACTATAACTTCCCATCCCTGAAATCAACCCTAAACTAGCTCAACATGACTGGCGAAGATGCACCCAAATTTAGGCCATGTAAAAGGACTCGCCTGGAACTACAAGATTATGGAACATTCACCAACATTTATGGCCTTATTGCCGAAACTAATGACCTTGAACTTACCATTGACCTACTAATAAAGAGATTCAAAGGGAGGGTTGCTCCAGAGGGCTGTGACAAGGTGACTGAAGAGCCTGAACACTACGGGCAAGTAAACGAAGATGAATTATCACAAGGGGGAGAGCCAAAAAGTTACACGCAGGGCCAGGTATGTATCATTCACGTATTCCACTCTTTTTCGATCTATCTATCTTGCTTCTTTTGTATATGTTTAAGTTTAGTGATCTCCTGATTTAACCTTGAGAAGAAATACTGAAAAAGGCAATTCTTCCCAAGGTATTAATCTCCTGTGTTTCTATAATCCTTCTATTTCTTTCCATAAATCTATTTTTTCACTCATGTATTACCTGTAAATATCTAACTTATTTTCCTTTTTGCACACTTGCACCATTATTATTGCGACATTATTATTGCGATCTATCTTAGTATTTCGTTTTCCCATTCAAATCAATGTACATATAATATCTGTTGCTAATTCCTTGTGTAGCTCTTTCTTCACTATGCATATAATCTGTTGGAATGTTAGAGGGTTGCACACAAATACCACTAAAGGGTGCCTTCTCTCCCATGTTAGAGCCACTGATCCTGATCTTATTTTCTTATGTGAAACTAAAATTAGTGATCATAACTCTTTTAAATCCCATCCACATCTAATGACTTTCAACTACTCCCACTTTATAAATTGCACAGGGACTAACGGATGGAAGGCATGTGGCTCCTGTTGAAACCCTCTTTATCGTTCAACTCCATTCAGCTAGAGTCGGATCTCTTCACGATTGAGATTAACCCTACAGTAGACATTCCCATTTGTTGGACCTTAGTTTTCCTGTATGCCCCTTCACATCTCAAACCCAGATCAGAATTTTGGTCAGTGTTCAATACCCACCTCTCTTCAATTAAGACCCCTTTTGTTCTCATAGGAGACTTTAATGAAATCATTTCTCAAGAACAAAAATTTGGAGGGAATCCTTTCAAGCCTACCAGTTCTATCCGCCTATTGGAAAATATCCTTTCAACACATAACTTGCACTCTATCCAACTCTTGGATAATCCCTTCACATGGTCAAACAAACAGAAACCACCCAATTTAATCAAAGAGTGCATGGATAGAGTCTATGCAAACTTGGATTAGATATCCATGTGTCCCAACCCTTTACTCACCAAACTTGCTTCTGTTGGGTTGAATCATAACCGATTGTTCTTAACACATTGGGAAAAATTGTTAAATCCAAAAAACTTTTTCACTACCAACATGTTTGGATGGCTCACCCAGAATTCTACTCTTTCTGCCAGAGTAAGTGGACATCAATAGAAGACATTTGCCTATCTACGAAACTTGTTGCACTGAGTAGAATTCTAGGAAAATGGAATTGGGAAACCTTTGGACATATAAATAACCTTAAATCCAATTTTTTATCCCAGTATCTTTCTAGAAAATAAAGAATTGGACCATTTCCACAATACTAACCACAATTTGGAGTGGATCCATGATAAGGTAAGTTGGATTTTGGATGCGGAAGAAAGATTCTGGCCCCAAAATTCAAGATTGTCTTACATCAAGGATGGTGACAGAAATGCAAGGTACTATCACTCTGTAACTAAGGTAAATCACCATAAGCGAAAAATTGAGTTCATTGTCAACAATTATAGGGAAAAATTATCTTCCCCTGGGGCTATTGCAGCAGAATTTACAAATTTTCTCTCATAACTTTTCTCTACAACCAACCCACTAGACCCAACCTTCATTGAATGCCTTTTGCACCCCCTAGAGTTTGATCAACTCAACTTGATTACAGAACCACCATCACTAATGGAAATTAAAAATATTGTCTTCTCTATCGGCCCCTTCAAAGCCCTTGGGTCTGATGGTTTTTAGGCAATATCTTTTCATAAGTGTTGGGATTTCCTATCCAATGACATATGTCACTTTGTGTTGGACTTTTTCAATTCAACCACTATTCCAACATTTGTCAACCATACACTTGTTTGCTTGATTCCCAAAAAAGACAATGCTTAAGTGGTCTGTGACTATAGACCAATAAGTCTTTGCAATGTGTCCTACAAGATCATTGTGAAACTTTTGGCTACACGGTTAAAACCATTTTTGCACAATTTTATATCCCCCAGCCAGGCTGCCTTTGTCCCTGGTAGATAAATTTCTGACAATATTATTATTGCCGAAGAAATTTTTCATTACTTAAAAAGGAAAAAGGGCAAGTCGGGGTTTGTTGCTATTAAACTTGACATGACCAAGGCCTATGACAAGGTCGAATGGAGCTTCCTACTAGCTCTATTTAGATTCTTGGGTTTTGGAGAGAAGTGGATTGCTATGATCAATAACCTCATTAGTACCACTTCATTCTCCATTAAAATCAATGGATTGGGTTTCAATCACTTTACTGCCTCGAGGGGGATCCGACAAGGATGTTCCCTCAGCCCATTCCTCTTTATCCTTGTCATGGAAGCACTCTCTAGACTCCTAGCTACATACAGGGATTTAACCTCTTTAAAGGCATTAAAATTGCTCGACAAGCACCTGAAATTACTCACTTTTTTTTTGCCGATGACCGCTTTATCTTCTGCAGAGCAAATCATAAAGACTTGAAGACAATCAAAAGCATTCTTGAGTTGTTCTCGAATCTCTCTAGTCTCACTATAAATTTTGACAAGAGTGGCTGGCTTTTAGCTTCAATATTGATGACCATACCAAGAAGGAGCTGTGTAAAACCATTGGCATCCATGCGATGGATAATAAATCTGTCTACTTAGGAACTAATCTGTTTCATCCAAAGGCCAATCTCTCTTGTTCAACAATCTCGTAAAGAGAGTCAAAGGGAAACTTAGTCTTTGGAAATCTAAATTGCTCTCCTATGCTGGAAGAAGTGTTCTCATCCAATCGACCTTGTCATCTACCCCTTCATACTTAATGAACTGTTTTGCTCTCCCTAAAAACATTTGCAAGAAACTGGACTCCATTGAACTTCACTTTTGGAATGGAGATCAGGGGGATGAGAAGAAGTGCCACCTCATTGGATGGGAGAAAATTTGCCAACACAAATCGAATGGAGGCCTTGGAATTAGGAAATCTGAAACACACAATATGGCCCTTCTTCTCAAACTTGGATAGAGATTACTAACATGTGATAGCTATATTTGGGCTCGGATTCATAAAGCCAAATACTTTCACAACAGATCTCTGTTCCATCAAAAACAATAAAGGCATGAGGGTCTTTTTGCTGGAATAGTATTGCCAAGATTATCCCAACCTTAAAAGAGATGGTCATAAGGAATATCGGAGATGGAAATTTCTCTTTTGTGTGAGATGACCATTGGGTGCAAAGAGGGAGGGCCACCATTGACCTTTCCTACATTAATATCTCTAACCCTCCGCTGAACAGGGTAAGTGAACTTCTAACGTCTGGCCAATGGAACTTTGCTAGGCTAAACTCCCTCCTACCACCACAATATTTTGAGATCATTGCCCAAATACCCGTATCTCAACAAAATGACAAATGGTGGTCCCTCCTCACTGAGAATGGATCTTTCAAAACTAATCGGGCCGCTGAGTTCATTTCTAACAAATCCCTGACAAGACCCATGTTTTGCTCTAAAAGATGTAGGTGTTCATCCCCTTGCTCTAAGTGGTGGCGCTTCTTATGGAAGGTAAAGATCCATCCAAAATTCAAAACTTTCCTTTGGAGACTTATCAACAATGGTCTTCCCACTAAAGACAAACTGTCAAGATGGGTCGATATTGATCCAATTTGTGGAAGATGCCACAATAATAGAGAAACCCTGCAACATGTGTTTTTTGAATGTGAAGAATCCAAATGGATATGGTATTCGGGGCCATTAAGTTTCAAATTGGACCTTACCCCTACCTCATCAGTGAACCAAATGATAATGTTTTGCTTTAATTTTGGCCTTATCCCCAAAATGGACCTCAATTGGTTTTCTCCATTTTCACGTTCACCATGTACTTCATTTGGAAACATAGGAATCAATGTGTGTTCAATGACCATAAACCAGTATGGCAACAAGTTGTCATGCAGGTTGATTTTTGGATCTCTCATGGGATACCAAACAAAGGCTAGAAAAATCAAGTAACCCCCAATCCAATATCCATAGAGCATCTCACACTACCGCACACAGACGCCAACGTCATAATTATCACCAATGTTAGAACAAAGAGTTAGCAAATACTGCATGGGCTCTATGCATTGTCTCTCAAGGAAATTATCTTCTAATGAAAGCTAATTTTTACATGATAGGAGAGAATGGCGAGTCAGAGGCGATAGGGCTTATAGAAGGAATGACAAAGGCTAGGAAAACGTGTATGGAAGTAGACTATGTTTGGAGCGACACCAAGGAACTTGGATGGCTGCTAGACAAAAAGGAAGATAGGCTGCTTAATATGTGGCCAAAAACTTTAATTTTAGTATGCATAGAACTAGAAAATCACCATCATTACCCCAAATTTTGTTTGACAAATACTAATAGCTATATGGGGGTCCTCAAAACACTTGCAAAAGAGGTGCTAAGTAAAAAACACTGTATTTGCATGATGGATATGCTATGTAATTTGTAGTTTCCCTATGTTTTCTTTGTTGAATAAAAAAAAAAAGGAAAAAACTTAATACATCAATATTGGAGTGCGAGATGTTAATATTAACTGAATTGTTCATAGCCTTACGAGCTAGATAAACCATAAGAAGTACCACGTACGTCGTTGTTAGGTCTGAGCCAAAATGGGTTAATGGTGGTATTTTTTCAAAACAGTGGTGGGGTTTTGCTCAAAGGCAACATCCAAATCATTTATCTATCATGTAGATAGATTTTTTTTTTCTTTTATTTGTAGAGTACTAGATTATTTATTAAAACACATGGAGTCAAATTACAAAGGTCAGATAGCCATGGAGTGGATATGGGCCATAAGGTCTTGTTTTCACAAGTTATGCCCTTCCGAGCCAGGGAGTCAGCAATGCTGTTAATCTCCCTGGGAATATAATGGAAGCTACAGTCCACAAAAAAAGAGCTCAGGTACTTAATGTCCATTACAACATTAGTAACTTCTATAGGAGGAGATGTTTGGTCTGAAGAGATGTAAGACACCAGCCCAGAATTGTCACTCTCAACACGCAGGGGGTCAATACCTTTAGAAATACAATGGAGGAGGCCATCGCGAACCGCTAATCCCTCCCCAAGCAAGACCGAGGAGAAAGAAACTGAAGAGGAGACAACAAACCTAGGACTTCCCTTACAGTCTCTTTAAGATAAAGTTGATTCCTCCTTTACAGTCGGAGGTCACTGCATCACTATTGAGCTAGAAGGATGAATCTGGAGGGGGGCGACGAAGGATTAAGCGGAGGAGGGGAAGGATGGGTGTAAGGGGCGGTTGGGAAAATGGGGCTAGAGGCACTCTGTAACTCTAAAAAAAGGAGTTTAGAGTGTCGAATGACATCTGCAGGGGAATGAATTGATTGGTTGAAGAGGGATTCGCTCCTAGCCCTCCATAAGTTCCAAAAAATGACCGAAGCCAAAGCACTTACCTTATGATCTTTGCTCAAACCAGAAAGGGAAAGGGAACCCCAATGCTTGATGAACTGGGATAGGTGAGGGTCAGGTGGAGGGATATAGGAAAGGGGGGATCCAAACCAAACGGCCCTAGAAAATGGGCAATCTAGAAGGATGTGGTCGGAAGTTTCAGAATGGGGCCCACGGTGCTGGCAATCTAGATAGATTATATATTCATTCCAATTATGGGATAAAGAGAATATGATCTTGAATAGTAATATGTTAAATTTCATAGACAAATTCAATCGAGTACCGCTTTTTTGTCTTGGCATTTGGGCATCATGTTTATGTTTGTTGAGCACAAATCCTCTACTTTGAGAACCCAAGCTCCATCACTCACCACACCTAACAACACATATGAACACAATGAAAGAAGGGTCAATCAGTTCATCATCAGCTCGTTCCATAGCAGTTATTTTTGCCACGTAGTGGCTTTGTTAATGTAAATTATGATTCAAATTGTGTTTATCCTAGATATGATTCTTTTTTCTTTTCTATGATTGGATCAGGCTCCTCTCCAATGACTACACCCTCCAATGCCCCTCTAAAGATCATTCATGGGCTGCAGGGGCTTGGCCACACATCCCAACACCTATCAACACCTAGGGATGTGTGTTCAGGCCTCTCCAGCCTCTGAATGGGTTGTTGGAGTTGGAGAGGTTCCCAATCCATAATGATTCCATATATAAGAGGGGCAATAAGGTCCTTTTCATATGAGGAGGAGAGAGAGAGAGAGAGAGAGAGAGAGGGGGTGCTATTGTACCCTCTTTTGGTGGCTCAGAGAACATTTTGCATTTTATTTTTTCTTAAGAATTTGGTTTTTTATGATGTTTTTCAAAGGAGAATTATTTCTTATCAAGCTTAACAATCATTTCTTTATTTCTTTATTTATTTATTTTTTTAAAATAAATAGGGAGAGATAACGCTACCTAGTAATGTGGCCCCTGTGTAAGTGTAGGGTCAATGGAAACGTGCGCCCAAGCATCCAAAGGGAGGGATGGGATGATCATTTGATCGATCATGTATTCAAGTGTAGGAATACACAATCGGATAGAGTTCTTTTCTCCAACAAATATATAGGTGAAAGTTTATGTGGTCGACAACCTATGATTAATGGATTGTTGAATCTATTTTGCTACTTAGAAGAGTGATATGTAAAAATTTGTCTGTACCTAGAATATCAATACTACTTGATCACAATGTGGTAGATTTAGCAATTTAGGCATCCATCCCCAGATTTTGCCATAGATTGCTGTCCACCAAAACTTTTCCCAATATTAATTGACTTACTATTATAAAATAAGGTTGCTTATAGAAATTTACAAAATGTTTCATCAAACCAAAAATAGTACAGAAAGCGAAGGTTGAAACATAACAAGAGAGAAGAAAATGAAAGAAACCAAGAATTCAACTTGCTCAAGCATCCACCCTGGGCCAAAAGGGGAAAAAAATATTTAAAATGATTTCCCTAAAACTCAAGCTACATCATTATTTAATATTTAAATTAATATAAATATTTTAAGTTTAAAAGATCTAAAATATCTTTGAAAAAGTATCAATAAGTAAAAGCATAAAATTTTTCTGAGTCGCACAATGAATTCACTGCATGGATCTGACGGAGGAGATCACCTTGCATGCACCCCTACCCCACCCCCCCGGGCCTAGATGTCTTGCGATGAATGGGAATAGGAAACTCGGCCTATAAGCAATACATTCAGAATAGGAAACTCGATCTATAAGCAATACATTCAAACTTCTAGGACCTTCTTATCTCCCCCCCCCCCCACCACCACCCCCTCAAAAAAAAATAAAAACATAAAAATTTATATAACTATAGTTTTTTTTTTTCTATAAGAAAGAAGCTGCATTGTAATTGTTTTTTATAGGATTCCTACGTCATTACCAACTTATCAACACAAACACCCACATTGAGAGTATGTGTGTGTGTGAAAGAGAGAAGCTTTAGAATACATGTTGCAAAATTGGTTGGGTGACTATATGGTCCCATAAATTTGAGAATTTTATTGACTGGTTGGATTATAGTTTATTTGGCTTAAATATTTACTTAAATATGGCACCCCTTGATCACCTTTCAGAAAGCAACCTTCTTGAAATGTCAGTAAATACGGAAATGATACGTCTCTCATAATTGTGTTTCTTTTAAGGTGTAGCAATAATATGTTAGTAATCAAATGAAAATATAAGACTTATCTTTCTTCAAGAGATGTATACACTAGTAGAAGCGAGTGAATCAATCTTCTTAAAATATAAATTAATCTTGAAAAACAAAAACTTTGAAACAATGATGTTGTTGCTATGTAGAGTTGAGTTGTATCATAGTTAACTCTCCTTAAGGTAATAATAAACATTCATTATTAGTACATTTCAAACTTTCAGGATAAATCAAAACTCTTAGAAATATCTGTTAGAACTCCCTATGGGTTTGGGTTTGAAACCCTATTGAGGAAACCACACAGGAAAAACAAGAACACGAATCTACTAAAATTATGGATGATCGATTTGTACATTTCACCTAGTATGTTGAAGATGATTGATGTTGGTCACTCCCACTTTCGCTCTTTTGGCTTCATTATGGATCTTCTACATCCCCTTAAACCTCCTTGGTTCTCTCACTTTAGTGGTAAAGTGGGGAAGAGTGAATAATGGCTGTAGGGACCCAAAACATAGTATTTATTATACTGTCCTGCACTCAAAACCCTAAACCACAATGGGTTGAGCCAGCATATCCCTAAACTTGAGAGTGGACCGAACCGGTTCATGCAATTTGACTCTCACTCATTTAATCAACCCGAATAATTAATTTAGCCCATAAATCCAACAATCTCCCACTTGGGCTACATTAATTATAAAGATGTCTTTTAAATTGGTGTGGCCATAGAATCTTATTACATTAACCACTCTTACTGTGATTCAGTTGAAAAATCACTCACATCGAATAATAGCAGAAGATACACCTCAATATACGGCATACAACTTTCTGTTATTACAAACATAAGTAAGTTTCTTAACACGAATCTATGTGGGATACCATCATAGAAACATTGACATATCCTCAAATTACACTGTTGTCATTCTATGTAGGTCCTTAACTGTGATATTAACCTTCACTGTGGCAAATCGCCTTTGATATGTGGTTAATATCTAACTGTGGTCTTCCGCCTATAAACTGTGGTAAATATTGCCTATGAACTGTGACAAATACTATCTTAAAATGTGGCAAACATTACCTTTTGAACTGTGGCAAAATATTGCCTATAACTAAGACAATTACTACCTATAAAATCATTCTCAAATGAAATCATAAACCAAATATTTCAAGAAATAAATGTGCATAATGTAAATGCTAAAACTTAACCATAATTTATCAAACTGTGCCCCAAAACATACGGGCTAAGTTTCAAAACATAAACAAATACTAAACAAAACCAGAGCTCCCACTAATCAAGCATTTCAAATAATTATATGTAAAGAAATCCTAACTACTTGATGAGACTAATTTTTACTTTCTCTTAATTGCTGGTGATCAGTCTACCTCACCCTTTCTTGGTATCATCCTGCTTATCAGCCCCAGAATTCTTCCTCTTCTGTAACCATTTCTTGAAAATAAAACAGTCCTTCTTCACATGTCCTTTCTTATGGCACCAGAAACACTCTACGTTGTTGGTATTCTCTTCATCCTGAGCCTTTTGAGATGTGTCAAGTTCTTGAGAGCTATTAGTCCTATCATATGGCTTGATGCTTCCTCTGTTGAAAAAATTTTTGTTCCTTCTGCTTGGTCCACCTGAAGATCCCTTGTGGAAAGTTACATGTGCACTCTCAAACCTAGTTTGTTTCAATTTTTCTTCCTCTTGAGTGCAAATGAAAATAAACTCATTTAGACTCCAGTCATCATTCAGTGCAATGTAGGTAGATTGGATAACCTTATACTGACTAGGGAGGGTATTCAGTGTAATGTGTACAATATATTCTTGATCGATCTGTATTCCAAGATCCTTAAGTTTACCAGCATCAGTAGCTACACCCAAAATGTATTCTCTAACACTCCCACATCCATCATACCCTGTATTCATTAGTCTGGTCATCAATGTGGTTTTCTCAGCTTTCTTGTTGTGTTGAAATCTAGCTTTAATAGCATCCAGGAATTCTTTTGCAGTGTCTTTGATCTCTATGTTCCCACGTATAATTTCAGGAACTGCCTTTTTTTAAAACCAGTATGCACTTTCTGTTTGCTTTAGTCAATTTCTTAAACTTGGTCCTTTCAGCACTTCTGCTCGAGTCTGTGAGAGGCTCAGGTTTAGGCTCCCTAAGTGTCAAGTCTAAGTCAAGAAGACCTAAATGCAATTCTAATTCCTCCATCCACTTTTGATAGTTGTTACCAGTGAGCATTGGGATGGAAGATATATAACTTGAGGGAATGGTCATCTTACTACAGCAGTAACAACAACACAATACATGCCAAATATCAAAATATAAATCATAATATAAAAGCATGTAATACCATCAATATATTTTAAATAAGAGTTACAACTAAAAATGTATCCCTATCCTTTGGGACAGGAATTAGCTGATGCTCTTATATTCTTCTTTTAACTATGAAAATAACACCAACTTCGGAATTCGATCACCTTTGAGCAAAAGAACTCCAAATTCAATGTCCCTTTCTGAAATGTGGATGATTATCCTCAAACCTTGATGACATAACCTTTGGGAAAGTATCACCTTTACTATTGGGAAAGATACAATCGAACTGAATGTACCACTTTGGTGGGTTTCACTCAATTCTATCATATCTTTCCCATTGGAGATGTATATCTTTATGTTCAAAACATACATATAAATATGTCACTAGGACAACAATAACCATACAAGAGTCACAATCGCAATTACATTCCTATCCTTTGGGCTAAGAATGCACTGGTCCTCTTGTAAATTCATATTTACTGTGAAAAGAATAATAACTTTTGAAATCCCCTCACATTTGGGCTTAGGAACCTCTAGGTTACTGTCATTTTCTTAACTTTGGTGACATTACCTTTGGGTAAATCTCATCTACATTACTACCCTGTGGAAAATCATGAAATAATAAGATGTACCACTTTGGTGGATTCCACCTCATCCTTTCATGGTTTCCTAAAAATTACTTTGTAGCTAAGAATGAGCGGAAGCTTACACCCTTTTTCATATTAACATATCTCAATTAAAATTTTTTTTTTCAATTTCTTGGTAACCAATAACATATATATTTTTAAAGCATTGATTTATGCCCTCTTGTTTCAATGATTGAAATTAAATACAATATAAAATTTCAAATAAACATGTCATATTAAAAATTAGATCATTAAATGTGGCCCGAAACAAGGAATCCAACGCAAAAAATAGATTTCAATTTGGCCTTAAAATGAACCTTTCACCTAGTTTAAATAAAAATTCAAAAGGAACAAAAACCAAACAAGCCTTTAAGGTTTTTTTTTCTCTCTCCTCCGGCAGTCTTTTTTCGACGGCACGTATCGGGGCATCCGGAGGTTTTCGGTGACTTACGGCATACTGTCGTGACCGTTTTCTCGTGATCTACAACTTTCGTGAAGAAATTTTCCCATACAGGATCATTAAGTGATGGTAAAATTACGATTTTTATGATTTTCATGATTTTTAATCAAATCAGGTTTTAAGTAATAATCAAAATCCTCATATACAAGAAATATTCAATCAATTCTTGTCCCATGTGGTCTGCTCTGATACCACTTGTTAGAACTCCCTATGGGTTTGGGTTTGAAACCCTATTGAGGAAACCACACAGGAAAAACAAGAACACGAATCTAATAATTATGGATGATCGATTTGTACCTTTCACCTAGTATGTTGAAGATGATTGATGTTGGTCATTCCCACTTTCGCTCTCTTGGCTTGGTTATGGATCTTCTACACCCCCTTAAACCTCCTTGGTTCTCTCACTTTAGTGGTAAAGTGGGGAAGAGTGATAGGGACCCAAAACATAGTATTTATTATACTGTCCTGCACTCAAAATCCTAAACCACAATGGGTTGAGCCAGCATATCCCTAAACTTGAGAGAGGACCGAATCGGTTCATGCAATTTGACTCTCACCCATTTAATCAACCCGAATAATTAATTTAACCCATAAATCCAACAATATCATAATGTGTTGCTTGCACTCACGCTCAGGATTACTCTATATAAATATATATATATATATATATATATAAAAAGAAACCAACTCCCTGGTCTCAAACCCAAACAACTGCCGTTCAAACGATTAAAAAAACTTGTCAAAGAAATTCCTTGTTTATTTATTCCTAACCCTGAGGCATTCAAAATTGTCGAAACTGATGCCTCTGACATTGGTTATGGAGGAATTCTTAAACAAAGACTTCCTGATAATAACAAAGAACAATTAGTCCAATTTACTTCTGGTATTTGGAATTCTGCTCAAAAGAATTACAGTACCATCAAAAAGGAGATTTTATCAATTGTTCTCTGCATTCAAAAATTTCAAAATACATTATTAAATAAACCATTTTTAGTTCGTGTTGATTGTAGCGCAGCTAAATATGTTTTACAAAATGATGTTTCAAATCTTGCATCAAAACAAATTTTTGCCCGATGGCAAGCTTTATTATCAATTTTTGAATTTCAAATAGAATATATTAAAGGAGAATCCAATTCTGTCCCTGACTTTCTTACCCGTGAATTCTTACAGGGCCAGACTCCTCAAATTAACCTTATCAGGATGGCTCCCCCTAAGGAGTCCACCTCCTCAAATTCCATTGTCAAATCCAAATCTAGTTATGGTGCTGCCGCTGCATCTGCTGCACCAACACACCAAATTGTTACCCGTAGCCAGACCCAAATGGCTACCACCAAAACACCTTATTCCCATGCTGTGGTAGTAGGCTCTACCGCAGAACCCATCCAACCCACAAATAAGGCAAGTTCTAGCCTTCAAACTACCCAAGCCAAACCTCTTCAAACAGCACAAGGTTCCAAACTCAAAAGCCAATATCATGAAAAGCCATGCAAAGAAGACCTCTTCACTATTGAAGAGCCTTTATACAAATATCTTGATTCACCAATCATGATGGCACAAGCAGTTTTCTACAAAGGATGGAATCACTATTCAAACTCCCAGGCAAAAAATCAAGAATATTACGAGTATATTCTCGTAGAAACTGATTCTGTCAGACTCAAACTTAATTATGACAGAACCGATCCAATTCTGGTTACACACACAACTGTAACCATCTGCAAAATCCTGTCTCTCCAAGACTGGGGGACTCATCCAATGAACCAAAGGAGCTTTTCAAATGTCTTTTCCCCACAAAATTTTACATACATGGATTACCAGGAAGCCTGGTTCAAAGCCTTCACTTTTCAAAATAGGACCAACCGCCATTCTTGGTTCTTCTGTTTTGAATACAAATTCAATAACCAAACCCCCAATTGGTTTCCCAAATGGTGGGACCAATATGGACCTTTGGAAGAAATCCTTCCTCCACAAATTCAAGATTCCTTCCAAATATTTTCCCAAAACTCAATACCGCAACCTCACCAACCTAATCTTCTCAGATTCTTTTTCCATTGCCGCCTCGCATGGATTCTATTCTGGGAATTTCAAATTTATGACTATCAGGTTAATGACTGGATTGCCCCAGTCCTCTGCCGGTCTTTCAATATCAAATGGTGGGACAACTGTGATGTCTCCAAATACGAGAAAAATGCATTAATCAAAAGCCTCACAGGTCTCCAGCCTGTTCCAAAAATCCAAAGCTCCTCCAAATCAAGCACCAAAAGTGAGAAGGAAGCCCTTCGTGCTCGTCTTGCAGAGCTCGGTTCCGACTCCGACAATGAAGACAATGAAGGCTCCAGTGATGATGCCTACAGCCTCAAATCCATGCAAAGATCTGTTCCTGCTCATGAGCTCTGCTATGGGCAAGATCCATACGAGGTTGACCCTGACTTTGTCCCTGACAGTCTTACGGCATCTTCCTCCAGCAAATTCAAAGAAGTTACCTCCCGTCGGTCTCGGCGGGCAACCACTGCAAAGTCCTCCTCGACCAAATAAGTTTTGGTCCAAAACGTCTGCTAAGACGGTTATAAACTAGCCGACGTGGTGCAGTCGTTAAATCACACCTAGTCAATTAACCCCGGACGACCTTTATGGAAAGGGGGTACTGTTACTGTCCTAGGTCATAGGACAGTCCGGCCAATATCCGGCTCAAATAAATAGGATACAAAATTCTTGATCAAACCAATACGGAGAACAGTGTCCCTGACACGTGGAATGCCGTGGTAAGATCATTGAAGATTCCAAATCAACTATCGGCAGCAAATCCATCAAAGATGCCAAATCATTTGTCGATAGTAACTCCAACTTTCGGCGCCAACAGTTCCACAATTGTCGGCAGCAACTGTTCACTCCAAATGCAAATTTAAGTGCACAGTTCCAAATAGTATCAAATGAAATGTCAAACAGTACCTAATTTGGTACAGTATCAAATGAAACCCAAATGCAACCCAAATCCACATGTAATTCAAATGAGTCTCCTTACTCTATAAAAGGAGCACCAACCCCCCCTCACAAATCACTTGAACATTTTCGGACTAAGATCCTAGAACCTAGTAAGAGAAGTTCCGAAGCAAATTCTTCTACAAGTTCTTCCAAGATCTCTTGAAGCGCCTCGCCGGACTTCAACAAACTCCGATCACCTCAAGTCTGATCGTCCATCAAAGGTTAGCTACCTATAGCTCAAAGATCTCTTCACCAAACCAACCTTCTTCTTCTCAAATCCTCTAACCCAAACCATCCTAAGCCTATCCAGACTCAAGAACTCTGGATCAAAAATATCTCCAAATATTGTAACTTTAATTTCAAAGATATATTTCAAAGTTATGTTATTTTCTTTGATTGCATTATTAGCTTCTTTTCTGCATCTGCATCTGCATATAGCAGCTTCTAGTTCTATCCTTGGATTGAAGCCTACAGTCGAGCCTCTCGATTCCAAGATATAGACCTTGTTAAGTAGCTTTTATTTTTCTGCTTTTATTTTCTGCAAATCCATATCTTTTATTTCAGTTTATGGTTTATTTCTTTAATTTGTTTATTCTTCAAGCAATATAGTTCTGAGTAAGGTATTGCACCCATCTCAGTGTTAGTCTCCTTGCTGGATCGGAGTAAGGTATTGCACCTATCTCGTCCTGATTACCATACAGAACCAGGAGATCACTAGTTCCCTGGATTTTGGTTAATCTCGATCCTGTAATCTGGTATCAGAGCCACGGTGGTGGTGGATTCGGTTTATTTCTTTGCAGATTTCTTTTCTTTTGTGTAATTATTTTCTTTTAAGTTTTTCGACGCGGTATATGCCTTTGGATTCTTGGGAGGAGTGGCAGAAGAGTGTAAGACCACGTTTGTGCCCAAGTCATGTTGGAAATACCATCTTAAAACTTAGATCTAGGTGATTACCCCAAGTTTAAGAATTCTCAAATTATGAGTCGATTACCCCGCTCCATGTCGATGAGATCGGCAGGTGAGGCAAGCACAAGTTCTAATGTGCTTGATTATGATGAACAAACCTCAAGAATTAACCGACGACTTCGAAGTTGGGATATGCCAAAAATTTCAAGAAATGATCTCTATGATCGAGACTGGTTCGGACTCGAAACAGTCAAGACCGTAGAACAAACTATAAATTTTACCCCACAAACTCAAGAAATCCAACTTTTTGATCCACTTACCCTACAAGATTTATACAAAGACCGCAAATATAATTATGTCCATATTGGCTTAGTCCAAGTGGCCATCAAACCCCTTCACCGAGAAGGACTCAACACTTCTATGTTGTTAGCCCTTCGTGACCAAAGGTTCCTTGAGTTCAATGATTCCCTTCTGGGAGCCATTGAAACAAGTTTATGTTATGGACCTGTCCATTTTAATGTCTATCCTGACATGTCCATAGCCTTAGAAGATCCAAACATTTTACACTCCCTCAAACTTAACCTTAAAACTCATGGTTACAAATTAATGCATGGAACCATCCCAATCTCCATTATCCATCGCATCAAATACAAAGCTATGAAGTCTGTCCAACCTCGAGCCAAAAGAACATCTTCAAAAGGCCAAACCCTTTACCTTGAGACTGATTGTATTCAGGGCCAAATTGTCTACCCCAAACTTTGCCGATGGGAAGATATTTCTTTCCCTGAAGAATGGCAGCTGCAAACGACTGCTATTCCCCCTCAAGTCTCAAACACAAGTATCCGTTCTATTTCCCAGGATTCAGACGGATTAGTTGCCATTAGGTTCAACAGACAAACTACCCCTCCGGTTTACCAAAGCTCCAGAAGATCATGCTCTGAGGCATCGACTTCTTCTGACTTAAACCAATGGGTTTCTCAAACTAGGACAACTCCACCTTTCACTAACCTTGTTGGAGTTCAAAATAATCAACATATTGTCCATGGAACATACGAAGCCACTTCTACTGTTCCTGAAACAACCCCTTCCGAAACCCATGATCAAAGGTCTCCTACCCAATCTGAGGTTGAACCACCTCCTCCTCCTAAAGACCCCAAAAATGGTGGACTCTACATGATCCAAGTAGAAACCAATTATCAAATTGACAAACCTTTACTTCGAACTGATTTTGAGTCTCAAAAGAACAAAGAAAAACGTGAATGGTTTTTAAAAACCTTTAATCTTGAACAACAAGCTCAAATCAGAACAAATTGGTACAATTTTATGACAAATCTAAAAACAAATGTTTTCTTCTTTACATATTTTGATATTTATGCCCAGGATAATAATGTCTACTATCCCTGGCATAATCAAGTATGTACCCAAACTACCTCTCATAAAGCCTGGACTCTTTATGAAGGACAAACCACTAATGCTATCCATCCTCCGGTGGAAAGCATCAAACATAACTACAAAAATAATGAGATAATAGCTTCTCCTTTCAAAATTGCTGAAAAAGAAGATACAAACCGAAGACAAATTGAACAATTAAACTTCACAAATTTAAGTCTTCAAACCATAGGTAATCAACTTTCAAGAGTTGAAAACCTTGTCCAACCTAAACCTGTAGCCTCTTCATCCTTAACACCGGCTCCAGTTCCAACTTCTGTTTCTTTGTTCAAACCATATAACATTCCCCTAAAACAACAGCTAGCCCTTAACAAGTCTTTTGTTTTAGATCAAATTAACCAACGTTTGACTATCCTTAATGCTGCCGAAGCACATGTAAGTGATCCTCAAACTCCTGTCCAAGAACAGCCCTTAGATGAGCCATCGGCTGAATCAAACAATAGAGGTGTCCGCAACATCATAGGTTGTTCTTCAGATACTTCCTCAAGTTCTGAAGAAGAAGACTTCCCTAAAATTAACCAAATTGGTCAAAGTTCAAACCAACATCCGGTTTTCCCTGACCTCCAAATTGAAGCTAGAGGAACTGCTCCTCAGGCTTCCTACCAAAGTGGAATCATCTATGAATGGAACATAGATGGTCTGTCTGAACATAATCTCATGAACAAACTCCAAGAAATGACCATGGTTAGCAACGCACATCGAATAAAAAATACACCTGATAGTGCTGTGGCTACCTTGCTTGTTTCTGGCTTCACAGGCCAACTCAAAGGTTGGTGGGATTATGTCCTGACTGACGTCCAAAAAACAGAAATTTTAATGGCTGTTCGTATCACATCTGAAGGTGTTCCCCTTCTTGATGGTGAAGGAATTCCTATTGAGGATGCTGTTAATACCCTTATTTTCAGCATTGCAAATTACTTTTTAGGAAACCCTTCTCGTCTCAAAGACAGAACAGCTGAACAATTATCAAACCTTAGATGTAAAAAATTACATGATTTCAAATGGTACAAAGACACTTTCTTAACCAAAGTTTTAACCAGACCAGATGCAAACCTTCCCTGTTGGAAAGAAAAATTCCTTACAGGTCTACCAACTTTGTTTTCTGAGAAAATCAAACAACGCCTTAGGAAGGAAAATAATGGGATCATTCCCTATGACCAGATGTCCTATGGCCAAATCATTAGTCTTATTCATGAAGAGGGTCTTGCTCTCTGCACTGATATTAGACTAAAGAAGCAAATCCATAAAGAAAACAAGTTTTACAAAAAAGAGTTAGGAGGATTCTGCGAACAATTCGGGTTTCCACCTCTCAGACCTCCATCTAAACACAAACACAAATCTTCTCGTAAATATTATAAAAACTTTCATAAATCTAAAAATTATGTGTCTAACAGACCATTTACAACCCCTGAGTTTTACCATAAGACTCCTTCAAAGCCAAAGTATAACAAATATAGGAAGCCTTTCAAGGCACCTAAAAATTTTAAGAATCAAAATCCAGATAAAACCACACAAGGATGTTTCAAATGTGGTAAGCCTGGTCATATCGCAAAATTTTGTAGAGTTACAAATAAAATCAATTCTTTACAAATCTCTGAGCAAGATAAAACCTAAATCCTTGCTCTATTCCAAGAAACTTCCTCATCTTCCTCTGAAGATGAAAATCATAAACTTAACCAAATTCAAGCCTCTGAACATAATTCTTCCAGTTCTTCCAATAATGAGAATTTTCAAGCATGTAATTGTGATTCTTGTATTATTGGACTTAGCTGTGATGATTGTGTTCCCAAATCTGTCCGGATGCTTCGTGCATCTCCAAATTCAAACATTTTTGATTATATTGATAGCTTAGCAGACCCAGAACAAAAGAAGGCCTGCCTTGAGCATCTCAGAAACAATGTTTCTACCCAAAATTCTCCTCAACCTTACAACCTTCATCAAATTATGCAAAAATTTGATAAAATATCAAAACCAACTGTCCCTGATCATTCTGGACGAATCAAATCCCTTGAAACTACTACTGCATCTCTGCAGTATGAAATAAAACAAATTAAGCAACAAATAGCACTCTTAAACAGACATCAAAACCAACAGGCCTCAACTTCAAACAACGAACCTCTTATAAACCCTTTCGCTACTCAAGAGCTCGTTGAACCAAATCCAACAATCCCTGGTTTTGTGTCTACCATAACATGTCAAAATTGGTATGTTCGCATAACCTTAGTTATTAATGCTTCATTCAAATTTTCAGCCCTTGCCTTAGTTGATTCTGGTGCAAATGCCAACTGCATCAACGAAGGTGCTATTCCAACCCAGTTCTATGAAAGAACAACCCAACGCCTTAATACGGCAAATGGATCTGGGTTAAATGTTCAATACAAACTTTCAAATACCCATGTCTGTAACCAAGGCCTTTGCCTTCCCCAAACTTTCATCCTTGCTAAGGATCTTGACCAAACCATAATCCTCGGTCAACCATTCTTAGAAAAAATCAAACCTTTCAAAATAACCCAAGACGGGATTTCTACTAAGTTCCAAGGACAGAAAATAGTCTTCCCATTCTTACAAGCCCAAAATTCTGATGACCAAAGCATTAGGAAAATTAAACAATTAAATTTTCTCAAAACAGAGCTTCTCCATGAAAGAATCTCTGATCATCTTAAAAATCCCAAAACTATCCAACAAATTAATCAAATTAAATTAAAATTTGAAACCAATCTTTGTTCTGATGTTCCTGATGCCTTTTGGCATCGAAAGCAGCATATGGTTACCCTACCTTATGCTACTGGGTTCTCAGATCTTCAAATTCCCACTAAAGCACGCCCAGCTCAAATGAATCAAACCCTTCTTGAAACTTGCAAAGAAGAGATCAATGATCTCTTAGCCAAAAAACTTATCCGACCTAGTACCTCACCCTGGAGTTGCACAGCCTTCTATGTCAATAAGGCTGCTGAAATTGAAAGAGGTACTCCTCGGTTAGTAGTTAATTACAAACCTTTAAATGATGCCCTTCAATGGGTCAGATATCCAATCCCAAATCAAAAGGATCTTCTACAAAGAATTTACCAAGCAAAAATCTTTTCCAAATTTGATATGAAGTCTGGTTTCTGGCAGATCCAAATCCATGATAAGGATCGTTATAAAACCGCCTTCACAACACCCTTTGGCCTATATGAATGGAACGTTATGCCATTCGGCCTCAAAAATGCCCCAAGTGAATTTCAAAAAATTATGAATGACATATTCAATCCTCATGGACAATTCACTATTGTCTATATTGATGATGTCTTGGTTTTTTCAAATTCTGTTGAACAACACTTCAAACACCTAAGAACGTTTTACCAAATTATTAAAACAAATGGTCTTGTTTTATCAAAGAGAAAAATGGAATTCTTTCTTACCAAGGTAAGGTTCCTTGGACACTTAATTGAAAAGGGTACTCTTACCCCTATTAATCGTGCCATTACCTTTGGTGAAAAATTCCCTGACCAAATCCTTGATAAAACTCAATTACAAAGGTTTCTAGGAAGTTTAAATTACGTCCGTGATTTCCTTCCTCAAATTAGTAAAATTGCCGAACCCCTTTATCTTCGGCTTAAAAAGAAACCAACTCCCTGGTCTCAAACCCAAACAACTGCCGTTCAAACGATTAAAAAACTTGTCAAAGAAATTCCTTGTTTATTTATTCCTAACCCTGAGGCATTCAAAATTGTCGAAACTGATGCCTCTGACATTGGTTATGGAGGAATTCTTAAACAAAGACTTCCTGATAATAACAAAGAACAATTAGTCCAATTTACTTCTGGTATTTGGAATTCTGCTCAAAAGAATTACAGTACCATCAAAAAGGAGATTTTATCAATTGTTCTCTGCATTCAAAAATTTCAAAATACATTATTAAATAAACCATTTTTAGTTCGTGTTGATTGTAGCGCAGCTAAATATGTTTTACAAAATGATGTTTCAAATCTTGCATCAAAACAAATTTTTGCCCGATGGCAAGCTTTATTATCAATTTTTGAATTTCAAATAGAATATATTAAAGGAGAATCCAATTCTGTCCCTGACTTTCTTACCCGTGAATTCTTACAGGGCCAGACTCCTCAAATTAACCTTATCAGGATGGCTCCCCCTAAGGAGTCCACCTCCTCAAATTCCATTGTCAAATCCAAATCTAGTTATGGTGCTGCCGCTGCATCTGCTGCACCAACACACCAAATTGTTACCCGTAGCCAGACCCAAATGGCTACCACCAAAACACCTTATTCCCATGCTGTGGTAGTAGGCTCTACCGCAGGACCCATCCAACCCACAAATAAGGCAAGTTCTAGCCTTCAAACTACCCAAGCCAAACCTCTTCAAACAGCACAAGGTTCCAAACTCAAAAGCCAATATCATGAAAAGCCATGCAAAGAAGACCTCTTCACTATTGAAGAGCCTTTATACAAATATCTTGATTCACCAATCATGATGGCACAAGCAGTTTTCTACAAAGGATGGAATCACTATTTAAACTCCCAGGCAAAAAATCAAGAATATTACGAGTATATTCTCGTAGAAACTGATTCTGTCAGACTCAAACTTAATTATGACAGAACCGATCCAACTCTGGTTACACACACAACTGTAACCATCTGCAAAATCCTGTCTCTCCAAGACTGGGGGACTCATCCAATGAACCAAAGGAGCTTTTCAAATGTCTTTTCCCCACAAAATTTTACATACATGGATTACCAGGAAGCCTGGTTCAAAGCCTTCACTTTTCAAAATAGGACCAACCGCCATTCTTGGTTCTTCTGTTTTGAATACAAATTCAATAACCAAACCCCCAATTGGTTTCCCAAATGGTGGGACCAATATGGACCTTTGGAAGAAATCCTTCCTCCACAAATTCAAGATTCCTTCCAAATATTTTCCCAAAACTCAATACCGCAACCTCACCAACCTAATCTTCTCAGATTCTTTTTCCATTGCCGCCTCGCATGGATTCTATTCTGGGAATTTCAAATTTATGACTATCAGGTTAATGACTGGATTGCCCCAGTCCTCTGCCGGTCTTTCANCGTCGAAAAACTTAAAAGAAAATAATTACACAAAAGAAAAGAAATCTGCAAAGAAATAAACCGAATCCACCACCACCGTGGCTCTGATACCAGATTACAGGATCGAGATTTACCAAAATCCAGGGAACTAGTGATCTCCTGGTTCTGTATGGTAATCAGGACGAGATAGGTTAATGACTGGATTGCCCCAGTCCTCTGCCGGTCTTTCAATATCAAATGGTGGGACAACTGCGATGTCTCCAAATGTGAGAAAAATGCATTAATCAAAAGCCTCACAGGTCTCCAGCCTGTCCCAAAAATCCAAAGCTCCTCCAAATCAAGCACCAAAAGTGAGAAGGAAGCCCTTCGTGCTCGTCTTGCAGAGCTCGGTTCCGACTCCGACAATGAAGACAATGAAGGCTCTAGTGATCTCTGCTGCACCATCAAACCAAATTGTTACCCGTAGCCAGACCCAAATGGCTACCACCAAAACCCCTTATTCTCATGCTGTGGTAGTAGGCTCTACCGCAGGACCCATCCAACCCACAAACAAGGCTAGTTCCAGCCTCCAAACTACACAAGCCAAACCTCTTCAAACAGCACAAGGTTCCAAACTCAAAAGCCAATATCATGAAAAGCCATGCAAAGAAGACCTCTTCTGTTTTGTGGAGGAAGGATTTCTTCCAAAGGTCCATACTGGTCCCACCATTTGGGAAACCAATTGGGAGTTTGGTTGTTGAATTTGTATTCAAAACAGAAGAACCAAGAGTGGCGGTTGGTTCTATTTTGAAAGGTGAAAGCTTTGAACCAGGCTTCCTGGTAATCCATGTAGGTAAAATTTTGTGGGGAAAAAACATTTGAAAAGCTTCTTTGGTTCATGGGATGAGTCCCCCAGTCTTGAAGGGACAGGATTTTGCAAATGGTTACAGTTGTATGTGTAACCAGAGTTGGGTCGGTTCTGTCATAATTGAGTTTGAGTCTGACAGAATCAGTTTCTACGAGAATATACTCGTAACAGATTACAGGATCGAGATTTACCAAAATCCAGGGAACTAGTGATCTCCTGGTTCTGTATGGTAATCAGGACGAGATAGGTGCAATACCTTACTCCGATCCAGCAAGGAGACTAACACTGAGATGGGTGCAATACCTTACTCAATATTATTATTATTATTATTATTATTATTATTATTATTATTATTATTATTATTATTATTATTGTTATTATTATTATATAAGTGATATGTATGTATTAAGGAAAAAATGAATATACAAAGTAAGGCAACCTTATTCTCCTTCTATGGACAAACCAAAAGAAAGGAAAAAAGACTCCTTGGAACAAAGCAGGACAGGCCCTGCATTACAAATGGAAAACAAGAACAGAGATCACGATCAGTAATATACCTTAAAATCTGAATCATCTCTTACTAAACTATTCAGCTCATTTGGAAAATCTTGAGCCTAAATAATAGTCTCTCCTCGACATGTTGCATATGAGGCCATAAAATCCGCTGGTTTATTTATCTCCCTCCAAACATGAGTGAATTCCTTCTTTACACTAGATTTTGAGCTATTAAGGATCTCACTTTTAATAACTATGGTTTGCCAAGGCCCTTCTATCACACCATTTAACATATCAATGGCTAATTTTGAATTTGACCAAATGGATACCTCCTTGATATTCTTTCTCACATAGATGCTTATTCCTCTTAGGATAGCCTGTAATTCCAGCCACAATATGCTTGTAGCTTTTCCCATACCCACATAAGCTATAATGGGCATCCCCATTCTATCTCTGATCAGCCCTCCATAGGATGCTCTATCATTTATAAAGGACCCATCACAATACAGTGCTACCATGTTCACAGGTGGCTGGAACCAGCAACAAGCTCTAGGAATCACTGTATTCCAAGTGACTTTGATTCCCCAAGTTGTTGGTAAGAACTGGTTTCTAGTACTACCTTCAACCATAAAGTTCATATTTGAACATTTCAACTTCACTTCTGAAATTATGGCTTTCAAAATCTGAGGAGTAGTTCGGATTTTTTATTTGAACATCCTAAATTTCCTTTCCTTCCAAATGTGTTGTATAGTGGCACAGAAAACTAACTCTTCAACTACTCTTAAAGGGTCATTATCATGAAATTCATTTTTTACCCACAATGCTATTTCCATGACACTATCAGATTTCTTCCCATTTTGATTGCACAATAGAGATACCTTCCCCCATATAGCATATGAAAACTGACATTCAAAGATTAAATGATTTCTATTTTCTATACCTACCCAACAGAAAATGCATTGAGGATTGATGTTCATCCTCCTCTTTATGAGCTGATCTTTTGTTGGTACAGCATCAACTAAACATCTCCAAGTTGTGAATGAATGCCTTGGTATATTGCCTTCAAACTGGACAGATTTCTTCCAACTAACCTTTCTCTCTTTCCTCCTCACTATTTCCCATGTTGATTTAGTAGTAAAGACACTTGTAGGATCTTCTTTCCACACCACTAAGTCCTCTTCACCATAGTGAAGTCTAAGGATAGTTTGAAGGCATCCCCAAGCTTCAATAAGATCAAGACTTGTAGCAAGAGTGGGTTGCCATTCTCCATTCCTTAAGTTTTTTCAATTGTAGCAAGATGAGACAAACCAGAATTATATCTTATCCTTTCCCCAAATCTCTTAATAAGGATACCCTTTGGATGCCAAAAATCCTGCCATAACCTAGTGGATCTTCCATTGCCTACCATATGCATAATAACACCTTCCACTTTGTCCCTATATTTCAGAATCTTCCTCCACACCCAATAAGCTTCACTAGTAGCCTTCACAATCCAAATAGCCTCCTTCGTCAAGTACCTCTTGTAGATCCATTCCACCCATATGCTCTTCCTATGAGATACAATCCACCATATGTGCTTCATAATACTAACAACATTCATGTATTTCACTCTTTTCAGCCCTAATCCCCCTTCCTCCTTAGGTTTACATATAGCATCCTAGGAAATATAATGTATCTTCCTCTCCAGAGAGAGACCAGACCATAAAAAATTTGAGAAGATAGACTCCACCTTTGCTATAAGATTACTAGGTAATGCAAAAATACTTGACCAATATATATATATATATATATATATATAAATAGCATCCTTGTAGAACTGAGGAAATCAACTGACACCTTCCAACATAAGAAAGAAATCTTGCCTTCCAACCTTCAACCTTCAAGCTTTTTCCTGATCAGATCCAGAATAGGGTTGCAGTCTCCTATGGTAAGCTTTCCTGTAACAAGAGAGACCCCAAGGTACTTAATTGGTAACTTGGTTTCCTTAAAACCCGTTAATTCCGATAGTTACATGCTACTTGTTTGAGTAAGGCCCTCTAAAATAATATAGGACTTAGCCCTATTGAGATGCGGCCCAAAGAAGGATGCAAACTCATCTAGAGCCCCCAAACCAGCTATGACAGAGTCATTAATAGCCTTTACAAAGATCATGAGATCATTTGCAAAGATAAGATGGGACAGCTGCACTGCTTTGCACATAGGAAGAAGAGTTATCTTCCCATCCACGACTAACTTCCACATAACTCCAATGAATCCTTCCATTTCCATGGTGAACAGATAAGGTGAAAGAGGATCCCCTTGCCTTATCCCCCTTCCCCCATGAAGTACCCTGTTGGACTTCCATTAACCAGAATTGAAAAAGTAGTGATAATGACACAAGCTTTGATCCAACTCATGAACAGTGGAGGAAACCCCATTCTTTTCATAATCTCCAAAAGGAATTTCCTACTCAGAGAACCATATGCTTTATGTAAATCAATCTTCAACACTGCACCCCATTGGTCCAAAATTTCTTATTTCCATCTTCCTCACAAATTTTGGCTTTGATTTTACCTTCCACTTTCATCTATCAATTTCACTTTCATATGTTTTCATCTACCAAGAAGATTTTACTTTCCATGTGATCCCAATTTATTTTGAATTTCATTTTTTAGTGGTAAGAACTCTTAAATTGCACCCTGGTATTAGAATCAATATTATTCCTTTTTTTTTTTTGTGGTGGAGGATAGATTTTTTAACCATAAATGGTCCCCCCCACCTCCTGTTTACTCACCAATCCGAGTTTCTTGAGTTTGGAATGATTTGTGAGCGAGTGAACACGGGTTTTTGAGTTTCTTCGAAGATTCGAAGTTTTTCGCATTTCCTCGGGTTTTCTTTGAGTTTTCCTTTGAAGTTCTTCATAGTTCTTGAGGAGGGGGTCATTTGGAGAATTTGAAGTCTTTCTGGGACTCTTTGCAAATTGGGAAACGTTCTGGGGTTCTTTGTAATTTGTGAAACTTTTTGGGGTTCCTTACAATTTATAAAAATTTTAGAGTTCTTTGTAATTTGCAAAAATTTATATGGTTCTTTGTAAATTATGAAACCTTTTGGGGTTCCTTGCAAACTTTGAAATATGTCAGGAGAGATTCGGCTGGGTATTGGAGAGAGATGCAGTACATCCTCTCAAAGGGATGACAGTCCTGCGGATTGGTACGTTGGGCGGACACTTTCCAGGTCCCAAAACCACATTTGTAATGCAGCATGGGGCAAATGGGTAAGTTTTTCCCTTTCCTTTTATTTGCTTATTTTTGTTTATTTTCTTACATTTATTTATGTTTTGTTCATTTTTGTATTTATTTATTTCATCTTTTTTGCATTTATTTTAGGAACATGAAGACGGAACACCTCCCACATTGGCCAGGTATGGCCATCCTAATGCTGTTCGGGAGTGGTATGAGATGCTTCCCCATAAAGCATAGGGACAAGTAGATTCCACTTACCTGTGCCACCTGGCCCTACTAGAGACCAAGAAATTCAGCTCAGCGGTGGCGGGAGCTTTGGTGGAGAGGTGGTGGCTGAGCACCCATTCTTTTCATCTTCCCATTAATGAGATCACTATCGCTCCCCTGTGTTTTTATACCTTGATTGGAATACCTTTAAGGGGGAGGCCTCTGTCAATTCCCGAGACATTATCAGCGTGGGAATTCACAGAGCTGACGGGCATTGAGATTCTGGACACCGATACACATATCCACTTGGGTGTGATCACTGCCCGTTGGATGAGGAAGGACCTGAGAGTGAACCTGGGTAACCTGGCACAAGCAACCTGCTCCTTTCTATTATTGCCATGGCCTAGTGCATTTTTAGTGATCTTCGAGGTGTAGTGGACATTCGCATGGTTGCCCTCTTCCAAAATATTCATAAAGTAGACTCTTAAGATAGGGGTGGGGCTGCTTATGCATATCTTTTGCAAACCCTAGACCTGCTGGCATATGGGGATCGTGGCCTCAAGGGGGTAGGCTACATTCTTCAGGTAACTTTGCATTTCTTGTTGTTCTTTTCTCTTTCCATTTACTGCACATCCTTACTGTGATATCTCAATTCAGCCTTGGTGTTATGAGCATCTACAGATCTTCGCCCCTGTGCTGAAGGACTCCTTGAGTTTGCCTTTCCCCATGGCAAACAGATGGGGAGATAGTTAGGTATCGAGGAACCGGTGCTATCCCGTCTGGACCACCCATCGCTCTCGTCTAGACGATCTCACAGAGGTAAGCCATATTTAGTATCAAGTTTTTCCTTTGCCTTATGCTATACTTACTTCTTCACTTTGCAGATCAACTAGAGGCCATTCTGGGTTTCCAATTCTTCAACCTTGATGAGTTTTCTCGGGCCAAGCTCTTAACAGAGAGTCGGGCGCTATTCAAGGGTATTTGGGGTCACACCTAGTATCTAGGGGAGCGTGTTACTCCTCAGTGGTTTGATCCTACTGTACGCTATCCTCCTTGTTATCCTCCGTCAACCATGCTTTGCCCGGAGCATGTTCCCAAGAGTGAGATGGAGATATGAGCTAAAGGACTATAGGATGACTCCCTCCTAGATCAGGAGAGGGATTATGAGCCTTTCTTGAGGAGGAGACCATTTGCGCTCCATTTGGTTCCAGGGGTCCACTTGTATGTTTCCTTTGAACATTTATTCATATTTCATATTCTTCTCTCTTTTTATTGATGTTCTTTTAGTGGAGGGCATGACATGTGGCTCCCCCTCCTACTCGGTCACCAGCAGGTGTTGCCTCCTCATCTCAAGTCGAGTCTTCCATTATTGTGAGGGGACCTCTCCGGATGGCCGTTAGCCCTTTCAGTGGTTTCCTAGGCGGGTCCTGTCCCATTGCGACACTTCCGGGCATTCTCAAGCTTTTGGAGCTTGGAGTGGATAGAGACGGCACCCTTGGACTTCCTATCCCATATGATTGTGAGTATCAAAACACCTCTTGCTTAACTGATTCTTGAATCTTTTGACTGACATGCTTCTTCTCAGGTGTCTCCGGAGATCTATGCCGAACTTAGGAGGATGCATCAGAGTCTATTAGAAGTTGTGGTCAAGAAGGTACCCTTCTGCCCTTAATCTCTTTCCTCTTTGGTTGCTTCTTTTCTTGATCATTCTTCATATTCCCCCAGGAGAGGGAGAATGGTGCCTTGAGGAGGCAGGTTAGCTCCTACCTACGGGAGAATGCCCGTTTACGGAGGTAGGTCGAGGACCAAGCATAAAGGTTGACGAGTTCAGGATTGGGACCCTGTATCTCTGCGGCCTTTTATGAGAATGATGCTGAGCATGATTCGGTTGATGACTTTTGACCCATAGGGATTTGTTCCTATATTTCCTGTAAACACAAACATATATATATTATTTTTCTTTTTCCCCCCCCCCTTTGTTTGTTCATCTTTAATTTTAGCATCTTATGAATGAAAACCTATCTTTGGCACAAAGAAAATCATTTTTTTAATGGTTTATGGATTGAAATGTGTAGGCATAATCAATTCCACAACTCAAATCTTCATTAGAATAATCGGGATAACACAAAAATCTAAATATTTCCTCATTCAACTACTAAGTGGATTATATGGGAGGGAAACAACTTTCCTACCATAAACAAGATAGGTAAGTAACAAGGTGGGGAGACAACTCTTGGGATGAGTGAAAGTTCACTAACTCCTCTGGGTCCATCGCCTCGAGCCCATATTGTTAGATGATGTACGTAGGAAAATAAAAGGACGTGTGAGTCAATCCCATCAACTTGACGTAGTTGTAGCCAGGGGTCTTTATTAGAAAATCTTCTTGTGGCTTCTCTAGGCACTTCCATACAAGGTCCTTTGTAGTTCTTCCTTGTAGGTATTCTTTCTAATCATCAATGAGTTTGAATTCCGAGGCTTCGCTCCTTTCTTGGTAACTAAGAGCCCCTAGTTGATCTCCATTTAATGGCCTGTTTAGCTTCAGCTTATCAAGTAACCATAGTTGAAAAATGGTGGGACTTCCATGATA
The DNA here is from genome assembly GCF_013358625.1 of Macadamia integrifolia. NCBI lineage: Eukaryota > Viridiplantae > Streptophyta > Magnoliopsida > Proteales > Proteaceae > Macadamia > Macadamia integrifolia. The sequence goes on from NC_056570.1 coordinate 17,332,732, forward strand.
ATGATCAAGTCCAAACCTATGGCTATGGCTCATGTCATCAAGTCCTTTGAATGTCACTGTAAGGACTGCGAGAATGATATCTCTTCCTTTCTTCAATTGCTTTATCACTTCTATCAAAATAGTTTGTGCACCACGTCCTGGAGTTCGGAGAACATAGCGAGCTATCATGCATAGTAGATAAGCATCTTGTGACATTTGTTGATGGATTCCCCCCAGTGGTAGGTATTGATTGAAGATCCTAGCCACCTTCAGAATATCAATCTTTCCATGTCTGATGAATTGTTTCATTTCTTCCTTTTCCCATCTGAAAAAGTCTTGAATCTCTTCTGAGTGATCTTTCTTCAAAGATTGTTGAATCAACTAGCTCTTAGGTGGAGATAACATATAAACACAGAATTCCTCGAGAGTTGGACAGATCTCAACCAACCCAAACCGAAATACATGAAGATCAGCATCCCAATGCTGAGGCATCTATCAGAGTAAATTGTGATGTAGCTCTATGCACCCAATTCGGCTGAGCATTGACATATTCATGGATTCTAGTAGTCCTAGTGTCACTATGCTCACGTCCAAGGTCCATTTCCTCAATGTCTCATCCAAGGAGTCCATGACTTTTCCTAAAACCATCACAAGCAAAGAAGAGATGTGATGATTTTTCAAAGCATTACTCATTAACTACTGATACAACCAAAACTTTACCACTGTTCTATCAAGCTTTTTTTTTTTTTTTTTTTTTTTTTTTTTTTTTTTTTTTTTCATTTGACTGATCAATGATGAGAAATAAACTGGCCTTGATAAACTAGTTTTGGGTGGTGACTTTTGGGGGATAGAATCTTGGATAAGAATTTGACAGACCATAGGTGAATGACAGATACCTAATGCCCTTACATGACAAATAACGATTCTTGGGGGGACATAAGCTATGATGATCTTTAAAGATACCTTGATTATTAATTAGGAACCAATTTATTGCCTTGAGATGGTTGAGACCGCACTTGCACAAGTCAAGTTACCTACGTATCCCTTGAGAGGAATCAGGTCTGACGTAGTTCGGGCTATTCGCCCTTGCAGACATAATATTTCTTGAGTTGATCCATGTTGACCAGTCTGGGTATTTCTTTGCCATTGTGGTCTATGAGTTTCACAGCTTTGCCTAGTGAAATCTCTTTGAAAGTGAATGGGCCACTCCAGTTGGACCTGAATTTCTCTCTTAGGTAATGAATTGGGGCTCTTTGTTCTCAAAGAATAAGTTCACCCTCTTCTATGTGACGAGGCTTCACATTCTTGTTGAAGGCCTTTGCCATTCTCAGCTGATATTTCTTTAGGTTGTCCATGGTTTTCATACGCCTTTCATCAAGAAAGTTGAGCTCATCATGTCTGACTTTCACCCATTCTCCTTTAGGTAACTAACTATCAAGAAGCACCCTTAGGGATGGCACTAGGATTTCCATGGGTAGAACTGCTTCAACCCCATATACCAAAGAGAAAGGAGTTGCCCTTGTCGAGGACCATACAAAGGTTCGATATACCCACAAAGAAAGTGGCAACTTATCCACCCAATCGTTATATGTTTCAGCCATTTTCTGTAGGATCACCTTGGTGTTCTTGTTGGCTACTTCTACTGCCCCATTGGTCTATGACCTGTAAGTGGTAGAGAGATGCCTCTTGATACCAAACTTTGTGCAAATCTTGTCAGTTTTGCCCTAAAAATGGGATCCCTGATACTAGCTAATCAACCTCGTGCTCTTGAAAGCCAAACTTTTTTAGGGGTGAGGATTGGTGGAGATTGCTTAATCTTCTTTCTATGAAGTCCATCTTTTCAAGCCTATTGAGGGATGCCATCCCAGTGCCTTGGTCACATCTTTGACCACCTTCACGGACCTTCCCGTTGCAGTTGATTCAGGCACAGTACATGCAAACCATCATTCTTTGTGCTCTTCTTTGCTTTGCATATGCACTTCTTCCTATGAAAGGACAAGGCTCGAGCTCATGTAGCTCTTGGGCTTTTGGTTCTTGTAGGAGGGAGCAAATCTAGCTTTTCAAATCAATGGGAAGTTGTAAACTCCATGTGAGATTTATCTTCTTTTCCCATTCTCTTTACAAGAGGACTCGAGGACTTGGTGCCTCCTTTGATTGGATCAGTGTTATAGGGTTACTAGAGGAAGACCCATTCTCATTCAGTGCAATTTCTGCTATCCCAGTGATGCAACTACCTTGATCACTTTCTTTGAATAGCATTTTCTATTATTCCACTTCATGAGTCAACCAGTCGAACTCATCTTGGAAGATTACTTCAAACCCTGGTTGCATCTTTACAGAAGTTTCATTGAAACCATGACTCCACATTTCCACAGAAAGGGAAATCCTCTCCTTCCCTTACAAAATATCCATTGAGAGTAGGGTAATAAGAGACGGAGATTTTCCTAGCCATCCTTAATACTCTTTGCCCCTTGGTGGTCTGAGGAGTGTACCTAAGACCACTCTTTCCTTTATTTTCTACCAAACTAGGCTACTTTGGAACTCCTTAATGATATTTCCCTAGTCCCATGCTAGGAAAATATTACATATTCTTCATCATCTGATTCACTGGCAGACTCCAGACGACCTCATAATTAGCCGGGATTTTGTCCTTTGGAACCTCTTTGATAATGGTTGCACAAGTTGTATCTAATTCAAAACCATGAATTTGAATTTCTTGGTCTTGTTCTTCCCCATTTTCAATATTGGCTAAGGTATTAACCACTTCGGGGTCTCCGGATATTGTAATCACCTTTCCTTCATGAATAAACTTTATTTTCTGATGGAGACTAGAAGACACTGCCTTTGCCTGATACAACCAAGGCCTACCCAAGAGCATGTTAAAAGTTGTTTGTATATCAATGTCTTGAAAATCAATATCAAACTTCACCAGACCAATCTTTACGGTAAGGGTGAGGATGCCAAGGATTTTCCTCTTGGTATTGTCATATGTGCGTATGGTTTGGGTAGTCAGCCTCATTTCTTCTAGGTTGATGCCAATATTCTTTGCCAATCTCAAGGGTAAAACATTCAAAGCGGACCCATTGTCAACGAGCACTTAGGGAACCACCTTGTCAAGACATTCTACTGTGATGTGGAGGGCTTTGTTGTTCTAGGCTCCTTTGGCGAGCTCTGAATCTGAGAATATCAAGGATTGTACTGCAAATGTTGCCCCTACTATGTGTGCAAGATGTGCCAGATTTATCTCAATCGACACCTGCACGTTGGTGAGAGACTTCAAGACTGCTTTACGTTGTGTGGGGGAGGCCATCAACAATCTCCAAATTGAGATATTAGCCTGGGACTTCTTGAGTTGAGCCAAACTAGATTCTCTGATTCACTTTTCAAGCTACTGGTTTCGGCCTCATTGGCCCTTGATTGATCCACTGCTAGGGCCTTGCCCTTGTAATATCTCCCACTTCGGTTCTCCATCACACTGACCGATTTCTTCACAATAATTTTTATGGGATAACTATCCTTATCATCACTGTCTATTATAGTGATTATTCCTACATAGGATCATCCTCCTCTTCTTCTAATTCTTCTTCCTTGCTAAGGGTGGGAAGTCGAGGTCCTCCGCAAATGTCAATGGTCCTTGCTCGCACCTTCTTCACTGTATTAAAAAGTCATGCAATTGTTGTATCTATCATTTCTACAAGTGTGGCATGTCCCCCTACTTTTTCAAGGAACATCAACTGCTCGATGTAGCATTGTTCACTGATGGCTACTTCACCTAATATTTGATCAATCTCATATGCCTCGAGTTTGATGTCAACCAAAAAATTATAGACATAAGCCATGTGTTTAGCTATAGGGTTTGGTTCTCCTTCCAAAGTGATCTCATATCCTTCACTATCTTCTGAATCTGATGCCTGATCTTCCCCTTCAATGTGAATTTAGAATGCCGACTGAATAACATCTGTGGGATAAACCATCGGGTCATCCTCGTCGATGGCATACATAGAATATCCTCTCGGATCCCTAGGTGAGTAGTTCCCTAATTCATCATCATTATCATTGTGCCAAGGCCCTTGGTAATCATCCCAGTCAGGGTACTCATCATCATCTTGAGAATCAGAGTCATCTTCACTCTTGTTCTTATCATCTTCTTCTTCACTAATTTTCCCCTCACTTGATTCTTCATCTGATTCATCATCTTCTGTGTCACTCCCTATGTGGATTAGGGAGGTATGCTCTTTAATCTATTCCCATATGGCCAATGCATTTACTGCAATGAGAAGATCATCTGTAATCTCTTCAATCATCTCTGGGTTATCCTCTGAAGATATAGTGTGTTGAATTAGAGTAGTGGGATCACCCTCTTGGTCTTTATTCATCTCTGGGTTATCTTGTTGACAAAGTCATCTTTGGGGAGTTTGGTAGTGCAAGCATATCCTTCCAATTGTACCCATCCGTCCATCCTTTTTTTGGTTTGTACACCGAACCTTGAGAATGGGATTAGTAAGAGGGTGATAAGGGATATAAGGCAAGATGGTATGAATGTGATATAATTTAAGAAGTAGGATATGAAGATTGGGGGTGATAGGATGAGAAAATTCCTTCTCCTTGATGGCGTGGTGAAGGTTGATGATATGGTGGAGGTTGGTAATATAGTGAAGGTTGGAGGTATGGTGAAGGTTAGAGGTATGGTGGAGTTTGGCAATATGGTACGGTGGATTTTTCTGTTGCTAAGGAAGGATAAATGGTGGGAGTCTGATCTTCTGATTTTTCTTTTGATGACTCTTTCCTTTTGGGAGTCCTCATGATTCTGACCCTTTGACTCATGATTTTTCTGCGGGCATTCATGTGATTCCTCCGAGCTCTGAATACAATAAGTTGAGTGGGATCACTCTCTGTGGTTTCTTCATCTAGATTGTTCACATGATCGGGAAGTGGATTGGTGTTGACATTGGGAGGTTGCTTAACCTTGATTTCAATGGTCCCGTTGTCTACCAAATCCTGGATTGCATATAGAATACGTATGCATCTTTCAGTGTTGTGCCCCTTTTAAGTATAGTAAGCACAATACTCATGGTCTCTATACCAAGCTAGAGGAGGGTTGCTGATTACTCTTGGAGCCACTGTCCTTAGCAATCCTTATTTCTTTAGCTTTTCATATACTGCTGTCACTGGCATTCCCAAATTAGAAAACTATCTTCTTGGGCGAGGAGCCCTCTGAGAGGATGCATCTGCTTGTATCATAAATGGTGATGAAGAGGTGACGGGTGAGACTGACTGTTGGACGACACCCACCACATTAGTTTTGGGACCCTATCCCCGTCCAACTCTAGTGTTTTTTCCTACCTCTTGGAATGATCCTTGATACTGGGCTTCTCTCAAAATTCTATTTTCCACATGTGTGCCTGTGGCTATTAGGGCATCAAAAGTCTGTAGATGTTGGTAGTAGTGGACATCATAATAAGTCTTTGATAAGTTCTCAATCAACATCTCCACTTGTTCTACTTCTGAAGGCCGATCTGCCATCTTGGCGGCCTTATCCCTAAATCTCATCAAGAAGGCGGTGAATCCTTCTCTAGGCTATTACCTCAACATTTCAAGCTCTTGTCGCTTCACATCCACTTCAGTGTTGTATAAATATTGCTTAGTGAAGGCTTTCACCACTGTTGCCCAATTTTGAGTTTGGGAAGACTCTAACTAGGTGAGCCACCTTAGTACTGGTCTTGATAGGGTTAACATGAAGGCTTGCCACATCTGGTGGTCTGCAAGTTGCCATGACTTGGCGATGCTAAGGAAGACCTTGAGATGAGCCTTAGGGTCCCTTGATCCATCAAACCTATTAGTCTGCCACTTGAATTTCTCGGGAATCCTTACCCTAGAAAAGAAACTCATTTCATCAGAATCCACTACTTGGCTTTTCGAGCCTTTTCTCCCTCGAATCATATTCTCCAACTTCTCTAATGGCTCTCTGAGTTTCCTTTCCTTCTCTGTCTCTGGAGGCTCCATTTGGACATATGCGGCAAACTCTTCTTCCTCATCTTCAATTACTACCCTGGGAGGAGGGACCCTAGAATAGAGCCCCCGTTGTCCATTTGGATGGGTAGGTGAAGCTCCTCTCTGACCGATTGGCCTGACCTATTTCGATTCTCCTAAGTCAACTCGGGAAGAATTCTCGGGATGACCCGTAGGTCCATTTTGATCGAACTCTCCTGTAGCTTGTGCTGGTTCAACCCTGAGAGGGTTTTGGAGTGCATGCAATATCTGAGCTATTCCTCTCTTGACCTTAGCCATTTTTGTCTACAAGGTCTCTAGGGGTGGACCTAGGCTTGCTCGGGTGATTCAAGGTCGTTGGGATCCATGTGAACTGGGTCATAATCACTTGGTGGTAGACAATATTGAAGAGACAATGGAGGTGACACTGAACTTAAGCGAGTCAACCGACTACCCTAACATGTCCAAATGGACCGCTGAGAATACTTGAGGTGTGGAATTGTGCCTGAATAAAAAATGATTTATTTTAGGATTCCTGAATTTCTAACCCCTTATTCACACATTCACTAGATTAACAACCAATGATCCATCCAAAGTTAGTCTACTTAATGACAAGGAGTGGGTAGGGGTCGATGCCTCTAGTCCACTGTTTGAGATTTTAAAATGTAACTGCAAGCGTATGGATCAGTGTAGCTATGGGTCAAACACAGGGAGAGCAACCACTTTATTTTTTTGCTTCTTTTAATAATGCGAAAGTGAACCGATTAATGATTGTGATCTAATTTTAATTATCGTCCTAAACATATGTATCTAAAATAATGTCCTAACCATTCGTCATCTAAGAATTTAAAGACGCAAGCCACGCAATTGAAATTAAATAAATAAATAACTAAAAATAAACAACCCACACAATTAAAAAAACAATAAAGGAAAAAATACTGAAATAAAAATAAAGTAAAAGAAAGGGGATAAAGCAAGAGAGAGACTCACAAGTAGGTTTCTCTACTTAGCCCGATGTATGCATCATAATATGAGCTTCCCTACTTGACCAAAGAGTCACTCTCACAAGAGTTACTCTACTTGGCTTTAGTGGAAGGAAGACAATTAAAATAAAAACAACAAATTGATGGTTCTATGGCTAGGAGGGGCAAAGCCAACACATACACTAGCCATGAACCTTGGGGGAAAGGGATAGCAATAATGTAATGACTGAAATTAAAATCTTAAATTAAGAAAGAAAGGGTAGTCAGAAGAGGGAATGAAGGGGGGGGGAGAGAAGATTACTGAAGGAGCCTACTTACTTGAACTTCATCCCTTGAACTGAAAACTTGATCGATTTGAGATACTACCAGTACTAAAAATTAGATCTGGAATAAACCAAATCTAAAATTTCTAGTACTAGAGAAAGCAAATCTAAAGAAAAAAATTAAACTTTAAAGACATGCTTCATAGCTTGTTCTTGTCACCTAGAACTAAGCCAAGAACTAGAACTTGAAATTACAACTTCAATTGTTTAAACAATAAAAATAAAAGACTGAATCAAAAACAAAAGTGCTTGCATTAATTGAATAAAAAGTACTTACAAAAGTATTTAAAGCATAAACCTAAAACTAGAGCTAGAGAAAGAGATAGAGAAACTAAGAAAAAACCCTAGAAGAAGAATGAAGTGCCTCCTCCCCTTCTGTTAGTTCTATTATATAGAGAATGGGGGAGGGAAGCTAACAATTTTAGCTTTAAAAAAAAAAGATTTTTTTTATCTTGTTGATGAAGTGGAGGAGAGAGAAGAGAGAAAACTTGTGGAGAGAGATCTCCCACGATTTTTCTTGCTTTTTTCTTCCTATTTTTTTCTATTTTTCTCTCTCTTCTTGCACAAGAAACCCCCTTTAGCCGTTTTTTCTTGCTTGGATTTTGACAATATTCTATTTTAATGGGAAATTCCATCCATGCCCTTGTCTTTTCTTTTCTTTTTTCCTATTTTTTCTCTTTATTTTCTCTCTCTTCTTCAAACTTGTGTACAACTACCTTGGTCGACCTCCTTTATGTGATGAGTAGGAGAGAGAAAATCTTCTAAAAAAAACCTCAATAAAATGGTAGGAAAGATGTTCGAACTTGAGACCTCTTAATAAGCAAGGGATTTTGCACACCACAACTCACCAACTACGCTAAGTAGTTGCTATTACCAAAAATGAATCTTCAATCACTTAAGGATGTGGTCCATCAATCCTTGTTGGCATTTGAAATATTCCTTATACCCTTGGGACAACTGCAGATGAGATGGTTCTGTATCTTGGTTCAGTTCTGATCCATTATTCTTTTTCTGATCCGAAAAAAATAATCACTTGTACGATTGACCAAACTAATGTGTACTTACAATTGAACACTTCCATCTTGCTCAGAATTTCATCATCTTTGTAACCATAAAAGAAATAGGACATTTTTACGTGTAAAATTGGAGATATAACGCTCGATAGTCCTTAAGGCCTTGAAAATATAAAACCTGTAAAAAGATAGTAAAACCTAAGGTAGATCCATTCTAAATATGTAAAATGCATGTTTTAATACACTAGATTTCACACATAAATGTGCTCATCAGAATTCTCCCACACTTAGACTTTGCTAGTCCTCGAGTAAAACAAAAAGAAAAAAAATAAAAATAAAAAACCTAACTCACTTTCATAGGAATCACGGTTGCATTTAGCATGTGCAACAAGCCTTTAAACCCCTAGGTCAACCCTAGTGGATGAGTTGTGTTTCGTGGATGTTTGTAGTGAATATACACCCAAAATTCAGAATAAAAAAATCCCAACCTTGGCTAAAGGTAAGGCCCATACCGATCTAGAGCAAAGATAATTCCTCTTACAAGGGACCCCTACACTTGAACTTTTATTACCCTTTATCAATTCCAGGCACTAGCATATTTCTTAATTTGGAACTCACTTCGTCTCTTCCAAAAAATCCTTATCTTAAGGTAAAACCACTTGTGAAGAAATAGGGAACCAATAACTAAGGCGTTGGAGTGTTTTATACCAAAACATATTACCAAACATTAATGACATTTACACATTTTTTTTTCCTTTTTTTGCTTAATAAACTCTATTCTACTCCACTACTTTTGGCCTGAATGACATGGTGGAGCAAACACCAGACACCCAAGTTACTATTTAGCTTCGCTTTTTGCATATGCCCACAAAGACAGTGATGCTAGAGTTCTTTCAAAAATTTTCTCCCTAGGAATTTCGATCAAGACACCACACTTCCTAAGGTGCAATGCCCTGTCTAGTTCCAAGGGAATCAACTCTTATTCTTCTTTATACTGCATTTCACACTTCATTTAAAATTATGCATATGTCAACTCATGCTAAATTAAAAGGAAGGTCTCAACTCCAAATCAAAAGTACAAGGAACCCACAGACTTACATATAGTCCAACACTATAAAACATGGATCTCTTATTTTTCAAAAGAAAGTCCCATCTCAAGACACAGACTTGTTTCTTTCTTCTCAACATGGTTTTTATACGTTCAAAATGGGTATCTTAATCAAAACTTTTATTTTCATACATCAAGCAACCGAATGGTATGATCATTAGCCAAAAGTCAAAGTAGGACTTCATCTTTTAGCAAGCTTAAAAAACAAAAAGAAAAACAAATAAAACAAAGTGGAAAAAGCAAAAACTAGTTTCCCTCCCCCACACTTAAGTCATGCAATGTCCTCAATGCATGGAAAGAATTAAAAATGAAGACAATGCAAGGGGTCATACCTGATTAAAAGTTAGTCATCAGTGTAAAGAGGTTCATGGAGATCCATGACCTCTTCACTACCAGTAGTACGAAACTCGAGGAATGGTTTCAAACGCTGACCATTAACCTTCAAAATTACTCCAGTTCCTGGATTCAAAATCTCCATAGCCCTATGGGGATATACATTATGGACGATAAACGGGTCATCCCATCGGGATCTAAGCTTACTAGGGAAAAGAACAATCGAGAGCTGTATAATAAGACCTTATCACCAATTGTAAAAGATTTCCGCAGAATGTGCTTACAATGGAAAGCTTTGGTATTTTCCTTGTAAATCCTAGAACTTTCATAGGCATCATTCCTAAGTTCCTCAAACTCAAATAGTTGGAGCCTACGATGAATTCCCCCATCAGACAAATCAAAGTTGAGCTTCTTGATTGCCCAAAAGGCCTTATGCTACAACTCAACTAGTAAATGATAAGCTTTTTTATATACCAAACGGTAGGAAGACTAGCCAAGGTCAGTCTTAAATGTAGTCCAATGGGCCCACAAGGTATCAATGAGCCTAAGGGACCAATCATTACGGTTGGGATTAACATTTTTCTCTAAGATTTGTTTGATCTGCCTATGAGACACCTCCACTTACCCACTAGTTTGAGGGTGATAAGGGGTAGATAACTTATGGGTGATCCCATACTTTTTCATTAAGGCCTCAAAAGGTCGATTACAAAAATGAGTACCCCTATCACTAATTATTGCACGTGGAGCACTAAAGTGGGAAAAAATATTCTCTTTGAGAAACTGGACCACCACTTTTTGGTCATTAGATTTACAAGGTATGACCTCTATCCATTTAGAAACATAATCAACAGCTAAAATTATGTACAAATTTTCAAAGGAATTAGGAAATGGTCCCATAAAATCGATGCCCCATACATCAAAGATTTCAACTACCAAAATAGGGTTGAGGGGCATCATGTTCCTCTTAATGATACAACTAAAAGACTGGCAGGTGGGACAAGCCTTGCAAAAATCAAAAGCATCTCTAAAAAGAATGGGCCAATAAAATCTGCATTGGAGAACCTTTGCGGTAGTCTTCTTAGGTCCAAAGTGTCCACCACATGCATGATTATGATAAAAAGAGAGAATAGAATGTTTCTCATGATCAGGAACACATCGTTGGATAATCTGATCCGGACATATCTTAAACAAATAAGAATCATCCCAGAAAAAATGCTTAACTTGGAAATGAAATCTATACTTATCTTGGGTGGACCAGTGATCCGGAGTCACACCTGAAACTAAGAAGTTGATAATGTCAGCAAACCATGGTTCACTGGACATTGTAAATAATTATTCATTTAGAAATTTCTCGTTGACTGGAGAATCGATAGTCAAGGAATTGGAAAGTCAGGATAAATGGTCTGTAACTAGGTTTTCAACTCATTTTTTATCCTTACTTTCTAAATCAAACTCTTGTAAAAGTAAAACCCACCTAATGAGACGAGCTTTGACATCCTTCTTCTAAACTAGGTATCTGAGAGCAGAATGATTAGTATACACCACCATATGTGAACCAACTAAGTAAGATTGAAACTTTTCTAATGCAAACACAACAGTTAAAAATTCTTTTTCAGTGGTTTTATAATTGAGTTGTGCATCATTTAAGGTCCTACTAGCATAGTAAATGATAGTGGGTAACTTATTAATCTTTTGACCCAAAACCGCTCCTATGGGAAAATTTGAAGTATCACACATTAGTTCAAAAGGTTCATTCCAAACAGGTGGTTGAACAATGGGTGCATTGGTCAAATCCTTCTTAAGTTACTTAAAGGATTCTAGACACTCTTTAGAAAACTCAAAAGTTTGATCTTTGGCAAGTAATGAAGTGAAAGGTTGGGCTAATTGACTAAAGTTCTTAATAAGCCTTCTGTAGAAGCCCGCATGCCCTAGAAAAGATCGAACGTCCTTAACAGATTGAGGAGGTGGTAAATTATCAATTAAATTCATTTTGGCTCTATCTATCTTAATTCCCTCCTTGGATATTATATGACCTAAAATAATACCAGATTTAACCATAAAATGGCCTTTCTCCCAATTCAAAACCAAATTCTTAGATATGCACCTTTTTAAAACTAGAGAAAGATGATGAAGACATTCAGAATAGGAATTCCCATGAATTGAAAAGTCATCCATAAATACTTCTAAGAATTTTTTGACCATGTCAGAAAAGATGCTCATCATACATCGTTGAAACGTAGCAGGGGCATTGCAAAGCCCAAGGGGCATACGCCTGTAAGCAAATGTTCCATATGGGCTTGTAAAAGTGGTCTTTTATTCGTCCTCTAAAGCAATTGGGATCTGGTTATAGCCAGAATATCCATCAAGAAAATAATAGTATTCATGTTCAGGTAACCTCTCTAACATCTGGTTAATGAATGGTAATGGGATGTGGTCCTTCCAAGTTGCCACATTAAGTTTTCTATAGTCTATGCACACTCTCCACCCTGATTGGACACGAGTTGGAATTAGTTCATTATTGGCATTGGGAACTACAGTCACCGGAGACTTCTTAGGCACTATGTGAACTGGGCTTATCCATTGGATGTTAAAAATAAGATAAATTATTTTATAATCCATGCACTTTAGGATCTCTTTCTTAGTGGCTTCCATCATCACTGGGTTAGCTCTTCTTTGGGGTTCCGTGGATGGCTTGAAATCCTCCATAAGATGTATATGATGTTGCATAATGGAAGGGCTTATATCATTGAAATCAGCCATGGTCCAACCTAAGGCTTCCTTATTATCTTTTAACACTTTAAGTAACTCATCTTCCTGGCTAGAAGTCAAATTTGAAGAAATTATTACAGGAAGGGTCTAGTCATACCTCAAATTAGATGGCAACTCCTTAAGATCTAGCTTAGGGGGCTCAACTATGGAAGGTTTGGGAATAGAATTGGAAATGGGTCCTAAGGGCTCCATAGGTGTGTGAAGGCTCAAGACTTTAGAAAAGAAATTCTCACTATCATCATCTAACTCATCCATACACTCTTGAAATTCTAAATCAAAATCAATATCAAAGTTAGTAACTAAATCATCAGAAAAATCCAAAAAATCCTCAAGCATATTGATCTCTTCTTCCATATGTGGTTGCTTATCTATCCTAAACATGTTAAACTCAATAGTTTGGTTACCAAAAGATAATATTAGGAAACCATTCCGATAATTGATTAATGTATTACTGGTAGCTAAGAATGATCTTTCTAAAATTATTGGGATCTCATCCTTGGTTAAAAAGGGCTTGGTATCTAACACAATGAAATCAACAGGAAAAATAAATTCCCCCACCTTTAGTAAGACATCCTCAACCATCCTTTTAGGTATCTTAATAGACCTATCTGCCAATTGAAGAAGAGTTCTAGTGGCTTTCAATTATCCCAATCCTAGTTGCTTGTATACATAGTAAGGTAAAAGATTCACACTTGTGCCAAGGTCAAGTAAGGCATGTTCAATGTAAGTGTTGCCTATGACACAAGATATGGTATGGCTCCCTGGATCCTTATACTTGGCTGCTATAGGCTGAGTAATTATGGAACTAATGTTACCTGCCAAGAACGCCTTTTTGGGCACACTATACATTTGTGAGTACACAAATGTTTCAGTACCTTTGCATAGGCGGGGATCTAGGATATGACATCTAAAAGAGGGATGTTCGCTTCTACCATTTTGAAGACTTCTAAAATTTTATCCATAAAAGCAGTCTTTTTTTATGTACCAAGCGATTAGGAAATGGGACAGTATGAACATAAGGACTATTAGGGATTTGCCCTTTCAGAAGAATCATTTTTGGTTTCCTCAACCAAATCATCTTTAGTTTCAGAAGAATCTTTAGGTTCATCAGACGAACCTGGAACAAGAGGCACACTTGTGTCCTCAACTGAAGGATAGTTAACAAGAGTAATAGATAGGGAAGATTTAGGAACGCTCTGTTGGTACTCTCTACCACTCCTAAGGGCATAAATAACATTACATTAGTTAGAGGGCCCTTGTTGGGTCTGACTTTATACTATATTCAATGGTGCATTAGTTGGTGCTTGTGAACTAACAGGCTGATGATGCCTAGGATTAGGCTCTGGTTGGCTGGATAAAGTTTCTTTCTCCCTCTCACGCATAATTGAGATAACTTGGGTGAGTTCTCTTGTAAGATTTTGGTGTATTGTCATGAGGAGGGCCATATTTTTTTTCAAGTCACTTATTCTACTTGCCTCTCTAGGGTTGCTGATAAGATGATAGGAGAGGTGCCCTAGAAAAACTAGCCTGAGGTCTTACATTTGACCTAGGAAAAGTATTTTGGGAAAAAAATTATTGTGCAAAGGGAGGCCTTTGGGGTCCAGGTTGATCTTGATTATGAAAATTGGAAGGCCCTTCTTGGTTGCCCTGATTCCAAGAGAAATTTAGGTGATTTCTCCATTCTGGATTGTAGGTATTACTATATGGATTATTCCGGTATAAAGCATTAACACTATCATTAGAAGTGCCCCCAGAGGTGTTGGGGCATTCTTCTATGACATGTCCAGGAGACTGGCACTAAGCACAAATCTTAACCAAATTGACTGATGATAACTCTCTAGGAACAACAGCCTTAATCCTCTTGAGTAGGCTATCCAAATGGGTTCTTTGACTACTATCCCATCTCCACAAATTATCCTTTTCCTCTTATGGTTCTTTCACTCTCTTGGGTTGATTCCCATTCACGAGTTTTATCAGCTAAGTCAAGTAAGAATTCCCATACCTTTTCTTCATCTGTAAAGGATGTGAATCCCTCAGGGCATATAGACTCTATCATTTGTTTAATTGGGTAATCAATACCCTCATAAATTATTTGACATAAATGCCATAAGTCTAGACCATGGTGAGGGCATTCTTGGAGTAGATCCTTGAATCTCTCCATAAGTTTTGAAAAGGACTGACTAGGATTTTGCTTAAACTGAAGGATATCACTTTTAAGCTTATTGGTCTTGTGAGTTAGGAAAAACTTCTTAAGGAAGACAACTGTGAACTGTTCCCATGAGGTTATGGAATTTGTGGGTAACCCATATAACCACTTCTTAGCATGGTATTTTAATGCAAAAGTGATAAACCTAAGCTTAACAGCATCATCAGAAAGTTATTGGATCTTAATTAGAACATATAGCTCTTCAAATTCCCTTAGAAATAGGTATACATCCTTAGAAGTCAACCCATGGAAGTGGGGCAACATAGTGATGTATTGAGATTTGAGTTCAAAATTATTGCTCGGGGCTTGTGGCAAAACTATGCAGGAAGGTTGGGCAGTTCTAGCAGGGTAGAACCTATCTTTTAGAGATTTAGGTGAAGGTTTTGATGTTGGTCTCCCATATTGAAAGGTTTTAAAGAGAGCAAACATATAGGGTCACTACTTGTTTGATCTCTTCTTTTTAATCGATTCTTAGTATTACGTATCCACCTAACACTCATGCAACAGAAAACTACCCACTACTAGAGTAAGACAAGCATAAAAGAACGGATAGCAAAACTTTTTTCTGATTTTATGATTTTTTTTTGCTTTTTGGGAGCTTACCGGCAGTGATCCAGGGTTGCTCAGGTCAATTCCTGAGCTACTGCTACAGGGCGAAACCTATCTTTATTATACTGTGAGGCATGTCGACCTCCACCGATACAACTATTATTGCAAGTTGTTCTTCTCAGGAGTTCAATAAAAAAAAAAAAAAAAAAAAAAAGCAAACAAAGCACTCCGATTTACCAAAAGAAAGCAAAAAATAACATGGAATTGTCTCCCCGACAACGGTGCCAAAAACTTGTTTGAGATTTTAAAATGTAACTGCAAACATACGGATCAGTGTAGCTACGGGTCGAACACAGGGAGAGCAGCCACTTTATTTTTTTGCTTCTTTTAATAATGGGAAAGTGAACATATTAATGATTGTGATCTAATTCTAATTACCGTCCTAAACATATGTATCTAAAATAACGTCCTAACCATTTGTCATCTAAGAATTTAAAGACGCAAGCCACACAATTAAAATTAAATAAATAAACAACTAAAAATAAACAACCCACACAATTAAAAAAAACAATAAAAGAAAAAAATACTGAAATAAAAATAAAGTAAACGAAAGGGGATAAAGCAAGAGAGAGACTCACAAGTAGGTTTCTCTACTTAGCCCGAGGGATGCATCATAATATGAGCTTCCCTACTTGACCAGAGAGTCATTTTTACAAGGGTTACTCTACTTGGCTTTAGGGAAAATGAGACAATTAAAATAAAAGTAATAAATTGATGGTTCTATGGCTAGGAGGGGTAAAGCCAACACATACACTAGCCATGAACCATGGGGGAAAGGGATAGTAATAATGTAATGACTGAAATTAAATCCTAAATTAAGAAAGAAAGGGTAGTCAGAAGAGAGAATGAGAGGGGGGAGAGAAGACAATTGAAGGAGCCTACTTATTTGAACTTCATCCCTTGAATTGAAAACTTGATCGATTTGAGATACTACCAGTACTAAAAATCAGATCTGGAATAAACCAAATTTGAAATTTCTAGTACTAGAGAAAGCAAATCTGAAGAAAAAAAATTGAACTTGAAAGACATGCTTCATAGCTTGTTCTTGTCACCTAGAACTAAGACTAGAACTATAACTTAAAAATTACAACTTCAATTGTTTAAATAATAAAAATAAAAGACTGAATAAAAAATAAAAGTGTTTGCATTAATTGAATAAAAAGAACTTACAAAAGTATTTAAAGCATAAACCTAGAACTAGAGCTAGAGAAAGAGATGGAACAACTAAGAGAAAACCCTAGAAGAAGAATGAAGTGCCTCCTCCCCTTGTGTTAATTCTATTATATAAAGAATGGGGGAGGGAAGCTAACGATTTTAGCTTCTAAAAAAAAATATTTTTTTTTTCTTGTTGATGAAGTGGAGGAGAGAGAAGAGAGAAAACTTATGGAGAGAGATCTCCCACGATTTTTCTTGTCATTTTCTTCCTATTTTTTCTCCCTTTTTCTATTTTTCTCTCTCTTCTTGCACAAGAAACCCCCTTTGGCCGATTTTTCTTGCTTGGATTTGGACAATATTCTATTTTAATGGAAAATTCCATCCATGCCCTTGTCTTTTCTTTTTTCTTCTTTCCTATTTTTTCTCTCTTCTTCAAACTTGCGTACAACTATCTTGGCCGACCACCTTTAAGTGATGAGTAGGAGAGAGAAAATCTTCTAAAAAAAACCTCAATAAAATGGTAGCTAAGCGGTTTGAACTTGAGACCTCCTAATAAGCAAGGGATTTTGCACACCAAAACTCACCAACTACGCTAGGTAGTTGTTGTTACCAAAAACGAATCTTCAATCACTTAAGGATGTGGTCCTCTTGTTGGCATTTGAAATATTTCTTATACCCTCGGGATAACTGCAGATAGACTGGTTCTGCATCTCGGTTCAATTATGATCCATTATTCTTTTTCTGACCGAAAAGAATAATCACTTGTACGGTTGACCAGACGAATGTGTACTTACAATTGAACACTTCCATCTTTCTCAAAATTTCATCATCTTTGCAACCATGAAAAGAAATAGGACCTTTTTACGTGTAAAATTAGAGATATAGTGCTTGATAGTTTTTAAGGCTTTGAAAATATAAAACCTACAAAAAGAGAGTAAAACCCAAGGTAGCTCCATTCTAAATATGTAAAATGCATGTTTTACTACACTAGATTTCACACATAAATGTGCTCATCATCCACTCAATGCCATAAGTGAGAATACACACAATGGGTTGACCATGATACTCCTATTAATACATTCTTTGCCAATAAAGCCATGCTTTCCTTAATCTTATCCCACTAGGTGACCTTCCTCCTAGTTTCCTCGGGTCTTTTGGATAATTCTGCATTTTGTGGGGCTTCGACAGAAATCAGTCAAGATTATGTATGCTGAATCACCTATATTTCATTTCTAAGCAGGAAGAACATCTTTTATCCGAAACCAACTTAGGAGAGCATTTCTTTACGTCTAGAATATGTCATAGAAAAATTTCTTTTCAAGACCGCAAACAAATTCTATAGATTAGCTTATGGTGTTCCTAGTGTTCTCCATCTATTTCCAACATAATGCGAGTATGCAGTGGATGCAATAGGACCGATAAGGCTTCCTTGACAGGATCTATATACGTAAGGTACATGATCCTTTTGATATACTCGTGGATATGAGATCAAGGGGGTGACTTCTTTGCCTATTACTCGTGACTACAGATAAGGTTAAGCAACTGGCCATAGGGTGGTGGAACCGTGAGTGATTGTGTACAAAAGTGTAATATGGGAATATCATCATTTGATCTCAGAATGTCATAAAGTGCACTGACCTCCTCGAGGGTGCTGGCACAATTATGAACATCCTCGCCATTTAACAATACCCCACACCCTTGTACAAGAAGCGGGTATCATTTGCTCTTAAAGTACTCTCCATGACATGCACTAATCTCCCTGAGGGTGTGAGCATGATTGGGAGTTCCTCTCTAAATGATTTCACTTCGAGCACAATGCATGATCTGGTTAGCAAATACAATTATAAACATGGGGTTAGCCAAACATGTTTTCAAACAAATGTGGTGGTGGAAAATGTTCTTGCATTTAATGGTAACATCTAGTGTTGGAAGCTTGACATTTATCCCGAGTGGAGTCACCACTGTGAGGGTAGCGGCAAAAAAAATGGGACTTCTGCGTCATTGATTTCGTCCTCTCTCCTCTCTTTCTCATTTTAACGAGGGAGGGCCTATGTCGTGTGTGCTTACCCTGCGGGCCCTGCACCACCTTATCATAGCTCGGAGATACGTACAGGCCTATTTCGTAAGAGTGTAAAGTTCATCATTCAAGACAGGGATTTGATGATGGTCTAATACGGGGATCGGGGGATCATACAAAAGGGTTTGGAGTCACCACCTAGGATTATGGGTTTTGGGCCCGAGGGTGGGCTTGATTCCTGAGAAAAGAGCCTAAAAGTTGGTCTGGTCCAGAGATTTAGGGTACGTGTCAGGTTGTAGAATTGGGAAGGTGTTAGGCACCCAATCTACCCTGTTCAACCGATCTTCCTACTAGATGCTTAAGAATGAACATTTTTCATAATTATTCTTATTTTGCATGCATGGCTAAGTTATCACACATATTTACATTGACTGAATTTAAATGACTATGTACACTAAAACAAGGTTTATATAAAGTCTACATTTTGCTAATTCTGTTGAGAAATTATACCTGAGCTTGACCCCTGTTTCATGTTAAGAGGGGTGGATCCCATGGTTGATGCTAGTACGAACTTTCTTCTGGATTCTCCAGGCTTAGGGGAAGATGGTCTTGACCTCTAACTTCTTTTCTCGTGAGATGTTGACTGTGATGATATTCAAATAGAGTTCCAGCTAAGAATGGTTACTTTTGGATTTGGGTTCGGATAGAGTTTCAGCTAGGGAAGGTTATTTTCGAATTTGAATTCAGACAGAGGTTCAGCTAAGGAAGGCTATTTCTGGGCTTAGGCTGAGGTGGCACTCGGATAGAGCTTCTACTGGGGATAGGCTATGGGAGGGCTAGGCTGAGGTGGCACTCAGACAGAGCTTTCGCTGGGGGATAAGCTATAGGAGGGCTAAAAGGGAACTTTTCCTAAAAAATCTCAGTCAAAGAAAGCTAAGGATTGAAGAATCCCGAAGGCCCGAAGAACACTTTGGATCTTATGAAGATCTCTCCGAAGACTTGAAAATCCTCAAGGTGGAAAGGGGAGGAGAGAGGGCAGAGCTTCACTACTAAGGGGTGCTCACTTAAGAGACTTGGATTATGGTGGTAATGTTGTGTAAAATCCAAGGGAGGGGGTACTTATAGATTTTTTAGACCAATAGGGAGGAGAGAGAAAATTTCTTAACCAATGGTAGTAAAATGTAATTTTTCTAAACCACTGGGGTGAAAGTAAGAAATTTTGGACCAAAGGGGTGGAGGGTAATTTTCCATAGCCAATGGGGTGAAAGGTAATTTTTTTGGACTAATAAGGTAAAAAGACTCCTTTTTGGACCAATAGGAGGCTACAGTGTAGGGTATGCTAGCAAGGCAATGTAGGGTACACAGGTGGGTGAAAAGGGAATTTCTTCTCTAATTCGATTTTCGACAGGGGGATTTCGATCACCGACGGGAGGGACAGAGGTTTCGACAGGGGTGCGGCAGCTTCGACAGAGGTGCTGGAGGTCCTGGAGCTCCAACAGTGGTGTTAGGGTTCCATCAGTAGTGTTGGGGCTTTGATAGGGGTGCAGGGGCTTCAACATGGGGGCTGGGAGTCTGACAGCGTGCTGAAACTTGGTCGGGTATATGAGGGACTTGGTCAGTACACACAGGGCTTGGTCGAGTGCATGCAAGTCTTGGTCGGGTGCATGCTAGGCTTGACTGTGTGCACGTGGGGCTTGGTTGGGTGCATGTGGGGCTTGGTCGTGTGCACAAGGGGCTTGGTTGTGTGTATGCAGGGTTTGGCCCTGTGTACGCAGGGCTTCCATGGGCGGGGTTTGGGTACTCATGGAAAGGCATGATCGTATGGGTGGGGTTTAGGCACTCAAGGCAAGGCATGGGTGCTCGCATGGGCGGGGTTTGAGAACTTAAAGTGCGATTTCCTAGAATAATTGTGGGAGATCCGATGGTATGATTTTGGCATACCATATATCGTTGAAAATGTAATTCTTGAGTACTATGCATCTATGTGGTCACTTTGACTGGATTCTCTTGTATATGAAATGTCATAATTGGACCCTTCTTTTCTCTCGTGTGGGTTTTCTGGGAATTTTGGACGAGTATGGAATGCTCTTGGGAATAATTACCTCAGTCAGTTATCATCTCTGTTGATCGGAGGTGAAAGATCGAGTCCAAGATCCATATATCATCATAGCCAAGGGAGGGTAACAAAATTGGATGTCTACACATAGCCAGAGGAGGGTGACAATATTGGATGTCTACAGAATGCCCCTCTTTGGCAGAGGTCTGTGCCAACAGCCAAAGGGCAAAGAAAAGAACGACTACATTTTGTTACCCGGAGCATGTACTGCCGTCATCTTACTCATTAATGATGGAGTTGAAAATACAACAAGTAATATCTCCTAACTACTTTAAAGTTTAAGACTTACCTGGGCTACCGATTGTAGAAAAGAAATTCGTTGCTCTTCCAATCCTGCAAAAGACGTTAGTACTTGATCTTTGATTTTTCCTATGCTGGGCTTCCATGTGCCAGTTTAGGGAATTCATCAATGAGATCGGGCTACTTAGAGCCGATTCAAAAAGATTGGGCCACCTGGGGCCGGTTGAACAAAATTGGGCCACTTGGGACCAGATCAATGAAATTGAGCCACCTGGGGCCGAGTTAATGAAATTGGGCCACCTGGGGCCAGTTTAATGAAATTGGACCACCTGGGGCCTGTTCAATGAAATTTCTCTTTCATATTGATTTTTTTTTGATTGGGGTTCTTGAATTTGGATCATGGGATTGGAACCTTGAATTTGGACCTTTGAATCTTGAAATTTATCTTTTGATTTGTAATCTTGCTCTTTGCTTTTGATTTGGAATTTTGAATTCTACCTCTTGAATTGGATTTTCACCTTCCCTTTTCATGTGATATAATTTTCATCTACCACACAAACTTGGATTTCACCTTCCACTTTTATGTGATGTAATTTTCATTTACCAATTAAATTTGGATTTTACCTTCCACTTTTATGTGATTTAACTTTTATCTACCAATTAAATTTCACCTTCCACTTGAATTTGATTTTCACTTTCTAATTTCATGTGATGTAATTTTTTTCTACCACAAGAAATTACTCTGAATTTTGTATTTTGTGGTAAGAATCTTCGAATTGCACCTTGGAATTAGAATCTCATTTTTTTGAGGAAATGAAATTTTTAACCATAAAATGGTCCCCACCTTCTGTTCATTCCCCATTCCAATTTTCTGAGTTGGGAATGACTTGTGAGCGAGTGAGCTTTGGTTTTTTTTCGAAGCTTTTTACAGTTTTTCAGGTTTCTTCAAAAAATTTTCAAAAATCTTCAAGTTTTCCTTGAAGTTCTTCACAGTTCTTGAGGAATTTGGAGAATTTGACACTTTTTGGGATTTTTTTGTAAATTATGAAACTTCTTGGAGTTCCTTGTAATTTTGAAAAATATGGCTAAGAGAAGAAAGAGGAAGACTCGTGGAGAGATCCAGTTGGATGGTTGCAGCAATTCTTCTCAAGGGGACAAGAAGCCCATGGATTGAAACACTAGATAAACACTCCATAAGACTCGGGATCATATCTGCAACTCAGTATGGGGCACTTGGGTGAGTCCTTGCATTTTTGTCATTTCTCTTTATTCATTTATTATATATATATATATATATATATATATTTTAATTTTAGGAGCACAATGAGGGAGTACCACCGACCTTGGCCAAATATGGTCATCCAAACACAGCTTGGGATTGGTACAAGATGCTCCCTCGCAGGGTGAAGGAGTTGGTTAGTTCTTCTTACCTGAGTCGATTGACTTCATCAGAGACTAGGAAGTTCAGCCCAACATTGGCAAGGGCCTTGATGGAGTGATGGTGGCCGAGTACTCACTCCTTCCATCTTCCTACTGGCGAGATTACCATTACATCCCTGTGCTTCTATGCTCTGATGAGCATACTATTTGGAGGGAGACCCTTGTGTTTTCCTGAGACTCTGACAGCACAGGAGGTCATAGATCTGATAGGCATTGTTATCTAGGATGACCAGAAAGATGTCCATTGGTAGAGAACAGACCTGTAGGTGAACCCTGGTAACATTACGTAAGTGACCCGTTCTTTCCTTTTATTTATTGTGGGTCAATGCCTATTTAGTGACCTCCGAGGTGGGGTGGATATTAGCACGACTGCCTTCTTCTGGAACATTCAGGAAGACACCTGGGATTGGGGTGGGGCCGCCTATGCATACCTTCTGTGGACTTTGGACTTGCTATCATATGGAGATCGGGGCCTCAAAGGGGTAGGCTACATCCTCCAGGTAGTCTCTCATCCTTGTACACATTTCCTTTCATTTGGTTGCATTTCCTTATTTTGATTTTTCAAATTAGCCTTGATGTTACGAGCATTTGCAGATTATGGCTCCCATACTAAAGGATCCTTGTGCATCGCCTTTCCTTATAGCCATGAGATGGGGAGCTATCTGAGTACCCAGGGGCAGGCGCCATCCTCTAGGGACCACCGCTCGTTCTCTCTTGAACGGTCTTATAAAGGTAAGTTGTACTTGTTATTAAATTTCCTTCTGTCATGTGATGTACTTACTTTTTCTCGAATTTGCAGGTTACTTGGAGACCCTTTCAATATCTTAAGTTTCTAGAGCTTGATGAAGTTACTCAGGCCAACTAATTAACAGAGAAACGAGTCATGTTTAGGGGTATATGGGGCCATGCTTAGTATTTAGGAGAGTGGGTTACATCCCAATGGTCTGATTCAGACACACACCTTTCTCCTTATCTTCCTCCTCCTACCATGCATTGTATAGAGTGTATCCCTGCGGATCAGATCGAGAGGTTGGCCGAAGGAATATAGGATGACTCTTTCTTAGACCAGGATAGGGATTACAAGACCTTCCTTGAGGAAGAGATGGTTTGTACCCCGTTTGGTCCCAGTGGTCCAGTGGTATGATGCCTTTCCTTGAATATCACCTTCATGCTTCAATTCCCTTTTGTTTGGCTTTGAATGATTTTTTTTCAGGGGAGAACACAACGGGTAGATCCTTCTACAATTTAGTCACAGGTTGGTGCTGCTGATCCATCCCAAGCTGGACCTTCTACTAGTGTGGGTGGATCCCTCAGGATGGCTACCATCCCTTTTCATGGCTTCCTGGGCTGGTCTTATCCCAACGTAGCCAATCCTAGCATCCGTCATCTTCTGGAGTGAAGACTAGATAGAGATGCTTCTCTTGGGTTGCCTATTCGATATGAATGTGTAAGTATCTAATCATCCTTCATTTGATTGGCTTTTGATCTTCTTTGGCTGACAGGATCTTCCTCAAGTATCTCCGGAGGTCTACACCAAGATTAGGAGGATGCACCAGAGCTTGTGTGAGGTGGTGATCAACAAGGTATCCTCTCTCCTTTTTTCTTTTCTTTTTTTTTTTTTTTTTTGATCTTGTCCTTCCTTTTTATCACTCTTTTTCTTGACCATCTCTTGACCATCTCTTATATTTCTCAGGAAGGAAAGATTACTGCCTTATAGAGCCAAGTCAGCTCCTACCAATAGGAGAATGCCCAGCAGCATGCGCAGATTCAAGATCTAACCCAGAGGCTAGCGAATTCGGGATTGACACTACCAACTCTACGATATTCCATGAGGGCAACCCCGAGTATCGTTCAGATGAGGATTTTGACTCTTAGGGATTTGTTCTTGTAGTTCTTGCAAGCACAAAAACATGTATATCTTTTTCTTTTACCCTCCCCCTGTTTATTCCTTCT
This sequence comes from Macadamia integrifolia, assembly GCF_013358625.1. Taxonomy (NCBI): domain Eukaryota; kingdom Viridiplantae; phylum Streptophyta; class Magnoliopsida; order Proteales; family Proteaceae; genus Macadamia; species Macadamia integrifolia. The sequence goes on from NC_056570.1 coordinate 17,356,964, forward strand.
TCTTTTTGTATTACCAGATTTGGCCTTTTATGAATGAAGATCGATTGGTGACATAAAGACAATTTTATTTATGAATTTAAATTTTTAGGCACGATTAATTCCACAACTCAAGTCTTCATTAGAATAATCGGAATAACATGAAAGTCCAAATATCACACTATTTTACTATCAAGTTCAGTACATGGAATGAAAATAACTTTCCTATCACAGCCAAGATAGGTAGAGGTAACAAGGTTGGGAGACAGTCCTTGGGGTGGGTTGAAGTTCACCAACTCTCCTAGGTCCTCTGCTTTCAATCCATACTTTCGGCTAATGCAGGTGGGTAAGTAAAAGGACGTATGAGTCAATCCCATCAACCTAACATAGTTGTGTCCAGGGGGCTTCATTAGAAAATCTTCTTGTGGCCACCATGAGCTCTTCCATGCTCCCATGCAGTTATTCCTTACAGGTACTCCTCCCATTCAATGATAACCTTGAATTTTGGGATTTCCCTCTTATCTTAGTAGCAAAGAGCTTCGAGTTGGCATTCTTTTAATGGCCTGGTCAACTTTAATTTTTCGAGGAGCCAAATCTGAAAAATAGCGAGACTTCCTTGATAATGATCAAGTCCAAATCTATGGCTATGACTTATGTCGTCAAATCTCTTGAGTGTTTTTATAAGGACCGTAGGGATTATGTCACCTCCTTTCTTCAATTGCTTTACCACTTCTATCAGAATAAGTGGTGCACCACGTCTGGGAGTTCGAAGAACATAGTGAGCTATCATGCAAAGTAGATAAGCATCCTGTGATCTTGTTGATGGATTCCTCCCAATGATAGATATGAGCAAAAATCTTGGCCACCTTCAAAATGTCAATCTTCTCATATCTAACGAATTGCTTCACTTCCTCTTTCCATCCGAAGAAGTCCTGAATTTCCTCTGAGTAATTTTTCTTCAAAGATTAACCTGCCATTGGGTGAAGATAGCATACAAACTCAGAATTCTTTGAGAGTTGGGCAAATCTCAACTAATCCAAATCGAAACACATTGGTATTCCAGTGTTGAGTCACCTATCGGAGTAATTGGTGATGTAATTTTACACTCCCGATCCGGCTGAACATTGACATATTCATAGATTCCATCAGACTTGGTGCCCTTATGTTGATGTCTAAGGTCCATTTTCTTAATGTCTCATCCAAAGAGTCCATGACTTTTCCTAAAACCATCATAAGTAAAGAAGAGATGTGCTGATTTTCGAAAGTATCACTCATTAGCTACTAATACAATAAAAAATTTACCACTGTTGCATGAAAACCCCCCTCTTTTTTTTTTACTAATCAAGGGCGAGAAATGAACTGGCCTTGATATACTAGTGCCGAGTGGCGACTTTTAAGGGATGGAATTTTGGATAAGAATTTGGAGGATCATAGGTGAATGACAGATACCTAATGATATTGCATGCTAAATAACGATTCTTAGGGGACACAAGCTATGATGATCATTTTAGATACCTTGATTATTAATCTAGGAACCAATTTATTGCCTTTAGATGGTTGACACTGCACTTGCACATGTCAAGTTGCCTACGTATCCCTTAAGAGGAATCAGGTCTAGCATAGTTCGGGCTATTCATCCTTTTAGATATAATATCTCTTGAGTTGATCCATATTAACCAGTCCGGGTATTTCTTCACCGTTATGGTCTATAGTTTCACAGCCTTGCCTGGTAGAATCTCTTTAACAATGAATGGGCCACTTCAATTGGCCATGAATTTTCCTCTTGGGTTATGAATCAGGGCTCTTTATTTTCAAAGAACCAGCCCACCCTCCTTTATGTGACAGGGCTTCACATTCTTGTTGAAGGCCCTTGCCATTCTTAGTTGATAAATTTTCAGATTATCCATGGCCTTCATACGCCTTTCATCGAAAAAGTTGAGCTCGTCATGTATGGCCTTCATCTGTTCTCCTTCAGGTAGCTGACTATCCAAGAGCACCCTTAGGGATGTTACTAGGATTTTCACGGATAGAACTGCTTCAACCTTATACACCAAAGAGAAAGAAGTTGCCCTTGTCGAGGATCGCACAGAAGTCCGATATACCCATAAGGTAAGGGGCAACATATCCACCCAATCTATATGTGTTTTAATTATTTTCTATAAGATAACCTTGATGTTCTTGTTGGCTGCTTCTACTACCCCATTGGTCTGTGGCCTATAAGTGATAGAGCGGTGCCTTTTGATGCCAAACTTTGTGCAGATCTTGTCAATCTTGCCCAAGAAATAGGATCCTTGATTCGATATCATCTCTTGAGGTGCTCCATATAAGCAAATGATGTTTTCTTATATGAACTTTACTACCTTAGCAGATGTGAGGACTGCATATGATTGGGCTTCTACCCACTTGGTGAAATAATCAATGGTTGCCAAGATGAATTCGTGACCATTGGATGCTTTGGGGTTGACCTTCCTAATGATATCAATGCCCCAAGTAAAGAATGACCAAGGGGAACTGAGAGAGTGCAGTTTCATTGGTGGTATGTGTATGATATTGGCAAGTATCTAATATTTGTAGCACTTCTTGACAAAGCTCACACAGTCTGCCTCCATTATGTCCCAATAGTATCCCAGTCTGAGAATCTTCTTAGCTAACATCTTGACATTCATATGGGGTCCACAAAGGCCTTGATGAATTTTCTCCATGATGGTGGTAGCTTGTTCCTTATCCACACACAGTAATTGTATTCCATTATAGGACCTCTTGTATAACAAGTCATCCTGAAGAATAAATTTGGTAGCATATCTCCTCAGAAATTTCTTTTCTCTATCTGTAGCTTCAACCGGGTACTTCCTTTCCCTGATGAAATCCTCAATATAAGAAAACTAAGACCGACCATCCATAGTACAAGAGTTCACTATTTTATAAAAATGGCTTCTTTGTTCCACCAAGAATAGTCAGACTCGAGCCATAGGGTTGCATTCTACCATAGAAGCCGAGGTTGCAAGGGCATCGGCAAACCGTTTCTTATCTCTTTAGAAGTATTCGAATGAGATCTTCTTAAAGTGTCCAATCACCTCTTCCAGATATTCTTGATACGACTTCAGCTTCTCATCTCTATTCTTCCACTTTCCCTGCGTCTGACAAATGACAGTGGATGAATCTCCATACACCTTGATCCTTTTCACCCCAATAGTCAAGGCTGTTTCCAATCCCAGCGCACAAGCTTCATACTAGAAAATTTTGTTGGTGCAGGGGAAATCAAGGCAGAATGACGAAGGCAAGTAAAGGTCATCAGTGGTGACGAGCAATATTCCCACACCACACCCCTTTTGATTAGCTGCTCCATCAAAAAACAACTGCCATTCTTTAGCTGCATCTTCTTCTTCTATTACTATGATTTCTTCATTGGTAAAGGCATCATCCAAGATTCTTCCATCTTCAGTGGGGTGGGTAGCCAAATGATCGACTATAGCTTACCCTTTGATAGATTTCTAAGTAACACAGGTGATGTCAAACTTTGATAATAATAGCAGCCACCTAGCAATCCTTCCTATTGAGCTAGTTTCTTAAAGAGGTACTTGATTGGATCCATCGTTGAGAACAGACGTACTAGATAAGCTACCATATAGTGTCGCAGACTTTTCGTTGCCCAAATCAATGCAGTACACGTTCTTTCCAAAGATGTGTACCATGTCTCATACTCCAAGAACTTCTTACTGAGGTAGTATATGGCATGTTCTACCCCTTTCTCTATCTCCTTTTGTGCTAGCAAAGAGCTCATGGAATATTCTCCCACTGATAAGTATAACAGAAGTGGTTCTCTTTCCACCGGTGGTGTCAATACTGGTGGGTTCATGAGGTATCTTTTGATCTTATCAAAAGCTTGTTGGCATTGGTCATTCCATTCTGTGGGCTGATCCTTCTTTAGTAGCTTAAAAATTGGATCGCAGATCGTAGTCAGCTGTGCTATGAACCTGCTAATATACTGGATGTGACCCAGATATCCTCATATCTGCTTCTTAGTGCGAGGCATGGGCATTTCTTAGATTGCTTTGATCTTGACAGGGTCAACTTCGATGCCCCTTTCACTTACCAAGAAGCCCAATAATTTTCTTATGTTGCCCCGAATACACACTTCTGAGGATTCAACTTTAGTTGATATTTCTTGATTCTTTCAAAGAACCTCCTTAGTGCAAGAATATGCCCCTGCCGATCCCTTGACTTCACTATCATATTATCTACATAGACTTCCACATCTTTATTCATCATGGCATGCTATATGGCTGTGGTTGCTCTTTGATAAGTTGCCCCGGCATTCTTTAAACTAAAAGTATCACCTTATAACAATAGGTTCCCCATGGAGTGGTGTAGGCTGTCTTCTCACGATCCTCTGGGTGCATACTCACTTGATTGTATTATGAGAATCCATCTATAAATGATAACAAGGTATGCCCTACTGTGTTGTCCACCAATACATCAATGTGAGGTAATGGAAAGTCATCCTTAGGGTTTACCTTGTTAAGATCTCAGGAGTCTATGCATATTCATACCTTGCCATCTTTCTTTAGCATTAGCACTATGTTGGCCAACCATTGGAGATACTTCACCACTTGTAGAAACCCTATATTCCACTATTTCACAACTTCTTCTTTGATCTTTTCACTCCATTCTGGGCACATCCTTCAGAGCTTCTGTTTGACTGGCTTTGCCCTATGATAAGTCAGCAATTGATGTTGCACGATGTTGGGGTCTATATCAAGCATATCCTCATAAGACCAAGCAAAGACTTCAACAAACTCCTTCAGAAGACCAATCATCTGTTTTGCTTCTATTTGGGACAGGCTGAAACCTAAATGTTGAAGAACTTCGAAGGCCCGAAGAACACTTCGGATCTTAGGAAGATCTCTCTGAATACTTGAAGAACCTTAAGAGGAGGTGGGAGACTAAGGGAAAATTTTTCCTACAAAAATCTCACTCAAAGAAGACAAAGGATTGAAGAATTTCAAAGGCCCGAAAAATACTTGGAAGATCCGAAGTGTACTTTTTTGGATCTTATGGAGATCTCTCCGAAGACTTGAAAAACCTCAAGGGGGAGGGGAGGAGAGAGGGTAGAGCTTCTCTACAATGGATGCTCGTAGGAGGTTTGAGTGTTTTTGGTATGAAAAACCAAAAGGAGGGGGGTATTTATAGAATTTTTGAACCAATGGGAAGGAAAGAGGAATTTTCCTAGCTAATGGGGTTAAAAAGTGATTTTTCTAAACCAATGGGGTGAAAACATGAAATTTTGGACCAATGAAATAGAGGGTAAATTTCTTTGGCCGATGGGTGAAAAGTAATCTTTTTGGGCCAATGAGGTAAAAAGATGCCTTTCTAGGCCAATAGGAGCTCACGGTGTAGGGTATGCTAGCAGGACAGTATAGTGTGCAGAAGAGGGTGAAGAGAAAATCACTTCACCAATCCGGTCATTGGAACACATATTCTGGCCATTAATGGCGGTACACTAGGCTGGGTGGGGGTGCACAGGGTATGCATGGGTTCAAGAAGCAGGCAGTGGTACGTGGCACAAGGTGCACGGGGCCGGCAGGGTGCGCACGAGGGTGTGCGGCGCAGGGTGCATAGGGTAGGCAAGGTGCATGAGGGGGGCTGGCAGGCATGCGGGAGGGTTGTGTACATGCTTGAGGGCTGGCAAGGGCATGCAAGGTCAACCATGATGCGCGTGACTAGGTGTTTCAAGATGTAATTTTTCTAGGAGTGATTGCGGGAGATCCAACAGTCCTATTTTATCATACCATATATCGTTCGAATCATAATTCTGAGTACTATACATCCGTATGGTCACCTAGGACCAAATTCCTTCATATATGAAACGTCATAATCGGACCCTCCTTTCTCTCGCATGGGATTTTTGGGAATTTGGGTGAGTATGGGATGTTTCTAAGTTGGATTACCTCAATCAATTATTATCTCTGTTGATCGAAAGTAAGAAGTCACGTCCAAGATCCGTAATTCATCATAGCCAGAGGAGGGTGATAAAATTGGGTGTCTACAACCAAACACCCATATTATATTAAATTTATATGGAGTGACAAATTAACCTCTGTTCAATCTGGACACTGTATCTTCCTCATTATAACTCCAAATAAGATATTTCTAGTTGTCTTAGAAAATAGACTCATTTTCTATCATATAGAAGTGTTCAAGTATGTTCCTAAAGTGGTCAAATAGTTAGTTAAAAATATTTGAATTTCATGAACCCGAGAGCATGATTAAGTGTCAGTTTTGACCTTTGTCCACTAAAATCAATATAACTCATTCATTATAACTTCGATTGACCAGATTCTGGTTGCAGAAGTTAGAAGATTTAAAAATCTACATTTTATATAGGGCATATCTAATCTAGGTATTTTGAAAGATATCTAAAAGTAGCTTTGAAACAATGAGTTCTGCATGAACTGATTAACCATTGATCATAACTCAATTTGTGATTGGGTTTATGAGGTTTAGTCTAGTAAGCTTAGATAGAGGGAAGACCTTATTAATTATTATGTTGCTTTATGTAGGGCATGTCATTGTACATATGCCATTGGAGTTTTGGAGCTTAGAACTACCAAGTAAAGTGAAGGTGAGTGTGACATGAATATTGTTTGATGATATGTATAGAGTATAATATATATAGTGATGTATGGTGAATGCTATGATGAGATTATGAATGATATTAATATACCATATTAATACCTCTTAACGACTATGTGAAGTGCATGAAACACATAGTTCTTCATCACACTTCCCTAGCCAAAGCTCTGCCAAAATTTCTCTAAGTCTCAGCTCAAGAATCACACTATCCTAAGACGAACCTCTGTCCAAATATTCGAAGGACCACCATAGTCAACATCTCTGAAGAAATGAAGTAGGAGGTTAAAGCCACCTTCCCCTAAGCCGGGAGAATTCACAAGAAGTTTCATACTTATTTTAGTTGGGGGCCCACATAATCCCCTATGCCACCTTTCCCTCTTGACCCGAAATAGGGTTTAAGCTCAGATATAATTGTTCACCCAAATTAGCATAATATAAACCTTTTTATTTACATTGTGGTAGTGTATATATGTAATAATTTAGTCATACATGAGGTATAGGAATAAATGTGGAAAATTATCGTTATTAAGTATCTAGTAGGAAGACCAGTTGAACCAAGGAGATTGGGTGCCTAACACCTTCTCAATTTTACAACCTGACACTTACCCTATCCTTTGGACCAGACCAATTTTTGGGCCCTTTCTATAAGGATCGGGTCCACCCCGAGTCTCAGACTCATAATCCTAGGTGGTGACTCCAAATCCTTTTTTATGATCCCAATCTCCCACTAATGGACCATCATCAGAACCCACCTTAAAGAGGCCATACCTCCAAAACCCCTTCCTCCCCAAGAAGAAGACGAGCCCATGCGAATTAGGCCCCCCATGTTTCCTCGAGAGAGGACGTGATAGCGCGGGGTTTGTAGGAGCGTCGGCAAGGAAGAAGAGAGGAAGAGAGCCGCTACCCTCACAACAATAGCATGGGACTCTTGTCCCATCAGCAACCTCCTACCCCTATCAACGAATTAGAAAATATCCTTCTCTTGGTCATCTGACGGTACAACAATGAGCTAAAGTCCTCTCACTACAAGGTGATTCTTTGGTGCTCATTGATAGCTTAATTGAAAAATACCAACCAATGTGGAGAAAAGTAATAGTGAAAAAAGACACTCTAGGCAAGGAGTTGTATGAGTTAAAACCACTTACATACATATACAAAATAGTAGAGAAGGAAACCAAACAACGGACCAAATGGTGGGGCTCCTATCCTCGCATATGGCCTTTGTGAGCTCCTTTTGGTAGTTTGTATATCAAATTTTAGGTTATTTTCAGGGTTTTTCTATCAAAATCATAGGTTCCTACTAAGAGATTAAATAAGATTATGAAATTTGATACATAACTAATCATCACCTCTCTATTTAACGATCAAAATGGGCACATCATTTGTCTTTGTGGGAATAGAAAATGTGTTAATTGTAATACAACTTAATAAGTATCCAAAGTTTTCATTTTCAAATAATATATGTGAAAAGACCTTTCTCATCTTGCAAATTAATGTGAGACAGTTTAATAGTATGTTATGATGGATTTTATATAGTTGAAAAATACTAACACACATAATATATGAGTGTCATGAGCATCATTAGCCGATTAGCTGTCAAGTACTAAATTATATTATCCTTTCATTCCCCTCTCTAATCCAATAAGAGGGTCTACCAGTCGGGCGTTCAAAATACACATTCATATCGATAATAAAACTATAATTAGAGGAACATGAAGTTGTGGAAGAGGAATTGGTATTGCACAGCTAGTAAATTAGAGAGTTAGTTGCACTTTTTCTATCCACAATTTCTTTCGGGATAAATGATTATACCAAGAATCCTAAAAAATAACATCAAATTGTGGTTGCGTGTTCAAGGTCTAGTGTATTTGTTGGGGGAATTAGCTTTATGCATAGGATCAACATCTACCTAGTGAATCAGACAAGAAGGTTTATGACTTAACCGTATAACCCCACGACCCATATGAGTGTGTAGCTCCTCATATGTCCAACCCCCTAGCTTTAGGGGACCAACATCTACCTTGTAAATCGGACGTAAAGGTTTGTAGCTTAATCACTTAACCAACGACCCATATAGGTGTGTAGCTCCTTATGTTCAACCCCTGCTTTATATGGGGCTATTCGCTACAAGTAAATAAGAGAATTAATTCATATCTTTTTTCCCATTAACAATTGCTCCGGAATAAATCATTCATCTAAGGATCCTAAAATTTGGAATCAAGGTGAATGTATTTAAAGCTTAATAGTTGTTGGGGGATTTTTTTTTTTTTTTTTTTTTTTTGTTTACTTTATACGACAATATCTACCTTCTAAGTGGAGAGAGAAAGGAGGAGAGAGAAGCTCTGGAATTTTACAAGAGAAACCAAGAATTTTTGAAGTTCGTCCATGGCTGCAAGGCCAATAGCCACGACTATTGGGCCTGATTCTAGTGCAGGGAAGATAAATCTTCCTTCTCATGCTGGTTCGGGTGGGATTGGCAGCTTTTCTGGAGTTGAAACTGCCGTGGAAGGAAGAAGCAATGAAGGTTCGGCTGCTATGGGAAAGTGCTGGGCAAGTTTGTTTTCTGAAAAATCAATGGAGAGGGTGGATGGAATACGGTTGGACTATGTTAAGCCTTGATAGTAGATGGAAAGCTGTGGCACAGTGTTCTTCAAAGATGAAGGAGTCAAAAGGTAGGAGAAAGCTTTGGTGGGACATTTCTTGGGTAGAAGACCTCCTTTCTCTATTACCAAAGAGATACTGCTTAAACAATGGAAGCTTTCTGGTCATGTGGATATGTCTATGCTTGAAAGTGGAGTTTTCATTTTTCGTTTTAATGTGGAGGAGGACCGTTTGAAGGTATGGGAAGGTGGCCCGTGGTTTGTTAACAGGAGGCCATTGTTATTGAGACCTTGGAGACCAAGCATCGTGTTGGATAAAGTGCTGCTGAATTCTTTACCTATATGGATATCCTTGCCTAATTTACCTTTTCAATATTGGATTGCAGATGCATTGAGTACTATTGGGAGTGTGATTGGTAATCCCATCACAAAGGATAAATGTACTCGTACCATGGATCAGTTATCGTTTGCAAGGTTATGTGTGAAGATTAAAGCTGGAGATGAGTTGCCAAAGTTCATTCTTGTGCATGATGAAAGTGGAGTTGTTTTCTCACAAGCTATGATGCACGAATGGAGACCTGTTTCATGTAGTATGTGTAAGGTTTTTGGTCATGATCTCTGTTAGTTAAAATGGGAACGGCAAAAAAACATTGTTCGGTACGGGCATGTTTTAAACGGATCAAAACGTGAACGGGACGGTCAAAAATACGGTCAAATATGGTAAAAACGGGAAAAAATAAAAAACGGACGATACGTGTTTTAAACGTTTATATTTAAATAATACGGTGTCAAAAAAAGGGCAATATATAGACATAAATTGGCATAATAATTCTCTAAATACCTAGATAACAATAAAAAAAAAATAGCCCCGTTTTAAACGTTTCTATTTTAAAACGTTTATATTTTTCAAAATCCGTTTTTTTACTGTCAAAAAAACGGGACGGCGTTTAAAACGGCAAAAAAACTTTCAATAGCCCCGTTCCCGTTTTTTACCGAATTTCTGTGAAAAATTCGGCAAACGGCGTTTAAAACGGCAAAAAAAGGGGACGCCGTTTTAAACGCGTTTTAAACGCGAATTAACTAACTAGGGTCATGATTCTATTCAGTGTGGGAAAGAAGGGGTGTTGGTTGCCAAGAATGGGATAGGAAGGTGGTTGGTTCGGAGGAGGCTCGGCCACAGGAGGTGGTGCATGGTGGAGGAGCTGTGGTGGGGGAAGGAAGCTCGACTACTGATGTGGCTATTGGGGTGGCTGCTATTCGATCTCAAGCAGAAGAGTCCATGGAGAAACGCACGCAATCTCTGGTGATTTCAAATTTGAATCCTGTCTTGAATTCAAATTCAATTTTGATTAGAAAACCAAACGTCGTAAGGAAGGGAAAAGAGAATTCAGAAGATTTTGTGAGCGTGAAGAGAGGGAGGGAGGTGGTGTAAGAGTTTGGTTCGAGTGGGGCTATTACGCATTCAAACCCCTTCTCGGCTTTGGAAGAGATGGATACGGGCTTTAACTCTTTTATTGCAAATAATTTGAATTTGATTGATGAGGTGGATGAGTTGTTAGAAGAGGGCTTTGGTTGTTGCTCACAAGGAATTGGGAGAGGAAAACCGCGGTTTTGACCCTATTTTGAAGGAGAACAGCAATCAAATTGCTTACTTGGCCATAATTTTAGGTAAGAAAAAATATCGATTGGAGGGAGGAAAGAGGACTTATTGCTTGGACGTTATCAAGGGTAACCATGGGCAATTTAAAGGGGGCTTGCGATTGGAGGAGGTGAAAGCCGATGGAGAGAATCCAGGAGGTTTGTTAGGGAAGGAAGTTGGCGCGAGTTTGGAAGATTTTCACACGGTTTTGGAAGGTGGAAAACGCGGCTTGCATCCTAATTTGGTGGAGGACAGCAATGTAATTGCTGATGTGGCAGAATCCGATAGGATGGAGCATGTTAAGGTTTATTCTTCTCCTTTGTTTGAGTCAGAAAAGAAAATGGATGATGAGGTGGAGGTTAGACCAAGTCAACTTATGACCGAAGAGGAATATATTGGGGAATCAGGATAGAATATTCCTTTATGCCTAGGAGATGCTTGCTTTGAAAGCCCCATTTATTGACCCGATTGCTGCCTTCCCTTCTTTTTCAACTTTGAGCTCGCGGACTAGCAATAAAAAAGGTTGAATTTTCCAATTCTTCTTCCATTACCACTTTACCTGCTAGGAAAACCTATCTCTTGAGACGAATGGTGCGGCCAGGAAGATGACATTCAAACCTCAACGCATTGAGGTCAATTCACATTTGAAAAAACCAATCTAGGAAGCTGGAGTTATGAAGGGGACTGGTGGGGTTCATAGTACTTTTCCAAAGAAATTAGTTAAATGAATTGCATATGTTGGAATGTGAGGGGGCTTAATGCTCCTGAAAAACAAAGGGGGTTAAGAATTTGCTAGCAGAAAAAAATATAAAATTGGGGATTCTTATTGAAACAAAAGTGAAGGAAGAAAATATAACTAAAGGGGGAGTGGAAGTATCTGCATAATTGTAGACTAGGAGAAGCTACTCGAATTTGCGTGGGATGGGATGACACTTTATTTGCAGTAGATTGTGAGGTTTGCACATCCCAATTAATACATATGAAGATAAAAATTAAAGGAACTTCATTAGAGTTTATGTGCACTGCTGTGTATTCCTCAAATAGTGTGGAGGAAATGAGAGGATTATGTAGGGATATTGTGCAATTGTCTCATGGAATGTCAGTTCCTTGGGTTGTATTAAGGGATTTCAATGTGGTGAGAGGTCAACAAGAAAAGAAAGGGGGGAGGAGATTAGGCAGGTTCCTGTAGAAGAGTTCAATAACTGTGTATTTGATGCTGACCTGTTTGATATGAAATGGAAGGGTAATTTATTTACTTGGAGTAATGGGAAAAGTGATTTGAATAGAGTGTGAGTTGTAGGGTACTTTGTAATAATGAATGGGTTGATAAATTTAAATATTCTGAGGCAGCATTCTTGAATCCTGGAATCTTAGATTATTGTCCTATTCTCTTGAATATTCTGGAGGAGAAGACTTTTGGACTGAAACCTTTTAGGTTTTTTGAGACTTGGACAGAGCATGAGGAGTTCAAGGATATAGTAAAAAGGGGTTGGGACATTCCAGTTAAGAATTATTTTAATCCTTTACATGGGTTTGGTGCTAAGTTGAGGAATGTTAAGGAGTTGAAAGGGTGGAATAAGGAGCATTTTGGTGATGTGTTTAAGGCAGTAAAAGAGGCTAAAGTTGTTCTTTCTGATATCCAAGATAAGTTTTCTTCCAATCATGATGATGATAATTTGGTTTGTCAAGAAAAGGAGACTAAAAAGAAATTATAGGAGACTTTGAAGAGGGAGGAGAGTTTTCTCAAGGAGAAGTCAAGAGTGAAGTGGTTGCAGCTAGGAGATGAAAATAATAGTTTTTTTCATAAGGCAATGAGGGGAAGACAGCATAGAAATAACATTCTAGGAATTGAGGGAAGCAATAAGGTTGTTGTGGATGATCCTGGTCTTATTAAGCATTTATAAGAACCTGTTCGAGGTTGAGCAGGAGGATGTGGGATTCTGTCCTAGTGATATCCCTTTGCGTGGTACCCTTTCCATTGACTAGCAAGAGATGTTAGAAAAAACTATTTCTAATGAAGAGATCATGAAGATTGTGTTTGCTATGAAGAGCACAAAGGCTCCTGGACCTGATGGGTTTGGTACTAGTTTCTTCAAAACACTCTTGGAAAATTGTAGGAGAGGACCTTACAATTGCTGTCAAGTGGTTTTTTAGAAATGTTGTTATGCCATCCTCTATTAATGCTACTTTTCTCTGCCTAATCCCTAAGTCAAATCAGAGGGCATCATTTGCTGGGTTTAGGCCGATTGCTTTGTACAATATCTTTTACAAGGTTATTATAAAAATTATCACCAATAGGCTATAAGGAGTAATTGGGGATCTGGTTAGTAAAAATCAGTCAGCATTCGTTAAAGGGAGATCTATTGCTGATAACATTCTAATTTGTTCTGATAATGTAAGAGATATTGAATAGAGAAGGGCTCACCCTATGTACTAAAGATAGACTTATATAAAGCATATGACTCATTGAGTAGGAAATTCCTTTTTAAAATTATGAGAATAATGGGATTTTCTCCTCTATTCATAAATTGGATCAAGGCTTGTGTCACTACTCCTACATTCTCCGTTCTTGTTAATGGAAGTCCAGCAGGATACTTCATGGGGGGAAGGGGGATTAAGTAAGGAGATCCTCTGTTCCCTTACCTGTTCACCATGGCAATGGAAGGGTTCACTGGAGTTATGAGGAAGTTAGTAGTGGATGGGAAGATCACTCTTCTTCCTAGGTGCAAAGCTATGCAACTGTCCATCTTATCTTTGCAAATGATCTTATGATATTTGTAAAGGCTATTAGTGACTCTGTCACATCTAGTTTGGGGGTTCTAGAAAAGTTTGCATCCTTCTTTGGGTTACATCTCAATAGGGTTAAGTCTTCTATTATTTTAGGTCTTACTCAAACTAGTAGTATGCAACTTTTGGAATTAACGGGTTTTAAGGAAACCAAGTTACCAATTAGGCACATTGGGTTTCCTCTTGTTGTAGGGAAGCTTACCATTGGAGAATGCAACTATATACTGGATCTGATCAGGAAAAAGCTTAAAGGATGGAAGTCAAGGTTTCTCTCGTATGCTGGAAGACTACAATTGATTTCCTTAGTTCTGCAAGGATGCTATATATATTGGTCAATTATTTTTGCATTACCAAGTAATCTTATAGTAAAAGTGGAGTCTATTTTTTCAAATTTTTTATGGTCTGGTACCTCTTTGGAAAAGAAGACACATTTTATTTCCTGGGATATTGTATGTAAACCTAAGGAGGAGGTGGGTTTAGTGCTGAAAAAAGTGAAAGACATGAATGTTGCTGGAATTATGAAGCAAATATGGTGGATTGCTTCTCATAGGAAGTGCATATGGGTGGAATGGATCTACAAGAGGCATTTGAAGAAGGAGACTATTTGTACTGTGAAGGCTACAAGTGAAACTTCTCGGGTGTGGAGGAAGATTTTGAAATATAGGGATAAAGTGCCCTTGTCCGCATTTGTCTATTAGTAAATAAGAGAATTAATTATGTTTTTTCATCAAAAAAAAAAAATTTTGGATAATCAAAGTGAAGTTGTATATTCAAGGCCTAGGGAGCAACATCTCACTTATAAATCAGATATAGAAATTTACAGCTTAACTTCTTAACTCACGATCTATATGGATGTGTAATTCTTGCGTATCTAATTCTACTTAGTTGGGGGCTCTACGCTACTGGTAAATAAGTGAATTAGTTACACATTTTTCATAAACAATATGTTTGTATAAATAGTTACGGAAAGATCCTAAAAAAATGGTAGTTGTTGGGGATTTTTTTGCATTATAGGACCAACATCTACCTTGGACATAGCGCGTAAAGGTTCACGGCTTAACCGTATAACCCATGACCCATATGGTGCGTAGCTCCTCATGTCCAAATTTCACTTTGCAAGGGGCTTGGCACTACTAGTAAATAAGAGAATTAGTTGCTCATTTCTATCAATAATTGCCTTCAAATGGTTGCACCAAGGATCCTAAAAATAGTATCAAGGTGAGAATGCATGTTCGAGGCCTACAATAGTTAGTATTTTTTTGCTTTATGGGACACATCTTTCCTGTAAATCAGACGTAAAGGTTCACAGCTTAACCGCTTAACTTGTGACCCATATGGAGCGTGACTCCTCATGTCCAAACCCCCTTTTAATAGGGACTTTACACTAATTTTTTTCCTCAACCTAATGAGGGCTTACATGTTAATTAAGGCGGCTTAAGTGGGGGTGTGCAGGGGTGGGGTGAAGAGGCAATGCTTGCCAGCATCAAAATGTGATTCAAATTAAGAGCCCAATCTAGTGACCAAATCTCAGAGCATATTTTGATGAGACATGTCTAAACCAATTGTTCCAAACTTAGTATATTAGAGGATTTTTGACTTTGTGGGACTATATCTATCTTGTAAATCGAACGTAAAGATTCACGACTTAATTGCTTAACCCATGACCAATGTGGGTGCATAACTCTTCCATGTCCTGCCTCCATTTAGTAGGGGCTCTATAGTCTATACTACTAGTAAATAAGGGAATTAGTTGCACCTTTTCCATTAACAATTGTTTTTTGTATAAATGGTTGCGGTAAGAATTCTAAAAAGCAGTATCAAAATGAGGTCGCATGTTTAAGGCCTAGGGTAGTTGTTAGGAGATTTTTTCTTTATGATATCATGTAAATCAGGCGTAAAAAACCACAGGTTAACCACTAAATTCGTAACCCATATGAGTGTGTAGCTCCTCGTGTCCAACCCGAGCTTAGTAGGGAGCTTTGCACTAGTAAAAAATTAAAAAATAATTTGAAAATTAAAATCTATTAAAAAAAAAAAAAGAAATGAACATTAGAGTTTTCAAACCCCGAAATAGAATAAGTTCTAGTTTTCCTAACTAACTGATGGGTCATAGACACCATACTTCTTCTTTTTTCTTTCCATATTTAGAGATTAAATTATTTATAAATATGGTTTATATCCAGTATAAATGAAAAACCTCTGATGATCAATTTTGTTCACCCTTAGCTAAAACTCTATTATCTATTCACAATCAGTCTAGATGGCTGTGGGAATAATGCATAATCATCTTGCCTGCTTCAACTCAAGAATTCATTTACTTCGTATTCCTGTGCACTTCTTGCATAACTAGAGTTTAAGGAGGTACGGACACATGTTCCTTTAAAGAATATAACCACCCCATCCAACCATGTAAGAAGAGTCAAAACTCCCATCATAAACTATAATACATGATGTTTTAGGTAAAAGCCCTTGCTAATCCATTGAAGGAATTAAGGTGTTATATATAAGATTGCTAGTATCAATGCTGTTAGACTGGGGGAGATTAAGATCACTAACCCATTTGTTTATATTTGAAAAAATTGAATTGGGATTTAAGGAGTTCTCATTTTTAACATTATTCTTTTTGGATCGGGCTGGTCTCCAACAACTTATGCTCGTTGGAGCATCCAACAAATTCTCCATGCTCGACACCTTTCCTCTTGTGAATCTAACGATCTACATTAATTCAACCCACATGCCTTCCACATTCAACTAACCACCTGGAGAGAGAAACTAAACCCGATCTGTAGTTCTAAATCCTCTTGGAGTCGCGCCAAGTCCCAACAAAATCTTCTTCTTCCTCATTTCTCGATCTTGTGTGGATCTGATTTTTGTTGCTGACCAACTCTTTGTCACATCACATGATTTCTCTCTCTCATCAAAACTGAAGCTCTCTTCTTCTCTGCTCGAATATTAGTGTTCTCTGAGCTGAAATTGAAAAATGTTCTGAACAGTCCTTTGCGGGAAAGGAAAATTGAATCTGTCCCTATATATCTCAATGTCTATGATCTCACTCCTATTAATGGCTACACTTACTGGTTCGGCCTTGGCATTTACCACTCCAGTGCATACGGTCAGCAATTTATTTATTTATTTATTTATTAACTGTGGTCTATCTCTGTGTGTGCTTGACCATAAAACTAGGTTAAAATTAAAATATTGGTAATTTACAACACCACCCCCTTGAAGAATGCCATTATTATAAGAACATCCCCTCTATTTCACCAAATTAGACTCAGACCCCCTACCGTCAGTCAATGTTAAGAAATATACCTTTTATACTGATGTCAGCTACTATATTTTATTTTAAATACCAAAATACCCTTACTAAAAGCAAGGGTGGTGTGATCCTCATTGATGGTGGAACTTCTGAGCTGCTCTTCCATGGGGATTAGATTATCATACCTTCGAACAAGGGTGGCCGAGGCTTGTTGTGGATGAGATAACCATCCCAAGATGCTCGAGCCTCTTCCCAAGAATAGCGTGGATCTTCTAAAGACATCCAACCGGCATCCAGAGAGAACCTCAGATCAATATCGCAAGATCTCCATCCAAAGCCATAATTGACGATCTCCGTCAGCAATTGGCTTAGTCTTGAAATCTTTTGCAAACATGCAGTATTTTGAAAATGAGGTACTCTCTGTGTAATTCGTTTGTCTCTCCCTATTTTGGTCAGCCGCCCTTAACCTGGGTTGTATTCCGAGAAGAGCATCGCGGAGCCAACGGCACAGTATCCCGAGGCCTTACCTGAACCCCAACGCGCAAGATCAAACCACTTCTGCCAACCCCAGAGTTGTAGACAAAACGACCCATGAAGGGTCACTGCCTCTCCAATCGGGCAACCGAACCAATAGTCCGCAGTTAATCCCCCGCTACTCCACCTACACAATACCCATAACCATGAATTCAAGTGGCTTACGCTCCAAATCTAATAGTCCTGTCACCCCGGACAGTAACCCAACCTCCACCCATGAATTCCACCTTTCTTCTGAGAACTTACCTCCAACTTGCCTTAACCAACCCTTTCCAGTTCCTGCTTCTCCCTCATCAAATTTAGGTCGTGTTTGCCCACTGTATTATGGCACTAATCTTCAGAGTAGGAAGCCCCAATTAAGCTTCCAGGTCCAAGTTCCCCTAAAGTCAGACCATGAAATGGTTATTGGTATACCTTGCGTTCAGTCCTCTGTGGTGCCTGCTGCAATTCCTTTGTTGGAATACCCCTTTTCTTGTGAGGCCGATGTAAATGCTTCAGACAGAACTACTCAATCAGAGTTCAGACGATTACAAATCCCAGCTGCAATTTATTCTTCTTCTTCTCCTCTTTATCACAAATCAAACAGTTCCCCATCGATAAATTGGGAAACAAGAATAAAGAAACAGATACAGAGACACCACTTGATATACCCAATTGATTGGTATTGGGTATTTCAAATTTTCCGGCGGAAAGAATCCAGAGGTTGATCGGAGACATCCCATTGTCATCTCCAATGAAGGTGAATATAAGTAGGGGTGAAGAGAAATTGGGTTGAAACATGGGTTTTAATGAATAGGGTAAAACGGTCATTTTTTCACTTCACTTCACAGTGACTAACGGTAGGGGGTCTAAGTCTAATTTGATGAAACAGAGGAGGTGTCCCTATAATAATGGCATTCTTCAGGGGGTGGAGCTGTAAATTACCCTTAAAAGATTTGCCCAAAGCAAACATAGCTAATTCACCTTTTTTTTTTCCTGGTTATTATACTTGTATATGATTCAGATTTGGTGGGTTTAGAATTTTGGTTTTCATTTTTGTGCTTATGACAGTTCATGAAGTAGAGAAGGAAAAGAGAAGCAGAGCCGATGGAATGAGGGAAATAGAGGGAGAGTCTGAGAGGGTTTAGAAGCATGGAGGATGCAGGTGGGTTGAATTAATGTGAAGGGTTGGATTTATGCGAGGACAAATGTCGTGCTTGGAGAATTCATTGGATGCTAGTTAGAGCGTCAATTGTTGGAGGCAAGCCCGATCCATCCTTTTTAGCCATCTGTATGAAATTCCAAGTGATAGAAAAGCGGATCAGCACAGATCGGGAAGAAGAAAAATTCTTGTTTGGGCACGTGAGATTGATTGACCAAGTTGATTAACATTTATGTTAAATTTGATCCACAAATGTGTTCAATTCTTAACTTTAGAAGCGTTGCTGCCCATATGAATTTAGAAACATGGCATTAAAAGTAATGTGTCCTTCGATTCCCCCCCACCCCACCCCACCCCACCCCACCCCACCCAACCCAACCCAAATTGTAGAGAGGACAAAGACCGAAAAAAAAAATCTTCAAATTGGATCTAGTGCTTAAACCATTTTTCAAGACTAGTCAAAGAAATATTTTGAATTTTGAATGGGTTGTAATTTTCTAAAAATTATTCAAAGTGGATTTCTAGCAGATAAGGATGAAGAGGGCCTACGCAAGATAATATAATTTGATGCTGCCTTCGTAGAGAGAATAACTTCTTAGATCGATGAAAAATTAGAAAATCAATATGAAGAGCATCAGAGAGCGGAATTAATATAATTTTTGAAGCCATATGTTTGTGGAAAATGCCAGTGGGACATTCCACCACCTCTCAACGATTAAATCAAAAACCTTATTGATTACATGATTTTGATTTGATCCTCCAAAATTAATATAAACATATGTCCATATCGATAGCTAAAGAACTTCCCAAATATTTATATTGTCTTCTGAACCTAATTTTCAACAAATCATAATCTTTGAGAGAAGGAGGATACAGGTGATGTTGTTCCAAGTCTACGAACCTTTTTTCTTTTTTAATCTAAAATCCAAATCTAAGAGACTATCATTGGGAAAGGACTTTGCTTTCATAATCCCTTCTCAAAACGATGATAGATGTAACAAGTCTCCATCCAAGATGAGTTTGAAGGGTATTATTATAAAAATAATTGAATTTGAAGCCTAACCCACCACATGACTTGGATTTACACCCTTCCTCCCAAACAATGAGAGAAATTCCTTGCCTTTTAAATCTTTGTGCCAGAATCGAGCATTAAGGCTGTGCCTGGTAATGTTTCTGGAGTTTTTTCGTTCTATGGGAATGAAAAAATTGAATAAAGCGTTTGGTGCATTTATGGTGTGTTTCTTTTTTTTTTTTTTTTTGGAAAAAAGAAAAGGTAGAAACCAGAATTGACAGAATGTCAAAAGGTAGTTCCGTCATTCCAGTTTCGTTCTAGAAAAGAAAAACATGGAATTTTGACATAGAAACTAAATTTTCATTTTTAACACGAAACGTGTTCCAAAAACATTACCAAACGCAGCCTAATACCATCAAGTTTGGCACACATGCTCTTAGGAAAAAGAAAGTAAGACATTAAATAAGTAAGGATTAAACTTAATACAGATTTGACTAGGACAACTTTGTTTGCTAACGAGAGAATCGGTGATTAGCAAGTAGCTAGTCTAAGACTCCAACGAGGCAATTGGATTTCTACAAAAAAAAAAACGAGGCAATTGGATTTAAACCGATGACCTAATAAAGGGGCTCTCAGGTAAAAGGAATTGACAAGCATCTTGTTCCTTTTTAACTATTGACAAATCTACTTTTTCAAATCCCGGGTGGGTTTTCTTCCAAAAAAAAAAATATTTCACTCTTCTCATATTAGGTTTTTGCCCAACTAAATTTTGGAACAAGTCAATGATAGCTTAGATTGTGGAGATATCACCAAGATCTGTGAACAATTAATAAGAGAATTGATTACACATAATCACTAATTACATCTTGGATAAATGATTGTGCCAAAGATCCTAAAATATGGTATGGAAGTGAGGTTGCATGTTCAAGGCCTAGAATAATTGTTGAGGGATGTTTAGCTTTATAGGACTAACATCTGCCCTATAAATCGGATGTATGGGTTCATGTCTTACCGTTTAACTTGCGATCTATATGGGTGTGTAACTCTTCATGCCCAAGCCTCACTTGGTAATGAGCTCAGACGTTGCTAATAAATAAGAGAATTAGTTGTGCCTTTTTCATCACCGATTGCTCTTGGGATAAATAGTTGCACCAAGGATCCTAAAATTTAATTGCTAGCCCAGTTGGATTGTGTATTTAATTCATGATAGCAAACGCCAGCATAAATTCGGGCTACTAAGGCAAATGCATTGGTTTAAGTCTTTAGAAAGGAAACTTTGCGTGAAAGTACCGAAGGTTCTAGATCATCTCAAAACTCACCCTTCCTAGGACCTAACACTGGGTTATGGCTCTTTTATATATATGTGGCCCTTATATTGGTGGATATAGTTGTCATATGTGACAATTTGAAAATCGTTTTCTAAATATTCAACGGTTAGAATTACCACATTGCCAAAATAATTTGCACAGATCAGGAAAGTTTTTGCTATGTTTGGCATTGAATGCATAAATGGCATCTCTTGATGGGTAGCGCAGATTCAAGTATTGGGAACACCTTAGGCTGCATGTCTAACTGTTCCCATTCCCTTGGATCTACATTATATTGTAGCGTGCACTACAAAGTAGCCCGATAATATTGCCATATGGTATTATGCCATTTTATAAGTGTATTCATTCCTCCATGGAACCCAAATATAGGGAAAATAAGCATCTTATATAATATATATATATATATATATATATGTGTGTGTGTATATATATATATATATATATATATTTTTTTTTTTTTGGTGAAAGTATCTTTTATACAACACCGTATGGAATGCGTATTCAATATTTTCAACCCAATAAATACCATTTTTTTTTAATGGAACAATAAATATCATTGTGAAAAACTAAAATAAAATATAACAATCACATGCATGCACGCACGCACCACTACACGCCAACAGGAGGGAGTGCACGCGTGAGGGATGGCCACAAACAGGAGGATGTAGAATTGTAAATTGTCCCTAGAAATCCATACATAAAACAATAATTACAAAACAAGTAGGTTTACAAAAAAAAAATTAGAAAGTCCCTACTTGTTTTGTAATTTATTTTCTCATCTAGTAAATGTAGACAATTTTCCCAAGAGAAAAAACAAAACTGAAGAAGTAAAATCGAGAAAACCAATGGTTTTATCCTCAATAAACAGTGATAAAGAATGGTTCATCTTCAATACTACAGTAAGGTATATACTTGTAAAAATGTGTTCCACCTCTGACCACTCTACTACCTGTTAAATTACCGCCACCCCAACCCAAATAAGAAAAATATATGTAAAAAGTCTAAACAAAAACCACTACCAATTCAGTAGCTTGAAGCCCGAAAAAGATGGCAATCCCCCGTCCCCTCCCTCTTCTCCTAGACAAAGATGACTTCAAATTTCGCACATAAATTGCTTTCAACATAATTCCTCAGATCAGCATCCCCATTGAATTTGAAAGTGTATAATGCTTGCCTCTGTGTCAAGCCAACTGGATATATTCTGTAGATTTTAAGTTCATCCCCTCCTCTGATGCTCTCAGGTCTTTCCTCTTTCCATATGGGTATGTGATTCACAGACTTGAATTTAGTAAGAACAGCAGACTCCAAGGCCACCAAGGTCAAATTGCTGGACCTGCCCACCAATGAAAATGAATGAGAACAAATTTCATTCTTTAAAATTGTAAAAAGATGATGCTTGTGGATCCAAGCGCATTCCAACTGAACTCAACCCTGGAACAGAACCAGGTTCACACTCCCAAGTTTGAATCAGCAAAAACCTTTACAAATATCATCAAAATAACAAGCTCTAATACAGTCTAATGTGGACCAGAGAAGAATCATACATACCAATTAGCAATCGGCATGAGACATATAACAAGGTGTCAAGGATAGGTTAGCTAACTACATTAAGTATTTTTCTCCCACCATTTGACACGAAGTCCCCCATGACTGGATCCCATCAATGAAAAGTAGTAAACATATATCAATCAGTTGGCCATCAACTTAATACAATGAAGTTTGAACAAGGCACTGGGAACACCCAAATAAATCAACTACTTTCTTTTCTTCTTCGTTCTTATTTTTTTAATTTTTTTTTTTTTTTTTTGGGGTGGAGGGGGGGTGGGGAGGTTGGTGGGTAAGTCTGGGATGAGGTAAAATATGAGTCAGTTACTTCGATTCTATATCTAATAGGAGCTACTTTTAATTTGTTATGAGCCCAACTTCAAGAGAATCAGCAGATGCCACGATCAAAACATATTACTCAGATATACCACGATCATGGGAAAGCATTTCTACTGCCTACCTCATACAGATATAACTTCACTCCAACAGACAAGCAAATGAAAGAAAAACCGTGTATGCAACCATGGAGAATGAAACAACTAGCAGATATTAATAAAATCAAACTGGTAAATCAGAGCCAGTAGTATGCATGGAGAAATAGAAACGTTACAGGGCTGGCTATGAGGTTACCTCATGAAAATGGAATCCATCTCAAACCTCCCTCTTTCTCGTACATATATATGATAGACAGTTTCTGTCCCTCTGATGCACTTGCAGGGACGTTTCTGGTTCTTTTCTTCACTTTCCCAGATCTTTGTTGCAAGGTGAATGCAAAGGCGGCATGAGGAGTGGACTGCAGCCATATCTACAAGAGCCTTGAAAGAATCAGATGGGCCCTCATACTTCCACCTATAGCACGCTTCCATGTTAGCCTCAAATTGCACAGAGCAAACTAAAATCAGAAGAATGAGAAGTTGCACAATAACATCTAAAGGAATTATCTATCAACCACCCCTGAATAATTTCTCTTGATAATCAGAGAGAAGAAAAAAGGCCAATGTGATGTTAAATCTCCAATTAAAGACAAAACTGTTACCTTAGGGATTGATTATATGCATAAGCATTTTCCGCAAGGTACTTCATTTTCATGGCAACTGAAGGAACATCGTTAAGCTCCTTAATATGCAAAACTGAACCAGGGGATGGGGCAAATTCTTGGATATTTGGTGCACCAACAACAACAGGGACAGATCCTACAATTTTATTTTAATGAAAAAGTCAGACTTGCAATACTGGCTTAACACATAAAAGATGGGGTGGGAGGGGGAAACAACTTCAAGCAGACCTAAAAGGAACTTTGAAGTCCAAATCACAGTTCTGAAACCCAGACTGGCCCATCTGGTCAAACAATTTGACCTGGCCTTCAAAACATGTCAGAGGGCAGGCCTCGTTTCAGAACATTGGTGCCAAAACATAAAAAATACTCAGAAATCCCACAACCTCCGAGATGAAATAGAAATGTTATACGTGGAAAACACTATAGAAGACATACCAGCAACCAGAGATTGGAAGAACTTCTCTGTGACATAATCCTCCTCCCCGGAATTTTCAAAAGCTAAGCTAAACTTGTAATGCTTCAGAGTCTCCACTTTGTCCACTGTAAATCATGGAAATAAATTTATAATTCTATTAACCAGAACAGAATCTGTTAGCTCTGGGTATACAGTCTAATAGATCTTGGCACATGGAATCAAAATAAAATCTTGAAATTTTGCAAATTTGAAATTAGGAGAAGTAGACTCAATCAACTATAAAGACAGTGGTCATAGTTACTCCACACTTGACCTGTTGTACTTGTATGAAATAAGTACAAAGTATTCCACATTGTAACATGCTGGTCACAGGTTCAAAACCTGGAAACAGACTCTTCTGCGAAACAGGGGGTAAGGCTGCGTACAACTTGCCCCTCCCAAACCTCGCAGTAGCGGGAGCCTCGTGCACTGGGTTGCTCTTTTCTTTTTTTTTTTTTTTTTTTTTTTTCATATCACTGGCTAATTTTTTTCACAATTCAGAGTCCAAGGTAATTATTAAAAAAAAAATATATGTTTCAGGAACAGATCCATGTAGAGCTATTTCAAGTTCCCAATCACATGAGAAGTTGCACAAACTTGTCCATTACAAACCCCCTCTCTTTTCCTTTTGTACTTTTGCTTATGCAACTTCATAATAATGGATGTGGTGAGCAAAGGGCATTGAAAGGATGACGAATTGAAAATCTAGTTGTGAATCCAGTTCTACTGTAAGCCAACCATCAAGTGCCCCGTCGATCACTATAGCATCAGAAGAGTCAATTCGGAAATTGTTTTATTACCCTGGTATAATTTCATTTTTTGACCACCAAGTCCCCGCTGGGTTCAAGGTTTTAATGCTTCAGTGATCCAGACAAGAGTCAACCAATCTGGATTGGGATCAGCCAGGAACCCATCTGAATATCTAATTCCCGATCCTTATCACCCAATCATTAGTAGGAACTAGCAGTTCTGAGATATTCAGAGTTTATTCAACAAGGATAGTTCCGCATTTATGTTTCACATAGAGTAAGTCAGAATCCTCAATATGAGGTACTGTTCCTTATCTTTTTGGTCTTCAAATAAGGTCTACTATAGCATCTTACCTTATCATACAACAGCAAGAACCACATAGCCTTATCCTGACTAATGGGGTCGGCTACATGGATCCTTGCCCTCCAACTCAATTCTATTCGAATTCATACATGGTACAAGGCCTAAGCTATGCATGTCTTTCCTCACCCCCTCTCTAGGGTTATTTTAGGCCTGCCCCTGGCTCTTCTAGATCTCTCAATATAAATCAAATCACTGCTCTGAACTGGAGCATCCCAAGGCCGACATTCAAATGACTTTCTCGTAGTTTATCATGAATCGAAGCTACTTCTAACTTAGAGCTCTAACGTGGTCATTCCTTACTTTGTCCTTCCAAGTTTAGCCACACATCCATCTCAACCATAGTTGTCACGGCGCCAAGGTGAACCAAGAAGTTGGAGAGCCGCCTAAGCGCTTAGGTAACAAGTCGCCCCCTTAAGGCGAACAAGGCACTTAAGGCAGCCAAGTGTTACTTTCATTTTCCCTCTTTTCTAACATATATCTTGTACCATAAAAAATTAACATTAAGCCACATCAAGTCATCAAAAACCAACATTAAGGCACATCAAATCATCAAAAATCGAAGAGTTAAGAGTGCGAATTGCACCTTTCACAAGAGTGGCTCTCTCCCCCTGTCGTGACCTTCAAATCCCCTTACCTCTCCGGCGGCAGCACCTCCCTTATCTCCGATGTTAACCTCCCCAACCTTCCCGCTGGCCACTCTTCTTGTCCCAATCCATTGCCTTCCTCCCCCTCCTCCCCTCCTCCACTTTTGCCTTCCCCTTCCTCTACTCCAAACCCTCGTTCCTAGAGTACGGTTGTCTCCACCTCCCCCCCCCCATCGCTCCCTCCTCCTCCCCTTCCCCTCCTTCCGCCGGCCATACCCTCTTCTACCACCCTCAGGCCACCCACAACTCCTCCCCCGTAGGCCTATGCCCGCCTGGCTTTCTTGACTCTGAGATTCAGAAATGGAAGAAATGTGTAGTTGGATCTTTTCTGGGTAGTGGACCTCCATTCTCGATAGTTAAATTATCACTTTTGAACCAGTGGAAACTTGCTTGCTCCTTATCAACATATATGTTGGACAATGGAACCTTTTTCTTCAATTTTGATTCCAACTCTGACAAAGCCGCTGCCAACGACGAAGGGCCTTGGTACATTGGGAAGAAACCTATTTTTCTGAGGCAATGAGATGCTCGGACATCCTTCAACAGAACTGAGCCATCCTCTATCCCTCTCTAGGTCGCCTTCCCCAGCCTTCCCCTACATTTCTGGTGTGTCAAGGGCCTCAGCTTGGTTGGATCACTCATCGGAAAGCCCCTATATTCAAACAAATGCACAAAATCTATGGATAGGCTCTCTTTCGCAAGAATTCGCATTGAAGTTGAAGCCGATCGTGCACTCCCATCGTCAATTACGATCACGGACGGCAATGGCCACTCCTTCATCCAAGATGTAAAGTATGACTGGCTGCCCCCTTCTTGCTTGAATTGTAAATGTTTTGGCCACAAAACTTCTTTGTGTGATAAACTCCAACCTACTGTAGATGCTCCCTCCATCGATCAAGCTCCCAGAAAATCCAACTCCCAATAATAATCATTCTCAACAGGGCATCTTTATAGAGCAAAATTCTAGAAGAAATCGGAAAAACAGAAATCAGCAGCGACTATTGACAACGCCTGCTTCTGCTCCTCTTCCGGCAGAGGCCACACCCCTTCGGACTGCTAGACATCCCTCGAAGACATTACCCTCTAGTCCAAACCCTTTTGCTATATTGTCGTTGACAAAACCTGCTGATGGAACAATTCCCCCTTCCAGCTTACAAGCTAAGGCTACTACCCAGGCTACACCTGAAATTCTTCCTCAAAATGGATAGCTACATCTGGTTTGCCAGGTGGATCTCCCGATGGCCGAAATCCTGTCTTCTAATCCCCCTTTGCTTCCTCTCCCTGACTCTGCCACCGTCTCTTCTAGACCCCATTCACTATTACTCAAACCCCCTCCATCGCCTAACCCATCTTATCCAAACCACTTGAACCAAACCACTTCTGAACCACCTTTCATCCCACTAAACCAATTCCTACCAGTCCATTTACTATACAAATTTTCTAAATACCCGACGGACCACCCGTTATACCTTGGCAATCTTTATAACCCGACACATCCGTTTACCCAACCAAACCCACCCATCCCTTAACCGGATCCGACTCCTATTACCAGTCGTTCTAACCCTCTACCCTAACCCGACCCGCTTCTACAAGTCCGCATTTATCTCCTTCTTCGCCCGACGTTGTCAACCTCGGTTTAACCTCTGTTGGTCGCAGCCTTCAACCGACGCCAACCTACCATTCCACTTCCAATGGCTACCCTCTCCCCTCTCACTCGTTACCATCCTTTGTTGCTCCCGCAACTTCTCTTTCCTCGATGGAGACGCCTTTTGCTGCAATCCCTAACTATGATGGCGCAGCCCCTGTCGTTGGTCCCCTCCTCCTTCACTCTGCATCCTTACCGGCCTTAGAAGGGCCCTCTCCT
This sequence comes from Macadamia integrifolia, assembly GCF_013358625.1. Taxonomy (NCBI): domain Eukaryota; kingdom Viridiplantae; phylum Streptophyta; class Magnoliopsida; order Proteales; family Proteaceae; genus Macadamia; species Macadamia integrifolia. Next base: position 17,384,550 of record NC_056570.1, read on the forward strand.
ATCTGCACCAACTTGGTCCCCCATACTGGTATGATCTCGTTGGCCTTTGAAGGCCCTACTATTTCTTCTTCACTGCAGATATTGGCAGCCTCAGAAGGCCCTGAAGACCCTGAAACTCCCTCACTGCCAACTTCAGCGACCCCATTGGCCTTGGAAGGCCTGCCTGGAAACTACATCAGCTCGGACACTAGCTCCCTCTAGCATATATTGACCTCTGCTAGCCATGCCACGACCCCAACAAAGCTGCACTGCTCCTCTGGCTACACTTGCGACAGCTCTGATGGAATTCTCCCTTGTTCAGACATCATCGACTGTGCTAACATCTTGCCTCCCTGCCATGATGAATTCAACAATTTGGTCATAGATGGAAGCTCTACTAGCACTGATTCTCTTGTTCTTCATTGTACTTAGCAAGATTCTCAAGATGGTTTTATAGATGAGATCTCTGTGGTTCCTTGCTCAAACCCCTCCCTAATCCCCATGACCCTGCCCATCCCCAACACCATTGCCCCCTCTGCCACCCACAGAAAAAGGGAAAAAATCATCCATCACCACTAGATCCACTGCCACATCCACCGCCACATCCACCCCCATTGACTCCCCCGTCATTGGTTATACCAGCTGGACTCCTTCCAATTTAGGTCCCCCAATCCACAATGCCCCCCGTAGCTCGTCCAAGCGTCTGGTGCCCTCTCCCCTCAGCTCCTAATGATCCCGTGGACCATCTGGTATGTTCGAGGTCTTAATTCATCGGCTAACAAGCCGATATCCGTTCGAGTATTCGCTCCTCTAAGTCCAACCTTTGCTACCTTTTGGAAACTCATGTTCTGGAGGCCAATGCCTCCCGGATTGCCTCCTCGATTGCCCCCTTCTGGTCCTTTGCTTCCAACTACCTTCATAGCCCTAATGGGGGAATCTAAATTCTTTGGGACCCATCCTACCTGGACATCTCCATTCAATCCTCCTCTGACCATGCTATCCGCATCTCCATCTCCCATAACTCTGGGTCCCACATTTACTTCCTCTCAATCATTTATGCTTATAACCGGGCCGCCCTTAGGCTCCCCCTTTGGTCCAACCTCCTCTCTTTTGCTCCCCTCCCTAGGTCCAAGCCTTAGGGAATTGTTGGAGACTTCAATGTCATTCGCTTCAGTCATGAAAAGCATGGAGGAAACCCCATTGACTCCCAATCCATCAATTTCTTCAATGACTGCATCGATGATCTCAACCGATCTCAGATGGTTGGGTGTCAAAGCTTACTTGGCATAATAGAAGATCAAGTAACCACCAAGTGGCCTGTAAACTTGATCGGGCCCTTGTCAATAAAGCATGGCTTGACTCTTATAACTCCTCTCATGCCTGCTTTGGCTTTCCCGGGATTTATGATCATAGCCCCATCTCCATCCATGTCCTCCCCTTTCACTCCTTTGGTCCCAAGCCTTTCAAATTCTTTAACATGTGGATCTCCCACCCTGATTTCCAATCCCTTGTCCATAGAGCTTGGAGCATTCTTACCCCCCACTCCCTCTCCCCTCTTCTAACATTTGCCAAAAAGCTCAAGAATGTGAAAGCTACCCTCAAGCTCTGGAATTCCACCACATTTGGGAACATCTCTCGAGTTTCCTCTTGTCGACACAAGTTGCATTCCATTCAATCCAGAATCCTACATGATCTCCTCAATCCTGCTTTGGTTGAGGAAGCAAAAGCTGCTGTTTTTGAGCTATCATTGGCTCTAAAGCAAGGAGAGTTTCCTCTGCCAAAGAACCCACATCAAATGGCTCGAACTGGGAGACTCTAATTCTGCATATTTCCATCGCTCTCAAAGCTAGGAATAATGTCAATACCATTCTCAAGCTCATCTCCTCATCTGGAATTAAGCTCCACTCCCCTGACCTCATTAAGTCGGAAACCATTTCACACTTCAATGGACTCTTCTGTCCTTCCCCTGCCCCTCCCCCTCCCATCCCCCCAACCTCCTCAACAAGTTTGTCCATAATGAGCTCCCTCCCTTTCCTCCAATCCATCCCTAGCGAGGAAGAAATGCTTTCGGCCATCCTTTCTCATAAAGCCAACAAAGCCCCGAGCCCCAATGGCTTCAGCATAGGTTTCTTCTCAGCCTGCTGGAACATCATCCGAAATGACCTCATTCTAGCGGTCCGTAGTTTCTTCTACAACCCCAACCAAATCAGTGGGATCAATCACACTTTTCTCTGTCTCATCCCTAAAAAGGAGGGTGCGATCTTCATGAATGACTTCAGATCTATTTCTCTTTGCAATCTCCTCTACAAGTTCATTGCCAAGATCCTTGCCAATAGGATCCAAAAAGTCATTGATTCCCTGGTTAGCCCCAACCAATCCGCTTTTAGTGCTGGCAGGGGCATTTCAGATAATATAATTCTTTGCCATGAGATTGTTCATGGTTTTGATCGTAAAACCCACTCTTCGGCTACTCTCCTCAAGATTGACATTCATAAAGCCTTCGACACGATCAGCTAGGACTTTATATCCAATACCCTGCTCCAAATGTCTTTCCCTACCTTGTTTGTCCATTGGATCCACATTTGCATCTGCTCCCCGAGGTTTTCTATCCTAGTGAATGGTAGCCCAGCTGGGTACTTCCCCTCGAGCAATGGTATCCGTCAAGGCTGTCCCCTTTCTCCTCTCCTCTTCTCCCTTTCCTTAGAAATCCTCTCCTGTTCCATCCAATCTGCCACTGACATCCATCTCATTTCCCCCATCCCCAATTGCAAATCCCTTCTCCTCTCCCGTCTGGCTTTTGTTGATGATATTATGATCTTTTCCAAGGCTGACCCTCTCTCCATCACCACTATCATGGCCACTCTTCATTCCTTTGAATCTCTTTCGGGGCTTCGAATCAATCTCCTCAAATCCAACATCTTCCTCTCCGGTGTTTCCCCCGATGTCCAAGATTTCCTATTGGGAATCTCAGGAATTCCGTTAGTTTCTTTACCTGTTAAATATCTTGGTCTTCTTCTCATCTCCTCCAGGCTCTCCTCCCATCATTGTACCCCCTTACTTGATCAACTTAGGAAAAAGCTCCGACTCTGGAAAGGTAAACTCCTCTCTTTTGCTGGCCACCTCACTCTTATTAGATCGGTCCTCCAGTCCATGTGCATCTATTGGTATGGTACCTTTGTCCTTCGGCTTCTGTGATTTAAGTCTTTTGAAGGTCTCTTATGTTCCTTCCTTTGGAAGGGCTCTAATTCCTCCAAATTCCTTCGGCCTCTCAGTTGGAAAAAAGTTTGTCTTCCCAAATCTGAGGGGGGCTTAGGCATCAAAAGAATCAAGGACGCAAACACTGTGGGTGTCCTTAAGCTCATCTGGAAAAATGTGTCCAAGTACAAAAGCATTTGGTTTGATTGGATCCTTGCTGGGGTACTCAAGCACAACTCCCTCTGAACAACCCCTTTTATTGATGATGCCTCCTGGATCTGGAGAAAGATCCTGGACTATAGGACCATCGCCCTCTCAGCAATCTCCTTCTCCATTAGTAATAGTCGGACCACCTTTCTTTGGAAGGACCCCTAGCACCCTTCGGGCATCTTGTCTCACCTAAGTTCCCCTAGAGTTATACACTCTTCTGGCCTCCCCGCCAATGCCTTTGTCTCCTCTATCCTTTCTCCCACCGGTTGGTCCCCTCCCTCCTCTCCCCCTCCTCTGCTTGATATCTGGTCTTCCCTCCCTCCTCTTCCCCCTGGTCATAGAGGAAGAGAAGATAAATGCAATTGTCTTCCCTCCTCGAATGGGATCTTCTCCTTTGCCTCTGCTTAGTCCTTTGTTAGAACTTCTTCCCCGGTTGTTCCTTGGCATAAGTTAGTCTGGTTTAAAGGCCACATCCCCCGACACAGCTTCCCTCTATAGCAATACTTGACCGCCTGTCTCCCCACCCAATCCTTCCTCATCCACCGCCATATTCCCTTCAACCCTTCTTGTTGCCTCTGTCCTCAAGGATTGGAGGACATCCCCTATCTCTTCTTCTCCTGCCCCTTCTCAATTGTTTGGAAATCTGTTCTCCAAATATAGGCCGACTACGAGATGTATTCTTCCCTTTCATAGGGAATGAAACTAGATAGACATGACCTTCTCTGGTTCCTCCATCTGTGACACTATTGGAAAATTAGCTTTTTGTGCTACCATTAACCATCTCTGGATGGAGTGTAACATTCGTAGATGGACCCCCAAATCTTGTTCCCTGGATATGATTTGGAAAGCTATCTACTTTGATGTTACCTAAACCTCCCATCTCGACCCGTCCCCTCCTCCCCCAGAAATTCACAAATCATTACTTCTTAGAACCTGCAGGTTGATCACATCCACATTCCCTCTTCTTGACTGCATATTTGCTTCCCCCCTGTTTTTGTAGCCCCTGGTTTATGAAATTTAGTTTCTATTTCATTGTTGTTCCCCCTTGGGTTGGCTTCTCTTTGTTGGCTTAAGCCTTCCCTCCCCCCTTTTCCTTTTGTTTATTCTTCTCTTCTTGGCAATGAATTAGTAATTCATCCAAAAAAAAAAATCAAAAATCAAAAATCAACATTAAGACATTAAAAATAACATTTAGAGAAACGTTCTTGTTCTATAATAAGTTTAACTGGTCAAATGACTTTGTTTTTATATGAAAAAATTTGTATTAAGTAGAGCACAAAACTAGCTTTCCAACAAGTCTAAGATTTTTTAAATCTGAGTTTTAATGACAAAGTTAAGTTCCAGTCAAACCAATTTCAAAGTGTGTGAATCTGTTAAAATCGCCTAAATGAAAATAATTTTACCATAATAAGATTTATGAAATTTTTTTAATTGAGAAAAACCTAAGCATTTCAAAGTTGAAAATTGTCGTACAACAAAAGATTCAATTTTTATTCTCAGACTCGGGGGCTGACTTTTTATCCCTTTAGAATTTTATCTTTAAAATATTTTTATTAGATTCAAATTGGGGGTTTTTGCTTATTTATGAATAATACCTTAAATAAATGTTTAAATGATATTTGGCATAAATAAGTGTTGCAGTAAGGTGCCAGTGCAATAAGGTGACAGTCGCATAGACTCCAACTAGGCCGCCTGGACGTCAATGCGATGTCTTGAAAACTATGATCTCAACATCTTCATCTCCACTACACTTAGTTTATCTATATGACGCTTCTTAACTACCCAACATTTTGCACCATACGTCAAAGCCTCGTATGACAATACTATAAAATTTTCCCTCAAGCATTAAAGGAATATGCCAATCACTCCAACTCTCCAGACTTACCTCTCCACTTTATCCAACTTATTTTAATTCTCTGAAGCCACATCTCCTCGAAGTCACATCTTTATTCATGATTGAGCCTAGATACCTAAAATAATCACTTTGAGGAATCTCCCTCTCATCAACATATTAACTGTCCTAGTGCTACTAAAGTTACACATCATATACTCTGTTTTTGTACTACTTATCTCAAACCCTTTTGATTCTGATGTTGATCTCCATAACTTCAACTCGGCATTAATCCATGCTTTTGTCTCATCCACCATAATAATATCATCAGTGAAAAGCATACACCAAGAAACCTCATCTTGGATGTCTCTAGTTAAATCATCCGTGATAGGAACAAACAAAGAAGGGTTTAAGGCTAATCCTTGATGTAATCCCATTGTAAGTGGGAATTCACCACTTAATGTAACCCCATTGTAATTGGGAATTCACCACCATGACCCCTCCCCCATAGCTCTTACACTATCCCCACCCCAACATACATACCTTTAAATATGTTCACATATTTACTTGAAATCCTTCTCTTCTCTAATATATGCCAAATTAGATCTCTAAGGACTCTGTCATAGGCTTTTTCTATGTCAATAAATACCATATGGAGATCCTTCTTACCCTCTCTACATCTTACAATGAGCCTCCTAAGTAAGAAAATACATCCATCGTGGATCTTCCTGGCATAAAACAAACTTAGTTCTCTGAAATAGCATTTTTCCTCATGTAGTTTTCAATAGCCCTCTCCTATAACTTCATAGTATGACTCATTAGTTTTATGCCTCTATAGTTATTGCAACTCTGTATATTACCTTTATTTTTGTAAATCAACACCACAATGCTTCTCATCCATTCACCTGGAATTTTCTTCGTGCTCATAATCTTATTATACCGCTTGGTAAGCCAAGATAAACCACATATTCCGAAGTTCTTCCACACTTCTATTGAGACCACGTCTGGGCCATGTGCCTTGCCTACTTTCATGTTTTTTAAAGCTTCTTTTACTTCAGACACCTAATTTTGTGTATATATTTATGACGTCGTGTTTTCGAGTTGTGTCGTCTTCTTAGACACTATTCCTTAAAATTAATTCGTTTAATAGGTTGTAAAAATACTATTTCCATCTCTCCCTAATGTCCTCATCCTTTATTAGTACTCTATCATATTCATTTTAATACATTTAACATGGTCAAAATCCCTACTCTTCCTTTGTCTCATCATAGCTATCTTATGGATAGCTTCTTCTCCATCCTTTTTGCTCAAGTTGTTATAAATATTTCATACTTCTTTGCCCTTGCTTTCCCTACAATCATGTCACAGAAAAATCTAAAATTGAGATCCCTACCTAAAGTGGAAGAGTTGCTGAAAAAGGGCTTCATTTAAGACAGCATAAGCCTGGGAGACATACCAGCCCTCCTCACACTAAAGGACAATTCGTGACGTATATGTATCGACGGTCGATTAAAAAAATCACATGGTGCTCAGATCTTTCGAAGATCGACTTAAGGAGTGGATACCACCAAATCCGTATTCATCTTGATGATGAATGAAAGACATTCAAGACTAAGGACAGCTTACATGAATGGAAAGTCATACCTTCAGACTCACCAATCCCCCTAGCACTTTTATGAGGGTGACGACATAAGTACTACAACCATTCATCGATAAGTTATTGTTTTTATTTTGATGATATCCTAATTTACAGCAAGGATGAGTCTAGCCACCACCTTGATCATTCGTGACATGTGACGTGAGTGCTGTTAGAGTGTATATGTCGGTTGGAGGTCTATGGGTGTCCATGGATCTCCATACCTTGGGATTGTATTTGTTACAAGTTATCTTTGACAGTTAGACTTTCCTATTAGGCTTTACAGTCCTACTCACATTATGTCTTTAAAGTTCTACCAAGAGCATGTAATTGTTTTCAGATTTAATATAAAGAGACTGCCTGGTGATAGATATCACCTATCGCACAAGCTTTCCTCCCCCAATCTCTTCGTCTCTCACTCAATTCTCCTCTTCACAGGTTCTAGTTTAGTTTTCTTTACGTGGTATCAGAGGAGGTTTTCAGTAACTGAATCTCTCCGTGATTGTCGGTTTGAGTCGTTTCAAGGTTCTCTGGTTTATGGTGAAACCCTAGTTCTTCTCCTTGAAGATTTTATGAAAATCATGCCTAAATGTTTCATTACTGCTACATGCAAACAAGCTATTTTTCCTTTGGTTTGATTGTTACTGGTGGTTGATTTGAAATTTTGGGGGTGATCAATGGATCCATTTTTTTTTTGGGAATCAATTTTTTTAAGATCGATCTTTTGGAGAAGGTTTTTTTTTTTTTTTGGTGGACCCTCTTTTTGCTCTTGATCATAATTGCTTTTTACTTCTTTGCATTAGTTGCTAAAGCAAAGAGTGTTATTACTAAGGTTGAATCATCATCCTATCAGAGCTAGATCGTTAGGTATTGAGAAACTTCCATATTTCCCATTCCAATCATCATCAAAGTTTTGGTTTGAGGTTTCTCTAGGGTTTCTATTTTAAGGGGCGCAACACCCTAAGACGATGTTTGGTTGCTTTTAGAGACTAGTTCAAGACCAGCCTTAAGAACTAGGTCTCTACTATGGTAATTGCTGACTTATGGAGTGAAAATTAAAGGAAGCTCAGGCTTCTGTGGAGAAATCAATTTATTGTTTGTGTTTTGAAGAAATCGATTTTGTAGGGTTTTGAAAAGTTGGTTGATCCAATGATCTTTGTTGAAGCTTCCCTTTGGGATGCTGATTATTTGTCCATGTGGATTGCCACATGTGAGTGGGAGATTGGAGATTATTAACAGTTTGCCATCAAATTTTAGTCGAAGATTGCTTCTTTTTTTTTTCAAGTATTTGCTCGAGTATGTCCTCGGCATATGTTTTATCTTTTGAAGATGGTTATATTCTGCGACATGATGTTGTTTGGTATATTCAGCAGCCTAATGCTATTTGGTCCCTACTCCCTAGCAATTTGATGCTACACTATTTGAGGCTTGTGAGTTTTTTTAATGTAGCAGTTGGATGCTACACTTTTGTTGTAGTGCCTCTTTGTTAAGGGTTTTTTATGTAGCTATTTGATGCTACACTTTTATTAGAGTACCTTCCTTGGGAAGGACTTTTGATGTAGCTGTTGGATGCTACACTTTTGTTGGAGCGCCTTCTTTTGGGAAGGGCGTTTGTTGTTGTTGGATGCTATGATATATTTTTGGATTACTATTGTTTTTCACGGTTGGATTTCTACTATTGCTGCTGGTGATTGATGTAGGCTTGAGCTGGTATTGCTGTTGGATTTATGATGATTGATTGAAGTTCTCTCCAAGCTTACTGGCGTCAATGAATGCTCAATATAAGTTCAAGACTGATGTTGTTTCAATGTTTATTCTTGTTGTTCCAAGCTAGAGCTTTCTTTTGCTATATGTGTACTCCAGCTTGAGGGGGAGTGTTAGAGTGTATGTGTCGGTTGGAGGTCTATAGGTGTCCCTAGACCTCCATACCATGGGATGGTATTTGTTACAAGTTATCTTTGTTAGTTAGACTTTCCTATTAGGCTTTAGGGTCCTACTCATATCATGTCTTTAGATCCTACTAAAGTATGTAATTGTTTTCAGATTTAATATAGAGAGACTGGCTAGTGATAGGACGGATATCACCTATGGCACAAGCCTTACTCCCCTAATCTCTTTGTCTCTCTCTCCATTCTCTTCTTCACAGGTTCTGGTTTAGCTTTCTTTACAAGTGCAATGGCCTAAGAAACTCTACATCAATTTGAAAAAGTGCTCCTGCATGCTGCCCAAGGTGATTTTCCTTCGCTTTTATAGTATCATTAAAGTGTGTCAAAGATGATCCGAAGAAGGTTCAAAGCATAGTTGATTAGCCTACTTCACAAACACTTACAGAGGTGTGCAGTTTTCATGGTTTGGCTTTTTCTGATAGATGCTTCATCAAAGGTTTCAAGCACCATTATGGCACCTATCACCAAATGCATTTAAGCATAGTTATTTAAGGCAACGCCTTAGCGTTAAGGCAGTATGGGAGGGCTAAGACAGCCGTGCGCTTTATGGGTTTCAAGTAAGGCGACACCTTATGACCAAATTCCATATCTTTTGTTGTGATTGGAAAGTCTATGGGAATTCTATACACTTGAGAACTATGGGATCAAGTCTATATAAAGGAAAAAAAAACCCTTTAGTTGAACAAATCACATATTGCAAAAATCCTTTTGGCTGTTTTCTTCTTCGTTTGGGAGAACCAGCGCACCAGTGTTCCTTCCTCCATTGATTCCGCCTTCGGTGACTCTCTTAGGGTGATTCTTCCTCTGGCGAGTCTTACTCAAGTCACCAGCTCCGGCAAGGTACTCTTTTTCTTCTTATTTTTTTTATTTTTCTTTTCAGTTCTCTATTACTGACAGAGATCTCTTTCCTTTTATTTTTTAATCTTCTTTCTTATTCTTATTTTTTTTTTCTACTCCTCTCCCCTTAATCCCTACTTCTTCCTTCATTCTTCTTCCCACCACCGAGACTTCCCTTCTATTCTTTCATTCTTCTCCTTCTTTCCTGGTTTTTTTTTTTCCCCATTCCAGTGATACTGACCTTAGATGCAGTCCTAATCAGAACTGACAAGAGTAAAAATAAGTGGATGACCTCAGGCACTCATTTTAGCATCATAGAGGTAACTGGTAAGTACAATAAATACCTATATATTTTAACAACCTTTTTTTTTTATATTTATAATTTTGTTTCATAGTTATATTATATGCTATGATGAAGATGAACTTAGTTTATTCACTCTATTGATTTATTATTCTGATGAATATCTTGCATTGGTATGAATCTTTAATCTTTATTTAGCATATAAGTAGAATTATATAATTTTTTTTCCCCATTCCAATGATACTGACCTTAGATGCAGCCCTAATTAGACTGACGAGTAAAAATATAGTGGATGACCTTAGGCACTCATTTTAGCATCATAGAGGTAACTGGTAAGTGTAATAAATAACTATATATTTTAACAATCTTTTTTTCTTTATATTTATAATTTTTTTTCATAGTAATATTATTTGCTATGATGAAGATGAACTTAGTTTATTCACTCTATTGATTTGTTTTCCTAATGAATATCTTGCATTGGTATGAATCTTTAATCTTTATTTAGCATATAAGTAGAATTATATAAGTTTTGATATACTATTTGTGCCAAATAAAATGGTTATATAAAATAATAACACTAGAAAGCCTTATTCGATAAGGTGATGCCTTATGCCCACCCTTCAGAAGACCCTTAAACGCCTCGGTCGTCTTTCTGCCTTAATAACTATGCATTTAAGGCAAGGGAGAATTCGAGTGGACAACTATAGCCACCAACGCCTTCGCTCTTATGAAACAGTAAATGAAAACGGCACATGTTTAACAACTTCTTGATTTTGATAGGGTGTTTGAGGTGACTACAGACGCTTGTCTCATAGGCATCGGTGGTGTTCTCATGCACGGAGGTCATCCTATAGCCTTCTATAAAGAGAAACTGAACACCAAGATTACTCTACATACAATCTGGAAATGAACAAGGTGGTACAAGTGCAAAGGCATTGGCGGCATTTCCTAATCGGAAAAAAATAATCTTGTTTACCGACCATAAAGTTTTGAAGCATTGACATTCTTAGAAGTTGGTAAGTTGGAGACATGCCAAATGGATGACCTATAGAAATTTATTTTTTCTCTCAAATATGAGGCAGGAAAAGAAAATATTGTGGACGATGCATTGAACAAGGTGTGTAACACCTTATATACATTTTTATACATTTTCAGCACATGCCATGAGTATTGATTATATCAAGTCTGAGTAACCCACGGACCGGGACTTTCTGTTATATGTCAAAATTACAGCAAGAGGTGGACAAATATTCTCTTCATGATGGTTTTCTTTTCAAGGGTGCTTTATTGTGCATCCTCGCATCATCTCCATGACAACATCTAATACGGGGATTGCATGGGGGAGGATTGGGTGGAAATTTTGGACTTGAGAAAACCCCGCTCCTGGTGAACTGACCGCTATTATTTGCTACATCTTCAAAGGGACGTTGAGCATGTAATCAAACAGTGCCACACGTATCAGCTAGCGAAAGGAAGGAAGCAAGACACTGCCTTATATTCCCGTTGCTTGTTCCTCACACACCATGGATTCATATCAACATGGGCTTCATGTTTAGCTCACGCACTAGTAGAGATAAGCATGACTCTATATTCGTGGTGGTTGACAGGTTGTCCAAGATGGCACACTTCATTCAAGCCAAAAACCTTTGATGCAAGTCACATTGCAACCCACTTTTTCAAATAGGTTGTACTGTACATCTAAATGGGTTGCCAGGGTTGATCGTCTTGGATTAAGATGTAAAGTTTATGAGCTATTTCTGGAAGACGTGGCTGAAGTTGCAATTCTCTGCAGCCTTTCATTCAGACAGATGGTCAAACAGAGGTTGTCAATCAAAGTTCAGGTAATCTCTTACATTGCCTTGTGAGGGATTATGAGAAGACCTGGCTGTCCATACTCGACATAGCCGAGTTTTCTTATAACAGCTCGGTTAATTGCATTACGGGACGTACTCCATTCGAGATCATACTCGAGTTCAGCTTAAGAAGCCGATTGACTTGGTCCCCCTACCTTCTCATGCACGAGTCAGTATTGAAGCGGATGAGTTTATCCAGCATATCACTGAGATGCACACTTATGTACACTGACTGACGAATTGCTCTTAATAATGACATATATAAAGCTACGGCTGCTTGTCACCATCACTACGTCGAGTTCAAACCCAAAGATATGGTGATGGTACGAATAAATCTGAAAAGGTTCGCTCCTGGCTCCAACAACAAGTTCCATCCACAGAAGATGGTCCTTACAAAGTGCTGAAGAAGATTGGCCCTAGTGCTTATGTTCTTGAACTGCCACCAGATATGACCATCAGTAATGTCTTCAACATGGCAGATTTAATTTTTTATGAGTCAACATTCAGATGAGGGCGATGCAGATCATTCTCTTCAGTTACCCCAATTCGCTACACCACTAAAGGACAAGATTGACGATGTCATCGATGGAAGATACACTATAGTACAGAATGGTGATAGCTATCATACCTTTCTTGTCAAATGGAAGGGATGATCGAGGAATGATTGCACTTGAATCCATGCCGACGATTTTAAGCAACTCAACCAGGATGTCTACAAGCAGAACATGTCACTTTTACATTCATCAGGGCATGCACACTTTCAAGCCAGAGAGGGTTGATGCAAGGGAATACATCACTTACTCCCGAAGGAAGAAGAAAAACACACAAGCCACCTAGTGGCAACGATTTTAAACAAGGGGCTGTAGCAAAACTAGGATCTGAAATCAGTGCCTGCATGTAGAAGAGAGAAGAGAATGATGGGAGAGAGGATGTGTTGAAAGACGATAGACTCAGCTTACTTAATTGTGGTGCTCTGCCTTTATATTAAAACCAGCAATTTCTAATTACAAGAGGAACAAAGGTAAGAGTTAAACTAACAATAAACTACTACGCTAACCTATATCACGATGTGACACTCCCTCTGTTGTGACTAACTACTGACATTTAATGTACTTTGGTACATATCTTAATAGAAGACCTTCGCAGAAGTGACCCTCCACCAAGGCTCCAGCCAGAACTGCTGATCTGCTGCTGTGACAATGCTCCTAAAATTCTGGTTTTGGGTTTAATTAAGATATTGATTTGACACTCTTTCTAACAATTACTAAGAAACCAAGTATGGATATTCTGCGTTGGAGGTGACCATACATAACCTAACCTCATGACAAGAGTCCCCATGTCTGACCACCTCCCGGTGGCCTTGGGCCATGGCAATGAACCTTCCCTCTCCTCCTCCTCCCTATCTGCCTCTCCATCTGTCCCCAAAGCCTGGAACTCCCTCCTTAGCAACCCCCCCTCTGAGTGGCCATTTACTTGGCAGCCGACCTCCTTTCAACATTGTAAAGACTTCACTATTCAAACAATGGAGAATTCAAGTGGCACGATGTCCACATACCTACTCAACAACGGTATCATCATCTTCAATTTCTCTGACGAAGGAGGCAAGTTGACTGCTCTCAAAGGAGGTCCTTGGCAAGTTGAAAAGAAGCCTGTCTTCATCATGGGACCAGTACAATCTACTCAGCAAGGCTGATCTCCACTCCATTCCATTATGGATCGCTCTTCCCAACCTTCCCCTCCAGTTCTGGTGCGAAAAAGTTTGAACATCATAGGCTCTGTGGTTGGTAACCCTCTTTATTCTGACGAACAAATGAAGAAGATAGATCCTTTGGCCTTTGCACACATCTGCGTAGAAGTTTCTGCTGATGCACCGCCACCCTCCTCGGTCATGATTATGGATGATGAGGGGTTTTCCTTCCAGCCGGCCATTCTCTATGATTGGTTCCCTCACCACTGCGTTCATTGCAACGTATTTGGCCACCATTCAAAGCAGCCCCCCCCCCCCGGTCCCTACTCCTGTAACTAGCTCTAAGCTCCTTCCCAGTCTTGGGTTGATGAAGCTCGTACCCAACCATCGTTCGTTGAAGCTCCCTCCCAGTATTCCAGCAGATACCCTCCTCCTCGCGCCCAAGCTGATATCTCTTCCTGTCACCCTAGCCATGGTCAGAACTCGCACAGAAGCCACCGTCATGGCCGGAGAGCCAATATCTCGGCATCTAGCTCCCCTAGAGACCACTTGAACCACGCATCTGCTTCCCCCACCAGCCCGATGCTCCGTTGAGCTCCTACCAATGGTCACACTCTCCCTTCCGTTGGATACAACCGTTTGCCAATGTACAAACACTCAAGCCCTACGATGATGTTGACGCCTCATCGCCCCTTCTCCTGGTCGGCCAAAGAATCTTGATGTAGATCCCCATCATGGGATCCATTATCGAAGGAGAAAGAAGAAGAGCAGCCTTAAAGCTACCGCCAGCCTTTGAAGAGCAGCTAGCAGCTACCGCCCAGCATAGGAAGATCCTTATGTTGCTGATTTAGTTTCCTATTTTTAGTTTCCTATTCTAGTAGTATGGTTGTGTTTTAGGAAGTCCTATTAGCTGCTATTTTGTTTCCTAAATTAGAAGATAGAGTTAGTTTCTATTTTGCATTAGTTTCTAATTTAAGTTAGTTGCTATTTTGTTAGCTTCTATTTTATTTAGTTTCTAGATTGTGTCGAGCTTCTATTTTGTAATTTCAGACCCCTATATAAAGAGGGTCTGCTGTAGACACAAGACACTATTGAATTAATGAAGTTGCTGCAGTTTTTGCTTGCTCCCTCTTCTAAGAAAGGAAGACAACAGCTGGGATAGCTGTTGGTGAGATACCCAGGCTGAGATAGCCAATCCCACCCACATCTATCTTGTTAATCTTCTCTTTAACTTTCTCTTTTCTGTTTTCTGTTATTGACTGCTGTGTGGATCAAGTAAGTGCATAAAACCAGAATCGATTTCAGCAAAGGAAGCGAGGATATTGAAGCTCCATCGATTGGTCACATCTCCTAAACCTGAAGTCTGATCAGGAAACCCTTCTAAGGTCTTATTCCAGCCTCCAAGAGAATTACTCGATCCATTCTGAGACTTCCTCTTACAACCGCAGGTAACTCTAATTCTGGCCTGGCTGAGACCCTGTTCTTCTTTGGGCATCGATTTCTGTTATTGGGTCATTTGTTGCTGAATTGTTCTCTGAAGTTACAAGTAAATATTTGGGTCTATTTTGCTGGTTTTTGTATCCCTTGTGTGTTGCTCTTAATCTGGTTTCTGTTTAGACTGAAGTAAGGGAACAGATTTACATTGGTTTGAGCTTAACATATTGGGAGTTGTTTACCTAGGGTAACCTACTTCTACACTAAGTTGTGGTATCAGAGCTATGGCTGAAGAGGGCTTTAACCAATACTCATTGGAGGACGTGATGAAATCCCTCCAACTGTTGAACACAAGGATGGACAATATGGACCTAAAATTTGAATAGTTGAAAGAGGCCACTGCTGCCCAATCTAATGCTCAACCCACAGTGAATGAAAACAATAATGCACCAAGAAGGTTTACAATCCCTGTTCAAAGGAACATACTAGCCCGTACGTATGGTGGAGGTGAAGGGTTTGATGAACATGATGGACCCCAATTTCCCCATGATGACACTCATAAGGTGAAGTTGGACTTGAAGGAATATAATGGAAAACATGACCCTCTCTATTTCCATGACTGGCTGAATGCACTAGATGATTATTTTCAGTGGTTCCGTATGTCTGAGGAAAGCAATGTCCAACTGGCTATCACCAAGCTTACAGGTGGAGCTAAGGATTGGTGGAAAGTTGAAGAGGATACACTTATCCGCAGATGGAGAGAACCTCACAATTGGGAGGAATTTAAATTAATACTCAGTGATAGATACCTTCCCCAACATACCGGCGTTGTCCCTATGACATGCTCAACACTCTTCGACAAGGTATCATGACTGTCAAGGAATACGCTGATAAGTTTAATGATTTACTCTCATGTACAGGTGCTTATCGCGAGGATGAGAAACTGCTCATGTCTCGATTCAAGTTGGTGCTATGACATGATATCCATGATAAAAATAATAAAATTGGAGTAATAGAACTTTCCACTTTGAATCAATGTATTGAAAAGTCCTTAGAGGCAGAAGATTTGATCAAATCAGCCCCTAGAAGGTATAATCAGCTTGCTAAAGTTAAGAAGCCATTTGCATCAAATAAACCTAGTGGATTCCCTACCCGAGCTCCACAAGTCACACAGGATAAGGGTAAGAGTCCCATGGTTGGGGGAGAGATGGCGGCTATGAAGTGCTTCCATTGTGGTGGCATCGAACACTATGCCAAATTCTGTCCTAAATGGGGGGAGGGCCAATTCCATCATCACCGCAATCAAATCCAACTTGGATATGCAAGTCCATAAGCCCCAAGATGATGATTGGGCTGTGAATGTCGCCGTTTGAAGGAATGGAAGATGATTATGAGGCTGAATATGCACAAGAAGATGATGACCTATATACTACTATTAATGCGGTTGCAAAAATTCTGATGGCTGAATCAAAGGGAGAAGATTGGAGGAGATATAACATATTCTATACGTTGATGTCTAGTGGACCTCACAAGGCTCAAATGATTGTGGACAGAGGAAGTTGTGTAAGCGTGGTGTCTCAAGCTTTTGTGATTGAGGGACAGCTCAAGACCGAACCCCATCCACAACCCTACAAGGTGTCACATCTAAACAATAACACCATGGCTGTAACTCAGCGGTGTTTTGTGCCATTGAAGATCTCAAGATATGAAGAGAATGTGTGGTGTGATGTAATTCCTATGGTGCTAACTGATGTGTTACTTGGAAGACTGTGGCTATATGACAATAATGTCTAGGTGGGTGGTACCAAGAACCAGTGTTTCTTCGATCACAAAGGCAAGCCTCTTACTTTAAACCCACTCAACATACCTCAAGTGAAAGATAAGTTAAGGGTTGCCCAAGTACGAAGGCAACATGTTTTGAAGAATATTGAAAGGCCCATTCCAAAGAAGCTACTGAATCAAAGAAGCAACCATATAAGGCAAGCACAAGTAAGAAGCACATTGATGTAGATAAGTCACTTGGACTTATTTTATTGCAAATAAGCCTTGGGTTGTGTTATGTATGTGTTGGGCCTTTGATCCCATGGGTTTCTTTGAAATAGGCCACTTTAATGGGCCTAAAATATGGGTAGAAGGTAGGAAAACGGGATTTAATTCATTAGTTTAATTAGTTGTTATTTAATTCAATAAAGGACCATTAGGCCATTGGTTGGTTGTAAAGTCCTATATGGACTATTAGTTAGTTAGTCCTACTCTATGTTGGAGTCATAAAGTCCTAATCCTAGTCTTATCTTGAATTCCTAGTTGTAATAGGAGTGTCTAGTCCTCTTTAGAAACTAGCTCCTAGTCAAGGTATGATTGTAATTCTGCCCTCTTTAAATAGAGGAGCCTATGCACTGATATTTCAGAGATTTGAATGAATGAATTATTGAGAGATTACTTTTTGGCTAAAAAGATGTTATTGAGAGGTGAGATGCCTAAACCTTTGAGCAGTGTGATACCCAAAACCTAAGGGGTGAGA
Source organism: Macadamia integrifolia (assembly GCF_013358625.1). Lineage (NCBI taxonomy): Eukaryota > Viridiplantae > Streptophyta > Magnoliopsida > Proteales > Proteaceae > Macadamia > Macadamia integrifolia. The sequence continues at coordinate 17,401,980 of NC_056570.1, forward strand.
TACTCATTCCTTCATTCTCTTTCACCCTTCTCAACCCCTCATCTGTTCTATTATTCTTTTCTATTTTATTTCTGTAACATTCAAGAGGTACAATTCAGATTCTGTTAGAAGCTATTACAGTCCAGAACCGACCAGCATCAATGAAGATTTTAGGAGAGAGATTGATCTCCATATCTCCCTCCTTTGACCTCTGATATGTAAACCCTTTTAAGGGTGTGTTCTAGGCTGCTATTAGACCACTCAGTCCTCTTCTTGGAGCTGTCCAGATCTGTCCAATAGCTGTTCTGCAGAATCTTGAAGTTTTCTCTCTTCTAGGTCAGAAAATCAAGAAAGTTTGTAACTTCACAACCAGCCGTCAGAATCCTCTCAACTTTGGGGGTTTTTGTACCCTCCCTAGGGACTATCTACGCCCAAGATTGCAGCTCAATCAAACTCCTACAGACCTGGCCACACCTCTCTCTCTCTCTAGCTCTATAGCAGGTCTTTCTCTCTTCTATCGGGTTGGGTTTCGGACTTGTTTTGCTCCTATAGGGGTATTGTATCCTTGAGGGTTTATTTGATGGTTTTATTTCTTTGTTTCCTTGTCATATTTGTATTGTTTGGGTAATGTAGGGATAGGTTTGACAAGCCAAACTAGACCCAAACAACAGGATCTTGTAAACCAAAGAACAACCAAGAACCCAATATACCAGCAATAATAAATCAGAAAAAAGCAATAACAAATCAGCAGTCCATCGATCTCAGTGTTTCAGAATTTCTGTAGCTGAATAGAGACCAGGAAAAATAGAGGCTGAACCATGAACAACAGCTACCAATTTTAATACATCAACAGCTGGAACAATCGAACCAGAATTTTGGACAGAAGTGAGTTAGAACAGAGATCGACCAGACTTGAAAGATTTAATATATCAGACAATCCCCTGGTCAGATTACTCTAAAAATTGGATCGAGTCTTCCATACAACAAGGGTAACACTCGACCAGAAACTCAAAGCCATCGGGTGGCCAGAACTCCAAAGAGACTAGGTCGACAGAATAGGAAACAGAGAGTTTAACCCAAAAATTTCTGCAGAAAAATTCAGATTACTTACCTGAGATGGCTGAAGAAGAATAATAACAATAAGAAGAAGAAAAAAAAACACTTGA